>NW_028322239.1:8181818-8484848 GCF_059928025.1 Delphinapterus leucas | reverse complement strand
ACACGCTTGCTTGGTTGGCCAAAAAGTGCGTATGCGTTTATTCCTGAATATATTCAGGAAAAAACGCATACGCCCTTTTTGGCCAAGTGCATCATTGTCGACATTCTGCTATTTTCCTAAGCTTTAGGTGGATTTCCTGTCTACCCCCTGAAATCGTTTTCCTGCAATTCTGCCCCGCTTTCAAGTCCTCTTCGAAGACTTACTTCAGTACATTTTTGGACGATAGCTGTCATTCATAACTCTGCAGGTTTGTGAATTCCAGTGCCCCTGAGCTCCTTTCTTCAACTCGCTTTCTTGTGAGCTGGCCACAAAACTGCAGGATTGCTTCAGGCCCTAATCTGTTTCAGGCAGGGCACGCTGAGCCTTTGGTTAATTCCTCTTCCTGGTGGGAAATGAGCGTTCCATTTGCCCGTGCAGACACTTACAGCTAGTCTCTCATTGGTTCTCCCTATTCCTGTTCATCTTGCGCAGAAATTGCAAACTGTGCCAAAGAGGAGGTTAAAGGCACTGACTCTCCAAGTGGGGAGAGTGTTAGTAAAGCGTCTGGAATGGTGAACCCGAGTACCAGGGGACGAAAACTGAGATGCATTTCAAAACGTTTCCCAATCACACGGTGGACCTTACTCTGGGTTTGCCATGCATGGTTTAGTTGAAGGAAGAATCCCTTAAACCTGCAGAGTTGGGACCCATGGAATGGGTACCATACAGTATGACTTCAAAGGGTCTGCATTTGCTCACCGAACCTCACCAATGCTATGAGCCCGAAGTGTCCAGCCTTATGTCTCACCCAGGTCTGGTTGTAGATGTGGTAAATCCAGATTGCATCACAAGCCCTGAATGAATTATTTAAGAATTGCTCTCTATTTCACTGTCATTGTGGTTTTTTTTGAAATTTATTTTGATAATGGGATTTATCGGATTTTCACTGCTGCGTTTAGGCCGCTGTACACACGCTTGATTTCCTTATGGAGACATATAAATCCATGGGTTTTAAGATTCTTACTTCTCAGGTATATTCCAAGGCGTTGAATATGGGGTGTTGAGTCCATTTCGTTGAGCAAGGCGTAGGTCTTTTCTATTATATATTTGGCTTATGGAACGGTATCTGTGCTAATTTCAATCTCTGGTTTTATGCAGAACCCCAACACACCTTTCCCCATAAGCAAGCATAAGTTGGTTTTCTAAATTTGAGACCCTGTTCTGTTTTGTAATTCAGTTCATGTGTAGCCAAGTTTACATTCCGTGTATTAGTGATATCTTATGATGTTTGTTTTTCTGTGTGACTTATTTCTCGTAGAATCATCGTACCTGAATCCACTCATTATTCCGCTACGGGCCTGATGACGTAGATTTCATTGCTGAGTGATATTCCATTGTACGTACGTACAACAACTTCTTTATTCATTTTTTGCTTTCTCGGATATTTAACTTGCATCGTAGACGAGGTTCTTGTAAACAGAGCCGTCCCAAAATTTGGGGTGGCTGTGTGTGTTTGATTTTAATTTCCCTAAGCTATACGACCATAAGTGGAAGTGCCATAGGCTGTGTTTCTTTGTTTCCTACGTGTTTCAGGAAACACCATACACTTCTCCAGAGTGGCTGTTGGCAATTTACATCCCGCCCATCAGCATAACAAGGCTCCCTGTTCTCCATGCCCTGTCCTGCCTTTCTGGATTTTACACATTTTTCAGATGGCCCTTTTCACCGGGGGGCAGTGAGACTTCATTGTAGTGCAGATTTCCTTTACACGCTTGCTTGGTTGGCCAAAAAGTGCGTATGCGTTTTTTCCTGAATATATTCAGGAAAAGAACGCATACGACCTTTTTGGCCAAGTGCATCATTGTCGACATTCTGCCTCTTCCTATGCTTTAAGTGCAATTCCAGTCTACCCCCTGAAATCGTTTTCCTGAAATTCTGCCCCGCTTTCAAGTCCTCTTCGACGACTAACTTCAATATATTTTTGGACGATAGCTCTCATTCATAACTCTGCAGGTTTGTGAATTACAGTGCCCCTGAGCTCCTTTCTTCAACTCGCTTTCTTGTGAGCTGGCCGCAAAACCGCAGGATTGCTTCAGGCCCTAATCTTTTTCCAGCAGGCACGCTGAGCCTTTGGTTAATTCCTCTTCCTGGTGGGAAATGAGCGTTCCATTTGCCCGTGCAGACACCTACAGCTAGTCTCTCATTGGTTCTCCTTATTCCTGATCATCTTGCGCAGAAATTGCAAACTGTGCCAAACAGGAGGTTAAAGGCACTGACTCTCCAAGTGGGGAGAGTGTTAGTAAGGCGTCAGGAACGGTGACCCCGAGTACCAGGGGACGAAAACTAAGATGCTTTTGAAAACGTTTCCCAATCACACGGTGGACCATACTCTGGGTTTCCCATGCATGTTTTAGCTGAAGGAAGAATCCCTTAAACCTGGAGAGTTGGGACCCATGGAATGGGTACCATGCAGTATGACTCCAAAGGGCCTGCGTTTGCTCACCGAACCTCACCAATGCTATCAGCCCGAAGTGTCCAGCCTTATGTCTCACCCAGCTCTGGGTGTAGATGTGGAAATCAAGGTTGCATCACAAGCCCTGAATGAATTATGTAAGAATTGCTCTCTATTTCACTGTCATTGTGTTTTGTTTTTGAAATTTATTTTGGTAATGGGATTTATCGGATTTTCACTGCTGCGTTTAGGCCGCTGTACACACGCTTGATTTCCTTATGGAGACATATAAATCCATGGGTTTTAAGATTCTTACTTGTCAGGTATATTCCCAGGCGTTGAATATGGGGTGTTGAGTCCATTCCGTTGAGCAAGGAGTAGGTCTTCTCTATTATATATTTGGCCTATGGAACGGTATCTGTGTTAATTTCAATCTCTGGTTTTATGCAGCACCACAACTCACCTTTCCCCATAAGCAAGCATAAGTTGGTTTTCTAAATTTGAGACCCTGTTCTGTTTTGTAATTCAGTTCATGTGTAGCCAAGTTTACATTCCGTGTATTAGTGATACCTTATGATGTTTCTTTTTCTGTGTGACTTATTTCACTTAGAATCCTCCTACCTGAATCCACTCATTATGCCGCTATGGGCCTGATGACATAGATTTCATTGCTGAGTGATATTACATTGTACGTACGTACCACAACTTCTTTATCCATTTTTGCATTCTGGGATATTTAACTTGTACCGTAGACGAGGATCTTGTAAACAGTGCCGTCCAAAACTTTGGGGTGGCTGTGTGTTTTTGATTTTAATTTCCCTAAGGTATAGGACCATAAGTGGTAGTGCCGTACGCACCGTTACTTTGTTTTTTAGGTGTTTCAGGAAACACCATACACTTCTCCAGACTGGCTGTTGGCAAATTACATCCCGCCCATCAGCATAACAAGGCTCCATGTTCTCCATGGCCTGTGCTGACTTTTTGGATTTTACACTTTTTTCAGATGGCCCTTTTGACTGGGCGGCAGTGAGACTTCATTGTAGTGCCGATTTCTTTAACGTGCATGCTAGGTTGGCCAAAAAGTGCATATGCATTTTTTCCTGAATATATTCAGGAGAAACGCATATGCCCATTTTGGCCAAGTGCATCGTTGTCAAGGTTCTGCCTCTTTTCCTATGCTTTAAATGCAATTCCAGTCTACCCCCTGAAATCGTTTTCCTGCAATTCTGCCCCGCTTTCAAGTCCTGTTCCAAGACTTACTTCAATATATTTTTGGACGGTAGCTGTCATTTATAACTCTGCAGGTTTGTGAATTACAGTGTCCCTGAGCTCCTTTCTTCAACTCGCTTTCTTGTGAGCTGGCCGCAAACCCGCAGGATTGCTTCAGGCCCTAATCTGGTTCCGGCATGGCATGCTGAGCCTTTCGTTAATTCCTCTTCCTGGTGGGAAATGAGCGTTCCCTTTGCCCGTGCAGACACCTACAGCTAGTCTCTCATTGCTTCTCCCTATTCCTGTTCATCTTGCGCAGAAATTGCAAACTGTGCCAAACAGGAGTTTAAAGGCACTGACTCTCCAAGTGGGGAGAGTGTGAGTAAAGGTTCTGGAATGGTGAACCCGAGTAAAAGGGGACGAAATCTGAGATGCATTTGGAAACGTTTCCCGGTCACACGGTGCACCATACTGTGGGTTTCCCATGCATGTTTTAGCTGAAGGAAGAATCCCTTAACCCTGGAGATTTGGGACCCATGGAAAGGGTACCATAGAATATGACTTCAAAGGGTCTGCATTTGCTCATCGAACCACACCAATGCTATCAGCCCGAAGTGCCCAACATTATGTCTCATTCAGCTCTGGGTGTAGATGTGGTAAATCCAGGTTGCATCACAACCCTGAATGAATTATTTAAAAATTGCTCTCTATTTCACTGTCCTAGTGTTTTGTTTTTGTAATTCATTTTGATAATGGGATTTATCAGATATTCTCTGCTGCATTCATGACACTGTACACACGCTTCATTCTCTTATGGAGACATATAAATCCATGGGTTTGAAGATTCTTACTAGTGAGGTGTATTCCTAGGCGTTGAATATGGGGTGTTTAGTCCATTTCGTTGAGCAAGGGGTAGGTCTTGACTATTACATATTTGGCTTATGGAAAGGTATCTGTGCTAATTTCTATCTCTGGTTTTATGCAGCACCCCAACTCACCTTTCCCCTTAAGCAAGCATAAGTTGGTTTTCTAAATTTGAGACCCTGTTCTGTTTTGTAATTCAGTTCATGTGTAGCCAAGTTTACATTCCGTGTATTAGTGATATCTTATGATGTTTCTTTTTCTGTGTGACTTATTTCTCGTAGAATCGTCCTACCTGAATCCACTCATTATGCCGCTATGGGCCTGATGACGTAGATTTCATTGCTGTGTGATATTACATTGTACGTACGTACCACAACTTCTTTATCCATTTTTCGCTTTCTGGGATATTTAACTTGTACCATAGACGAGGTTCTTGTATACAGAGTCGTCTGAAATTTTGGGTTGGCTGTGTGTTTTTGATTTTACTTTCCCTAAGCTACAGGACCATAAGTGGAAGTGCCATAGGCTGCGTTGCTTTGTTTCCTATGTGTTTCAGGAAACGCCATACACTTCTCCAGTTTGGCTGTTGGCAATTTACGTCCCGCCCATCTGCATAACAAGGCTCCCTTTTCTCCATGGCCTGTCCTGCTTTTCTGATTTTTATACTTTTTTCAGATCGCCCTTTTGACCGGGGGTCAATGAGACTTCATTGTAGTGCAGATTTCTTTACACGCTTGCTTGGTTGGCCAAAAAGTGCGTATGCGTTTATTCCTGAATATATTCAGGAAAAAACGCATACGCCCTTTTTGGCCAAGTGCATCATTGTCGACATTCTGCTATTTTCCTAAGCTTTAGGTGGATTTCCTGTCTACCCCCTGAAATCGTTTTCCTGCAATTCTGCCCCACTTTCAAGTCCTCTTCGAAGACTTACTTCAGTACATTTTTGGACGATAGCTGTCATTCATAACTCTGCAGGTTTGTGAATTCCAGTGCCCCTGAGCTCCTTTCTTCAACTCGCTTTCTTGTGAGCTGGCCACAAAACTGCAGGATTGCTTCAGGCCCTAATCTGTTTCAGGCAGGGCACGCTGAGCCTTTGGTTAATTCCTCTTCCTGGTGGGAAATGAGCGTTCCATTTGCCCGTGCAGACACTTACAGCTAGTCTCTCATTGGTTCTCCCTATTCCTGTTCATCTTGCGCAGAAATTGCAAACTGTGCCAAAGAGGAGGTTAAAGGCACTGACTCTCCAAGTGGGGAGAGTGTTAGTAAAGCGTCTGGAATGGTGAACCCGAGTACCAGGGGACGAAAACTGAGATGCATTTCAAAACGTTTCCCAATCACACGGTGGACCTTACTCTGGGTTTGCCATGCATGGTTTAGTTGAAGGAAGAATCCCTTAAACCTGCAGAGTTGGGACCCATGGAATGGGTACCATACAGTATGACTTCAAAGGGTCTGCATTTGCTCACCGAACCTCACCAATGCTATGAGCCCGAAGTGTCCAGCCTTATGTCTCACCCAGGTCTGGTTGTAGATGTGGTAAATCCAGATTGCATCACAAGCCCTGAATGAATTATTTAAGAATTGCTCTCTATTTCACTGTCATTGTGGTTTTTTTTGAAATTTATTTTGATAATGGGATTTATCGGATTTTCACTGCTGCGTTTAGGCCGCTGTACACACGCTTGATTTCCTTATGGAGACATATAAATCCATGGGTTTTAAGATTCTTACTTCTCAGGTATATTCCAAGGCGTTGAATATGGGGTGTTGAGTCCATTTCGTTGAGCAAGGCGTAGGTCTTTTCTATTATATATTTGGCTTATGGAACGGTATCTGTGCTAATTTCAATCTCTGGTTTTATGCAGAACCCCAACACACCTTTCCCCATAAGCAAGCATAAGTTGGTTTTCTAAATTTGAGACCCTGTTCTGTTTTGTAATTCAGTTCATGTGTAGCCAAGTTTACATTCCGTGTATTAGTGATATCTTATGATGTTTGTTTTTCTGTGTGACTTATTTCTCGTAGAATCATCGTACCTGAATCCACTCATTATTCCGCTACGGGCCTGATGACGTAGATTTCATTGCTGAGTGATATTCCATTGTACGTACGTACAACAACTTCTTTATTCATTTTTTGCTTTCTCGGATATTTAACTTGCATCGTAGACGAGGTTCTTGTAAACAGAGCCGTCCCAAAATTTGGGGTGGCTGTGTGTGTTTGATTTTAATTTCCCTAAGCTATACGACCATAAGTGGAAGTGCCATAGGCTGTGTTTCTTTGTTTCCTACGTGTTTCAGGAAACACCATACACTTCTCCAGAGTGGCTGTTGGCAATTTACATCCCGCCCATCAGCATAACAAGGCTCCCTGTTCTCCATGCCCTGTCCTGCCTTTCTGGATTTTACACATTTTTCAGATGGCCCTTTTCACCGGGGGGCAGTGAGACTTCATTGTAGTGCAGATTTCCTTTACACGCTTGCTTGGTTGGCCAAAAAGTGCGTATGCGTTTTTTCCTGAATATATTCAGGAAAAGAACGCATACGACCTTTTTGGCCAAGTGCATCATTGTCGACATTCTGCCTCTTCCTATGCTTTAAGTGCAATTCCAGTCTACCCCCTGAAATCGTTTTCCTGAAATTCTGCCCCGCTTTCAAGTCCTCTTCGACGACTAACTTCAATATATTTTTGGACGATAGCTCTCATTCATAACTCTGCAGGTTTGTGAATTACAGTGCCCCTGAGCTCCTTTCTTCAACTCGCTTTCTTGTGAGCTGGCCGCAAAACCGCAGGATTGCTTCAGGCCCTAATCTTTTTCCAGCAGGCATGCTGAGCCTTTGGTTAATTCCTCTTCCTGGTGGGAAATGAGCGTTCCATTTGCCCGTGCAGACACCTACAGCTAGTCTCTCATTGGTTCTCCTTATTCCTGATCATCTTGCGCAGAAATTGCAAACTGTGCCAAACAGGAGGTTAAAGGCACTGACTCTCCAAGTGGGGAGAGTGTTAGTAAGGCGTCAGGAACGGTGACCCCGAGTACCAGGGGACGAAAACTAAGATGCTTTTGAAAACGTTTCCCAATCACACGGTGGACCATACTCTGGGTTTCCCATGCATGTTTTAGCTGAAGGAAGAATCCCTTAAACCTGGAGAGTTGGGACCCATGGAATGGGTACCATGCAGTATGACTCCAAAGGGCCTGCGTTTGCTCACCGAACCTCACCAATGCTATCAGCCCGAAGTGTCCAGCCTTATGTCTCACCCAGCTCTGGGTGTAGATGTGGAAATCAAGGTTGCATCACAAGCCCTGAATGAATTATGTAAGAATTGCTCTCTATTTCACTGTCATTGTGTTTTGTTTTTGAAATTTATTTTGGTAATGGGATTTATCGGATTTTCACTGCTGCGTTTAGGCCGCTGTACACACGCTTGATTTCCTTATGGAGACATATAAATCCATGGGTTTTAAGATTCTTACTTGTCAGGTATATTCCCAGGCGTTGAATATGGGGTGTTGAGTCCATTCCGTTGAGCAAGGAGTAGGTCTTCTCTATTATATATTTGGCCTATGGAACGGTATCTGTGTTAATTTCAATCTCTGGTTTTATGCAGCACCACAACTCACCTTTCCCCATAAGCAAGCATAAGTTGGTTTTCTAAATTTGAGACCCTGTTCTGTTTTGTAATTCAGTTCATGTGTAGCCAAGTTTACATTCCGTGTATTAGTGATACCTTATGATGTTTCTTTTTCTGTGTGACTTATTTCACTTAGAATCCTCCTACCTGAATCCACTCATTATGCCGCTATGGGCCTGATGACATAGATTTCATTGCTGAGTGATATTACATTGTACGTACGTACCACAACTTCTTTATCCATTTTTGCATTCTGGGATATTTAACTTGTACCGTAGACGAGGATCTTGTAAACAGTGCCGTCCAAAACTTTGGGGTGGCTGTGTGTTTTTGATTTTAATTTCCCTAAGGTATAGGACCATAAGTGGTAGTGCCGTACGCACCGTTACTTTGTTTTTTAGGTGTTTCAGGAAACACCATACACTTCTCCAGACTGGCTGTTGGCAAATTACATCCCGCCCATCAGCATAACAAGGCTCCATGTTCTCCATGGCCTGTGCTGACTTTTTGGATTTTACACTTTTTTCAGATGGCCCTTTTGACTGGGCGGCAGTGAGACTTCATTGTAGTGCCGATTTCTTTAACGTGCATGCTAGGTTGGCCAAAAAGTGCATATGCATTTTTTCCTGAATATATTCAGGAGAAACGCATATGCCCATTTTGGCCAAGTGCATCGTTGTCAAGGTTCTGCCTCTTTTCCTATGCTTTAAATGCAATTCCAGTCTACCCCCTGAAATCGTTTTCCTGCAATTCTGCCCCGCTTTCAAGTCCTGTTCCAAGACTTACTTCAATATATTTTTGGACGGTAGCTGTCATTTATAACTCTGCAGGTTTGTGAATTACAGTGTCCCTGAGCTCCTTTCTTCAACTCGCTTTCTTGTGAGCTGGCCGCAAACCCGCAGGATTGCTTCAGGCCCTAATCTGGTTCCGGCATGGCATGCTGAGCCTTTCGTTAATTCCTCTTCCTGGTGGGAAATGAGCGTTCCCTTTGCCCGTGCAGACACCTACAGCTAGTCTCTCATTGCTTCTCCCTATTCCTGTTCATCTTGCGCAGAAATTGCAAACTGTGCCAAACAGGAGTTTAAAGGCACTGACTCTCCAAGTGGGGAGAGTGTGAGTAAAGGTTCTGGAATGGTGAACCCGAGTAAAAGGGGACGAAATCTGAGATGCATTTGGAAACGTTTCCCGGTCACACGGTGCACCATACTGTGGGTTTCCCATGCATGTTTTAGCTGAAGGAAGAATCCCTTAACCCTGGAGATTTGGGACCCATGGAAAGGGTACCATAGAATATGACTTCAAAGGGTCTGCATTTGCTCATCGAACCACACCAATGCTATCAGCCCGAAGTGCCCAACATTATGTCTCATTCAGCTCTGGGTGTAGATGTGGTAAATCCAGGTTGCATCACAACCCTGAATGAATTATTTAAAAATTGCTCTCTATTTCACTGTCCTAGTGTTTTGTTTTTGTAATTCATTTTGATAATGGGATTTATCAGATATTCTCTGCTGCATTCATGACACTGTACACACGCTTCATTCTCTTATGGAGACATATAAATCCATGGGTTTGAAGATTCTTACTAGTCAGGTGTATTCCTAGGCGTTGAATATGGGGTGTTTAGTCCATTTCGTTGAGCAAGGGGTAGGTCTTGACTATTACATATTTGGCTTATGGAAAGGTATCTGTGCTAATTTCTATCTCTGGTTTTATGCAGCACCCCAACTCACCTTTCCCCTTAAGCAAGCATAAGTTGGTTTTCTAAATTTGAGACCCTGTTCTGTTTTGTAATTCAGTTCATGTGTAGCCAAGTTTACATTCCGTGTATTAGTGATATCTTATGATGTTTCTTTTTCTGTGTGACTTATTTCTCGTAGAATCGTCCTACCTGAATCCACTCATTATGCCGCTATGGGCCTGATGACGTAGATTTCATTGCTGTGTGATATTACATTGTACGTACGTACCACAACTTCTTTATCCATTTTTCGCTTTCTGGGATATTTAACTTGTACCATAGACGAGGTTCTTGTATACAGAGTCGTCTGAAATTTTGGGTTGGCTGTGTGTTTTTGATTTTACTTTCCCTAAGCTACAGGACCATAAGTGGAAGTGCCATAGGCTGCGTTGCTTTGTTTCCTATGTGTTTCAGGAAACGCCATACACTTCTCCAGTTTGGCTGTTGGCAATTTACGTCCCGCCCATCTGCATAACAAGGCTCCCTTTTCTCCATGGCCTGTCCTGCTTTTCTGATTTTTATACTTTTTTCAGATCGCCCTTTTGACCGGGGGTCAATGAGACTTCATTGTAGTGCAGATTTCTTTACACGCTTGCTTGGTTGGCCAAAAAGTGCGTATGCGTTTATTCCTGAATATATTCAGGAAAAAACGCATACGCCCTTTTTGGCCAAGTGCATCATTGTCGACATTCTGCTATTTTCCTAAGCTTTAGGTGGATTTCCTGTCTACCCCCTGAAATCGTTTTCCTGCAATTCTGCCCCGCTTTCAAGTCCTCTTCGAAGACTTACTTCAGTACATTTTTGGACGATAGCTGTCATTCATAACTCTGCAGGTTTGTGAATTACAGTGCCCCTGAGCTCCTTTCTTCAACTCGCTTTCTTGTGAGCTGGCCACAAAACTGCAGGATTGCTTCAGGCCCTAATCTGTTTCAGGCAGGGCACGCTGAGCCTTTGGTTAATTCCTCTTCCTGGTGGGAAATGAGCGTTCCATTTGCCCGTGCAGACACTTACAGCTAGTCTCTCATTGGTTCTCCCTATTCCTGTTCATCTTGCGCAGAAATTGCAAACTGTGCCAAAGAGGAGGTTAAAGGCACTGACTCTCCAAGTGGGGAGAGTGTTAGTAAAGCGTCTGGAATGGTGAACCCGAGTACCAGGGGACGAAAACTGAGATGCATTTCAAAACGTTTCCCAATCACACGGTGGACCTTACTCTGGGTTTGCCATGCATGGTTTAGTTGAAGGAAGAATCCCTTAAACCTGCAGAGTTGGGACCCATGGAATGGGTACCATACAGTATGACTTCAAAGGGTCTGCATTTGCTCACCGAACCTCACCAATGCTATGAGCCCGAAGTGTCCAGCCTTATGTCTCACCCAGGTCTGGTTGTAGATGTGGTAAATCCAGATTGCATCACAAGCCCTGAATGAATTATTTAAGAATTGCTCTCTATTTCACTGTCATTGTGGTTTTTTTTGAAATTTATTTTGATAATGGGATTTATCGGATTTTCACTGCTGCGTTTAGGCCGCTGTACACACGCTTGATTTCCTTATGGAGACATATAAATCCATGGGTTTTAAGATTCTTACTTCTCAGGTATATTCCAAGGCGTTGAATATGGGGTGTTGAGTCCATTTCGTTGAGCAAGGCGTAGGTCTTTTCTATTATATATTTGGCTTATGGAACGGTATCTGTGCTAATTTCAATCTCTGGTTTTATGCAGAACCCCAACACACCTTTCCCCATAAGCAAGCATAAGTTGGTTTTCTAAATTTGAGACCCTGTTCTGTTTTGTAATTCAGTTCATGTGTAGCCAAGTTTACATTCCGTGTATTAGTGATATCTTATGATGTTTGTTTTTCTGTGTGACTTATTTCTCGTAGAATCATCGTACCTGAATCCACTCATTATTCCGCTACGGGCCTGATGACGTAGATTTCATTGCTGAGTGATATTCCATTGTACGTACGTACAACAACTTCTTTATTCATTTTTTGCTTTCTCGGATATTTAACTTGCATCGTAGACGAGGTTCTTGTAAACAGAGCCGTCCCAAAATTTGGGGTGGCTGTGTGTGTTTGATTTTAATTTCCCTAAGCTATACGACCATAAGTGGAAGTGCCATAGGCTGTGTTTCTTTGTTTCCTACGTGTTTCAGGAAACACCATACACTTCTCCAGAGTGGCTGTTGGCAATTTACATCCCGCCCATCAGCATAACAAGGCTCCCTGTTCTCCATGCCCTGTCCTGCCTTTCTGGATTTTACACATTTTTCAGATGGCCCTTTTCACCGGGGGGCAGTGAGACTTCATTGTAGTGCAGATTTCCTTTACACGCTTGCTTGGTTGGCCAAAAAGTGCGTATGCGTTTTTTCCTGAATATATTCAGGAAAAGAACGCATACGACCTTTTTGGCCAAGTGCATCATTGTCGACATTCTGCCTCTTTTCCTATGCTTTAAGTGCAATTCCAGTCTACCCCCTGAAATCGCTTTCCTGAAATTCTGCCCCGCTTTCAAGTCCTCTTCGACGACTAACTTCAATATATTTTTGGACGATAGCTCTCATTCATAACTCTGCAGGTTTGTGAATTACAGTGCCCCTGAGCTCCTTTCTTCAACTCGCTTTCTTGTGAGCTGGCCGCAAAACCGCAGGATTGCTTCAGGCCCTAATCTTTTTCCAGCAGGCACGCTGAGCCTTTGGTTAATTCCTCTTCCTGGTGGGAAATGAGCGTTCCATTTGCCCGTGCAGACACCTACAGCTAGTCTCTCATTGGTTCTCCTTATTCCTGATCATCTTGCGCAGAAATTGCAAACTGTGCCAAACAGGAGGTTAAAGGCACTGACTGTCCAAGTGGGGAGAGTGTTAGTAAGGCGTCAGGAACGGTGACCCCGAGTACCAGGGGACGAAAACTAAGATGCTTTTGAAAACGTTTCCCAATCACACGGTGGACCATACTCTGGGTTTCCCATGCATGTTTTAGCTGAAGGAAGAATCCCTTAAACCTGGAGAGTTGGGACCCATGGAATGGGTACCATGTAGTATGACTCCAAAGGACCTGCGTTTGCTCACCGAACCTCACCAATGCTATCAGCCCGAAGTGTCCAGCCTTATGTCTCACCCAGCTCTGGGTGTAGATGTGGAAATCAAGGTTGCATCACAAGCCCTGAATGAATTATGTAAGAATTGCTCTCTATTTCACTGTCATTGTGTTTTGTTTTTGAAATTAATTTTGGTAATGGGATTTATCGGATTTTCACTGCTGCGTTTAGGCCGCTGTACACACGCTTGATTTCCTTATGGAGACATATAAATCCATGGGTTTTAAGATTCTTACTTGTCAGGTATATTCCCAGGCGTTGAATATGGGGTGTTGAGTCCATTTCGTTGAGCAAGGAGTAGGTCTTCTCTATTATATATTTGGCCTATGGAACGGTATCTGTGTTAATTTCAATCTCTGGTTTTATGCAGCACCCCAACTCACCTTTCCCCATAAGCAAGCATAAGTTGGTTTTCTAAATTTGAGACCCTGTTCTGTTTTGTAATTCAGTTCATGTGTAGCCAAGTTTACATTCCGTGTATTAGTGATACCTTATGATGTTTCTTTTTCTGTGTGACTTATTTCACTTAGAATCCTCCTACCTGAATCCACTCATTATGCCGCTATGGGCCTGATGACATAGATTTCATGGCTGAGTGATATTACATTGTACGTACGTACCACAACTTCTTTATCCATTTTTGCATTCTGGGATATTTAACTTGTACCGTAGACGAGGTTCTTGTAAACAGTGCCGTCCAAAACTTTGGGGTGGCTGTGTGTTTCTGATTTTAATTTCCCTAAGGTATAGGACCATAAGTGGTAGTGCCGTACGCACCGTTACTTTGTTTTTTAGGTGTTTCAGGAAACACCATACACTTCTCCAGAGTGGCTGTTGGCAATTTACATCCCGCCCATCAGCATAACAAGGCTCCATGTTCTCCATGGCCTGTGCTGACATTTTGGATTTTACACTTTTTTCAGATGGCCCTTTTGACTGGGGGGCAGTGAGACTTCATTGTAGTGCCGATTTCTTTAACGTGCATGCTAGGTTGGCCAAAAAGTGCGTATGCATTTTTTCCTGAATATATTCAGGAGAAACGCATATGCCCATTTTGGCCAAGTGCATCGTTGTCAAGGTTCTGCCTCTTTTCCTATGCTTTAAATGCAATTCCAGTCTACCCCCTGAAATCGTTTTCCTGCAATTCTGCCCCGCTTTCAAGTCCTGTTCCAAGACTTACTTCAATATATTTTTGGACGGTAGCTGTCATTTATAACTCTGCAGGTTTGTGAATTACAGTGTCCCTGAGCTCCTTTCTTCAACTCGCTTTCTTGTGAGCTGGCCGCAAACCCGCAGGATTGCTTCAGGCCCTAATCTGGTTCCGGCATGGCATGCTGAGCCTTTCGTTAATTCCTCTTCCTGGTGGGAAATGAGCGTTCCCTTTGCCCGTGCAGACACCTACAGCTAGTCTCTCATTGCTTCTCCCTATTCCTGTTCATCTTGCGCAGAAATTGCAAACTGTGCCAAACAGGAGTTTAAAGGCACTGACTCTGCAAGTGGGGAGAGTGTTAGTAAAGGTTCTGGAATGGTGAACCCGAGTAAAAGAGGACGAAATCTGAGATGCATTTGAAAACGTTTCCCGGTCACACGGTGCACCATACTGTGGGTTTCCCATGCATGTTTTAGCTGAAGGAAGAATCCCTTAACCCTGGAGATTTGGGACCCATGGAAAGGGTACCATAGAGTATGACTTCAAAGGGTCTGCATTTGCTCATCGAACCACACCAATGCTATCAGCCCGAAGTGCCCAACATTATGTCTCATTCAGCTCTGGGTGTAGATGTGGTAAATCCAGGTTGCATCACAAGCCGTGAATGAATTATTTAAGAATTGCTCTCTATTTCACTGTCCTAGTGTTTTGTTTTTGTAATTCATTTTGATAATGGGATTTATCAGATATTCTCTGCTGCATTCATGACACTGTACACACGCTTCATTCTCTTATGGAGACATATAAATCCATGGGTTTGAAGATTCTTACTAGTCAGGTGTATTCCTAGGCGTTGAATATGGGGTGTTTAGTCCATTTCGTTGAGCAAGGGGTAGGTCTTGACTATTACGTATTTGGCTTATGGAAAGGTATCTGTGCTAATTTCTATCTCTGGTTTTATGCAGCACCCCAACTCACCTTTCCCCTTAAGCAAGCATAAGTTGGTTTTCTAAATTTGAGACCCTGTTCTGTTTTGTAATTCAGTTCATGTGTAGCCAAGTTTACATTCCGTGTATTAGTGATATCTTATGATGTTTCTTTTTCTGTGTGACTTATTTCTCGTAGAATCGTCCTACCTGAATCCACTCATTATGCCGCTATGGGCCTGATGACGTAGATTTCATTGCTGTGTGATATTACATTGTACGTACGTACCACAACTTCTTTATCCATTTTTCGCTTTCTGGGATATTTAACTTGTACCATAGACGAGGTTCTTGTATACAGAGTCGTCTGAAATTTTGGGTTGGCTGTGTGTTTTTGATTTTACTTTCCCTAAGCTACAGGACCATAAGTGGAAGTGCCATAGGCTGCGTTGCTTTGTTTCCTATGTGTTTCAGGAAACGCCATACACTTCTCCAGTTTGGCTGTTGGCAATTTACGTCCCGCCCATCTGCATAACAAGGCTCCCTTTTCTCCATGGCCTGTCCTGCTTTTCTGATTTTTATACTTTTTTCAGATCGCCCTTTTGACCAGGGGTCAATGAGACTTCATTGTAGTGCAGATTTCTTTACACGCTTGCTTGGTTGGCCAAAAAGTGCGTATGCGTTTATTCCTGAATATATTCAGGAAAAAACGCATACGCCCTTTTTGGCCAAGTGCATCATTGTCGACATTCTGCTATTTTCCTAAGCTTTAGGTGGATTTCCTGTCTACCCCCTGAAATCGTTTTCCTGCAATTCTGCCCCGCTTTCAAGTCCTCTTCGAAGACTTACTTCAGTACATTTTTGGACGATAGCTGTCATTCATAACTCTGCAGGTTTTTGAATTACAGTGCCCCTGAGCTCCTTTCTTCAACTCGCTTTCTTGTGAGCTGGCCACAAAACTGCAGGATTGCTTCAGGCCCTAATCTGTTTCAGGCAGGGCACGCTGAGCCTTTGGTTAATTCCTCTTCCTGGTGGGAAAAGAGCGTTCCATTTGCCCGTGCAGACACTTACAGCTAGTCTCTCATTGGTTCTCCCTATTCCTGTTCATCTTGCGCAGAAATTGCAAACTGTGCCAAAGAGGAGGTTAAAGGCACTGACTCTCCAAGTGGGGAGAGTGTTAGTAAAGCGTCTGGAATGGTGAACCCGAGTACCAGGGGACGAAAACTGAGATGCATTTCAAAACGTTTCCCAATCACACGGTGGACCTTACTCTGGGTTTGCCATGCATGGTTTAGTTGAAGGAAGAATCCCTTAAACCTGCAGAGTTGGGACCCATGGAATGGGTACCATACAGTATGACTTCAAAGGGTCTGCATTTGCTCACCGAACCTCACCAATGCTATGAGCCCGAAGTGTCCAGCCTTATGTCTCACCCAGGTCTGGTTGTAGATGTGGTAAATCCAGATTGCATCACAAGCCCTGAATGAATTATTTAAGAATTGCTCTCTATTTCACTGTCATTGTGTTTTTTTATGAAATTTATTTTGATAATGGGATTTATCGGATTTTCACTGCTGCGTTTAGGCCGCTGTACACACGCTTGATTTCCTTATGGAGACATATAAATCCATGGGTTTTAAGATTCTTACTTCTCAGGTATATTCCAAGGCGTTGAATATGGTGTGTTGAGTCCATTTCGTTGAGCAAGGCGTAGGTCTTTTCTATTATATATTTGGCTTATGGAACGGTATCTGTGCTAATTTCAATCTCTGGTTTTATGCAGAACCCCAACACACCTTTCCCCATAAGCAAGCATAAGTTGGTTTTCTAAATTTGAGACCCTGTTCTGTTTTGTAATTCAGTTCATGTGTAGCCAAGTTTACATTCCGTGTATTAGTGATATCTTATGATGTTTGTTTTTCTGTGTGACTTATTTCTCGTAGAATCATCGTACCTGAATCCACTCATTATTCCGCTACGGGCCTGATGACGTAGATTTCATTGCTGAGTGATATTCCATTGTACGTACGTACAACAACTTCTTTATTCATTTTTTGCTTTCTCGGATATTTAACTTGCATCGTAGATGAGGTTCTTGTAAACAGAGCCGTCCCAAAATTTGGGGTGGCTGTGTGTGTTTGATTTTAATTTCCCTAAGCTATACGACCATAAGTGGAAGTGCCATAGGCTGTGTTTCTTTGTTTCCTACGTGTTTCAGGAAACACCATACACTTCTCCAGAGTGGCTGTTGGCAATTTACATCCCGCCCATCAGCATAACAAGGCTCCCTGTTCTCCATACCCTGTCCTGCCTTTCTGGATTTTACACATTTTTCAGATGGCCCTTTTCACCGGGGGGCAGTGAGACTTCATTGTAGTGCAGATTTCCTTTACACGCTTGCTTGGTTGGCCAAAAAGTGCGTATGCGTTTTTTCCTGAATATATTCAGGAAAAGAACGCATACGACCTTTTTGGCCAAGTGCATCATTGTCGACATTCTGCCTCTTTTCCTATGCTTTAAGTGCAATTCCAGTCTACCCCCTGAAATCGCTTTCCTGAAATTCTGCCCCGCTTTCAAGTCCTCTTCGACGACTAACTTCAATATATTTTTGGACGATAGCTCTCATTCATAACTCTGCAGGTTTGTGAATTACAGTGCCCCTGAGCTCCTTTCTTCAACTCGCTTTCTTGTGAGCTGGCCGCAAAACCGCAGGATTGCTTCAGGCCCTAATCTTTTTCCAGCAGGCACGTTGAGCCTTTGGTTAATTCCTCTTCCTGGTGGGAAATGAGCGTTCCATTTGCCCGTGCAGACACCTATAGCTAGTCTCTCATTGGTTCTCCTTATTCCTGATCATCTTGCGCAGAAATTGCAAACTGTGCCAAACAGGAGGTTAAAGGCACTGACTCTCCAAGTGGGGAGAGTGTTAGTAAGGCGTCAGGAACGGTGACCCCGAGTACCAGGGGACGAAAACTAAGATGCTTTTGAAAACGTTTCCCAATCACACGGTGGACCATACTCTGGGTTTCCCATGCATGTTTTAGCTGAAGGAAGAATCCCTTAAACCTGGAGAGTTGGGACCCATGGAATGGGTACCATGTAGTACGACTCCAAAGGGCCTGCGTTTGCTCACCGAACCTCACCAATGCTATCAGCCCGAAGTGTCCAGCCTTATGTCTCACCCAGCTCTGGGTGTAGATGTGGAAATCAAGGTTGCATCACAAGCCCTGAATGAATTATGTAAGAATTGCTCTCTATTTCACTGTCATTGTGTTTTGTTTTTGAAATTAATTTTGGTAATGGGATTTATCGGATTTTCACTGCTGCGTTTAGGCCGCTGTACACACGCTTGATTTCCTTATGGAGACATATAAATCCATGGGTTTTAAGATTCTTACTTGTCAGGTATATTCCCAGGCGTTGAATATGGGGTGTTGAGTCCATTTCGTTGAGCAAGGAGTAGGTCTTCTCTATTATATATTTGGCCTATGGAACGGTATCTGTGTTAATTTCAATCTCTGGTTTTATGCAGCACCCCAACTCACCTTTCCCCATAAGCAAGCATAAGTTGGTTTTCTAAATTTGAGACCCTGTTCTGTTTTGTAATTCAGTTCATGTGTAGCCAAGTTTACATTCCGTGTATTAGTGATACCTTATGATGTTTCTTTTTCTGTGTGACTTATTTCACTTAGAATCCTCCTACCTGAATCCACTCATTATGCCGCTATGGGCTTGATGACATAGATTTCATTGCTGAGTGATATTACATTGTACGTACGTACCACAACTTCTTTATCCATTTTTGCATTCTGGGATATTTAACTTGTACCGTAGACGAGGTTCTTGTAAACAGTGCCGTCCAAAACTTTGGGGTGGCTGTGTGTTTCTGATTTTAATTTCCCTAAGGTATAGGACCATAAGTGGTAGTGCCGTACGCACCGTTACTTTGTTTTTTAGGTGTTTCAGGAAACACCATACACTTCTCCAGAGTGGCTGTTGGCAATTTACATCCCGCCCATCAGCATAACAAGGCTCCATGTTCTCCATGGCCTGTGCTGACTTTTTGGATTTTACACTTTTTTCAGATGGCCCTTTTGACTGTGGGGCAGTGAGACTTCATTGTAGTGCAGATTTCTTTAACGTGCATGCTAGGTTGGCCAAAAAGTGCGTATGCATTTTTTCCTGAATATATTCAGGAGAAACGCATATGCCCATTTTGGCCAAGTGCATCGTTGTCAAGGTTCTGCCTCTTTTCCTATGCTTTAAATGCAATTCCAGTCTACCCCCTGAAATCGTTTTCCTGCAATTCTGCCCCGCTTTCAAGTCCTGTTCCAAGACTTACTTCAATATATTTTTGGATGGTAGCTGTCATTTATAACTCTGCAGGTTTGTGAATTACAGTGTCCCTGAGCTCCTTTCTTCAACTCGCTTTCTTGTGAGCTGGCCGCAAACCCGCAGGATTGCTTCAGGCCCTAATCTGGTTCCGGCATGGCATGCTGAGCCTTTCGTTAATTCCTCTTCCTGGTGGGAAATGAGCGTTCCCTTTGCCCGTGCAGACACCTACAGCTAGTCTCTCATTGCTTCTCCCTATTCCTGTTCATCTTGCGCAGAAATTGCAAACTGTGCCAAACAGGAGTTTAAAGGCACTGACTCTGCAAGTGGGGAGAGTGTTAGTAAAGGTTCTGGAATGGTGAACCCGAGTAAAAGGGGACGAAATCTGAGATGCATTTGGAAACGTTTCCCGGTCACACGGTGCACCATACTGTGGGTTTCCCATGCATGTTTTAGCTGAAGGAAGAATCCCTTAACCCTGGAGATTTGGGACCCATGGAAAGGGTACCATAGAGTATGACTTCAAAGGGTCTGCATTTGCTCATCGAACCACACCAATGCTATCAGCCCGAAGTGCCCAACATTATGTCTCATTCAGCTCTGGGTGTAGATGTGGTAAATCCAGGTTGCATCACAAGCCGTGAATGAATTATTTAAGAATTGCTCTCTATTTCACTGTCCTAGTGTTTTGTTTTTGTAATTCATTTTGATAATGGGATTTATCAGATATTCTCTGCTGCATTCATGACACTGTACACACGCTTCATTCTCTTATGGAGACATATAAATCCATGGGTTTGAAGATTCTTACTAGTCAGGTGTATTCCTAGGCGTTGAATATGGGGTGTTTAGTCCATTTCGTTGAGCAAGGGGTAGGTCTTGACTATTACGTATTTGGCTTATGGAAAGGTATCTGTGCTAATTTCTATCTCTGGTTTTATGCAGCACCCCAACTCACCTTTCCCCTTAAGCAAGCATAAGTTGGTTTTCTAAATTTGAGACCCTGTTCTGTTTTGTAATTCAGTTCATGTGTAGCCAAGTTTACATTCCGTGTATTAGTGATATCTTATGATGTTTCTTTTTCTGTGTGACTTATTTCTCGTAGAATCGTCCTACCTGAATCCACTCATTATGCCGCTATGGGCCTGATGACGTAGATTTCATTGCTGTGTGATATTACATTGTATGTACGTACCACAACTTCTTTATCCATTTTTCGCTTTCTGGGATATTTAACTTGTACCATAGACGAGGTTCTTGTATACAGAGTCGTCTGAAATTTTGGGTTGGCTGTGTGTTTTTGATTTTACTTTCCCTAAGCTACAGGACCATAAGTGGAAGTGCCATAGGCTGCGTTGCTTTGTTTCCTATGTGTTTCAGGAAACGCCATACACTTCTCCAGTTTGGCTGTTGGCAATTTACGTCCCGCCCATCTGCATAACAAGGCTCCCTTTTCTCCATGGCCTGTCCTGCTTTTCTGATTTTTATACTTTTTTCAGATCGCCCTTTTGACCAGGGGTCAATGAGACTTCATTGTAGTGCAGATTTCTTTACACGCTTGCTTGGTTGGCCAAAAAGTGCGTATGCGTTTATTCCTGAATATATTCAGGAAAAAACGCATACGCCCTTTTTGGCCAAGTGCATCATTGTCGACATTCTGCTATTTTCCTAAGCTTTAGGTGGATTTCCTGTCTACCCCCTGAAATCGTTTTCCTGCAATTCTGCCCCGCTTTCAAGTCCTCTTCGAAGACTTACTTCAGTACATTTTTGGACGATAGCTGTCATTCATAACTCTGCAGGTTTGTGAATTACAGTGCCCCTGAGCTCCTTTCTTCAACTCGCTTTCTTGTGAGCTGGCCACAAAACTGCAGGATTGCTTCAGGCCCTAATCTGTTTCAGGCAGGGCACGCTGAGCCTTTGGTTAATTCCTCTTCCTGGTGGGAAAAGAGCGTTCCATTTGCCCGTGCAGACACTTACAGCTAGTCTCTCATTGGTTCTCCCTATTCCTGTTCATCTTGCGCAGAAATTGCAAACTGTGCCAAAGAGGAGGTTAAAGGCACTGACTCTCCAAGTGGGGAGAGTGTTAGTAAAGCGTCTGGAATGGTGAACCCGAGTACCAGGGGACGAAAACTGAGATGCATTTCAAAACGTTTCCCAATCACACGGTGGACCTTACTCTGGGTTTGCCATGCATGGTTTAGTTGAAGGAAGAATCCCTTAAACCTGCAGAGTTGGGACCCATGGAATGGGTACCATACAGTATGACTTCAAAGGGTCTGCATTTGCTCACCGAACCTCACCAATGCTATGAGCCCGAAGTGTCCAGCCTTATGTCTCACCCAGGTCTGGTTGTAGATGTGGTAAATCCAGATTGCATCACAAGCCCTGAATGAATTATTTAAGAATTGCTCTCTATTTCACTGTCATTGTGGTTTTTTATGAAATTTATTTTGATAATGGGATTTATCGGATTTTCACTGCTGCGTTTAGGCCGCTGTACACACGCTTGATTTCCTTATGGAGACATATAAATCCATGGGTTTTAAGATTCTTACTTCTCAGGTATATTCCAAGGCGTTGAATATGGTGTGTTGAGTCCATTTCGTTGAGCAAGGCGTAGGTCTTTTCTATTATATATTTGGCTTATGGAACGGTATCTGTGCTAATTTCAATCTCTGGTTTTATGCAGAACCCCAACACACCTTTCCCCATAAGCAAGCATAAGTTGGTTTTCTAAATTTGAGACCCTGTTCTGTTTTGTAATTCAGTTCATGTGTAGCCAAGTTTACATTCCGTGTATTAGTGATATCTTATGATGTTTGTTTTTCTGTGTGACTTATTTCTCGTAGAATCATCGTACCTGAATCCACTCATTATTCCGCTACGGGCCTGATGACGTAGATTTCATTGCTGAGTGATATTCCATTGTATGTACGTACAACAACTTCTTTATTCATTTTTTGCTTTCTCGGATATTTAACTTGCATCGTAGATGAGGTTCTTGTAAACAGAGTCGTCCCAAAATTTGGGGTGGCTGTGTGTGTTTGATTTTAATTTCCCTAAGCTATACGACCATAAGTGGAAGTGCCATAGGCTGTGTTTCTTTGTTTCCTACGTGTTTCAGGAAACACCATACACTTCTCCAGAGTGGCTGTTGGCAATTTACATCCCGCCCATCAGCATAACAAGGCTCCCTGTTCTCCATGCCCTGTCCTGCCTTTCTGGATTTTACACATTTTTCAGATGGCCCTTTTCACCGGGGGGCAGTGAGACTTCATTGTAGTGCAGATTTCCTTTACACGCTTGCTTGGTTGGCCAAAAAGTGCGTATGCGTTTTTTCCTGAATATATTCAGGAAAAGAACGCATACGACCTTTTTGGCCAAGTGCATCATTGTCGACATTCTGCCTCTTTTCCTATGCTTTAAGTGCAATTCCAGTCTACCCCCTGAAATCGCATTCCTGAAATTCTGCCCCGCTTTCAAGTCCTCTTCGACGACTAACTTCAATATATTTTTGGACGATAGCTCTCATTCATAACTCTGCAGGTTTGTGAATTACAGTGCCCCTGAGCTCCTTTCTTCAACTCGCTTTCTTGTGAGCTGGCCGCAAAACCGCAGGATTGCTTCAGGCCCTAATCTTTTTCCAGCAGGCACGCTGAGCCTTTGGTTAATTCCTCTTCCTGGTGGGAAATGAGCGTTCCATTTGCCCGTGCAGACACCTACAGCTAGTCTCTCATTGGTTCTCCTTATTCCTGATCATCTTGCGCAGAAATTGCAAACTGTGCCAAACAGGAGGTTAAAGGCACTGACTCTCCAAGTGGGGAGAGTGTTAGTAAGGCGTCAGGAACGGTGACCCCGAGTACCAGGGGACGAAAACTAAGATGCTTTTGAAAACGTTTCCCAATCACACGGTGGACCATACTCTGGGTTTCCCATGCATGTTTTAGCTGAAGGAAGAATCCCTTAAACCTGGAGAGTTGGGACCCATGGAATGGGTACCATGTAGTATGACTCCAAAGGGCCTGCGTTTGCTCACCGAACCTCACCAATGCTATCAGCCCGAAGTGTCCAGCCTTATGTCTCACCCAGCTCTGGGTGTAGATGTGGAAATCAAGGTTGCATCACAAGCCCTGAATGAATTATGTAAGAATTGCTCTCTATTTCACTGTCATTGTGTTTTGTTTTTGAAATTTATTTTGGTAATGGGATTTATCGGATTTTCACTGCTGCGTTTAGGCCGCTGTACACACGCTTGATTTCCTTATGGAGACATATAAATCCATGGGTTTTAAGATTCTTACTTGTCAGGTATATTCCCAGGCGTTGAATATGGGGTGTTGAGTCCATTTCGTTGAGCAAGGAGTAGGTCTTCTCTATTATATATTTGGCCTATGGAACGGTATCTGTGTTAATTTCAATCTCTGGTTTTATGCAGCACCCCAACTCACCTTTCCCCATAAGCAAGCATAAGTTGGTTTTCTAAATTTGAGACCCTGTTCTGTTTTGTAATTCAGTTCATGTGTAGCCAAGTTTACATTCCGTGTATTAGTGATATCTTATGATGTTTCTTTTTCTGTGTGACTTATTTCTCGTAGAATCGTCCTACCTGAATCCACTCATTATGCCGCTATGGGCCTGATGACGTAGATTTCATTGCTGTGTGATATTACATTGTATGTACGTACCACAACTTCTTTATCCATTTTTCGCTTTCTGGGATATTTAACTTGTACCATAGACGAGGTTCTTGTATACAGAGTCGTCTGAAATTTTGGGTTGGCTGTGTGTTTTTGATTTTACTTTCCCTAAGCTACAGGACCATAAGTGGAAGTGCCATAGGCTGCGTTGCTTTGTTTCCTATGTGTTTCAGGAAACGCCATACACTTCTCCAGTTTGGCTGTTGGCAATTTACGTCCCGCCCATCTGCATAACAAGGCTCCCTTTTCTCCATGGCCTGTCCTGCTTTTCTGATTTTTATACTTTTTTCAGATCGCCCTTTTGACCAGGGGTCAATGAGACTTCATTGTAGTGCAGATTTCTTTACACGCTTGCTTGGTTGGCCAAAAAGGGCGTATGCGTTTATTCCTGAATATATTCAGGAAAAAACGCATACGCCCTTTTTGGCCAAGTGCATCATTGTCGACATTCTGCTATTTTCCTAAGCTTTAGGTGGATTTCCTGTCTACCCCCTGAAATCGTTTTCCTGCAATTCTGCCCCGCTTTCAAGTCCTCTTCGAAGACTTACTTCAGTACATTTTTGGACGATAGCTGTCATTCATAACTCTGCAGGTTTGTGAATTACAGTGCCCCTGAGCTCCTTTCTTCAACTCGCTTTCTTGTGAGCTGGCCACAAAACTGCAGGATTGCTTCAGGCCCTAATCTGTTTCAGGCAGGGCACGCTGAGCCTTTGGTTAATTCCTCTTCCTGGTGGGAAAAGAGCGTTCCATTTGCCCGTGCAGACACTTACAGCTAGTCTCTCATTGGTTCTCCCTATTCCTGTTCATCTTGCGCAGAAATTGCAAACTGTGCCAAAGAGGAGGTTAAAGGCACTGACTCTCCAAGTGGGGAGAGTGTTAGTAAAGCGTCTGGAATGGTGAACCCGAGTACCAGGGGACGAAAACTGAGATGCATTTCAAAACGTTTCCCAATCACACGGTGGACCTTACTCTGGGTTTGCCATGCATGGTTTAGTTGAAGGAAGAATCCCTTAAACCTGCAGAGTTGGGACCCATGGAATGGGTACCATACAGTATGACTTCAAAGGGTCTGCATTTGCTCACCGAACCTCACCAATGCTATGAGCCCGAAGTGTCCAGCCTTATGTCTCACCCAGGTCTGGTTGTAGATGTGGTAAATCCAGATTGCATCACAAGCCCTGAATGAATTATTTAAGAATTGCTCTCTATTTCACTGTCATTGTGTTTTTTTTTGAAATTTATTTTGATAATGGGATTTATCGGATTTTCACTGCTGCGTTTAGGCCGCTGTACACACGCTTGATTTCCTTATGGAGACATATAAATCCATGGGTTTTAAGATTCTTACTTCTCAGGTATATTCCAAGGCGTTGAATATGGGGTGTTGAGTCCATTTCGTTGAGCAAGGCGTAGGTCTTTTCTATTATATATTTGGCTTATGGAACGGTATCTGTGCTAATTTCAATCTCTGGTTTTATGCAGAACCCCAACACACCTTTCCCCATAAGCAAGCATAAGTTGGTTTTCTAAATTTGAGACCCTGTTCTGTTTTGTAATTCAGTTCATGTGTAGCCAAGTTTACATTCCGTGTATTAGTGATATCTTATGATGTTTGTTTTTCTGTGTGACTTATTTCTCGTAGAATCATCGTACCTGAATCCACTCATTATTCCGCTACGGGCCTGATGACGTAGATTTCATTGCTGAGTGATATTCCATTGTACGTACGTACAACAACTTCTTTATTCATTTTTTGCTTTCTCGGATATTTAACTTGCATCGTAGATGAGGTTCTTGTAAACAGAGCCGTCCCAAAATTTGGGGTGGCTGTGTGTGTTTGATTTTAATTTCCCTAAGCTATACGACCATAAGTGGAAGTGCCATAGGCTGTGTTTCTTTGTTTCCTACGTGTTTCAGGAAACACCATACACTTCTCCAGAGTGGCTATTGGCAATTTACATCCCGCCCATCAGCATAACAAGGCTCCCTGTTCTCCATGCCCTGTCCTGCCTTTCTGGATTTTACACATTTTTCAGATGGCCCTTTTCACCGGGGGGCAGTGAGACTTCATTGTAGTGCAGATTTCCTTTACACGCTTGCTTGGTTGGCCAAAAAGTGCGTATGCGTTTTTTCCTGAATATATTCAGGAAAAGAACGCATACGACCTTTTTGGCCAAGTGCATCATTGTCGACATTCTGCCTCTTTTCCTATGCTTTAAGTGCAATTCCAGTCTACCCCCTGAAATCGCTTTCCTGAAATTCTGCCCCGCTTTCAAGTCCTCTTCGACGACTAACTTCAATATATTTTTGGACGATAGCTCTCATTCATAACTCTGCAGGTTTGTGAATTACAGTGCCCCTGAGCTCCTTTCTTCAACTCGCTTTCTTGTGAGCTGGCCGCAAAACCGCAGGATTGCTTCAGGCCCTAATCTTTTTCCAGCAGGCACGCTGAGCCTTTGGTTAATTCCTCTTCCTGGTGGGAAATGAGCATTCCATTTGCCCGTGCAGACACCTACAGCTAGTCTCTCATTGGTTCTCCTTATTCCTGATCATCTTGCGCAGAAATTGCAAACTGTGCCAAACAGGAGGTTAAAGGCACTGACTCTCCAAGTGGGGAGAGTGTTAGTAAGGCGTCAGGAACGGTGACCCCGAGTACCAGGGGACGAAAACTAAGATGCTTTTGAAAACGTTTCCCAATCACACGGTGGACCATACTCTGGGTTTCCCATGCATGTTTTAGCTGAAGGAAGAATCCCTTAAACCTGGAGAGTTGGGACCCATGGAATGGGTACCATGTAGTATGACTCCAAAGGGCCTGCGTTTGCTCACCGAACCTCACCAATGCTATCAGCCCGAAGTGTCCAGCCTTATGTCTCACCCAGCTCTGGGTGTAGATGTGGAAATCAAGGTTGCATCACAAGCCCTGAATGAATTATGTAAGAATTGCTCTCTATTTCACTGTCATTGTGTTTTGTTTTTGAAATTAATTTTGGTAATGGGATTTATCGGATTTTCACTGCTGCGTTTAGGCCGCTGTACACACGCTTGATTTCCTTATGGAGACATATAAATCCATGGGTTTTAAGATTCTTACTTGTCAGGTATATTCCCAGGCGTTGAATATGGGGTGTTGAGTCCATTTCGTTGAGCAAGGAGTAGGTCTTCTCTATTATATATTTGGCCTATGGAACGGTATCTGTGTTAATTTCAATCTCTGGTTTTATGCAGCACCCCAACTCACCTTTCCCCATAAGCAAGCATAAGTTGGTTTTCTAAATTTGAGACCCTGTTCTGTTTTGTAATTCAGTTCATGTGTAGCCAAGTTTACATTCCGTGTATTAGTGATACCTTATGATGTTTCTTTTTCTGTGTGACTTATTTCACTTAGAATCCTCCTACCTGAATCCACTCATTATGCCGCTATGGGCCTGATGACATAGATTTCATTGCTGAGTGATATTACATTGTACGTACGTACCACAACTTCTTTATCCATTTTTGCATTCTGGGATATTTAACTTGTACCGTAGACGAGGTTCTTGTAAACAGTGCCGTCCAAAACTTTGGGGTGGCTGTGTGTTTTTGATTTTAATTTCCCTAAGGTATAGGACCATAAGTGGTAGTGCCGTACGCACCGTTACTTTGTTTTTTAGGTGTTTCAGGAAACACCATACACTTCTCCAGAGTGGCTGTTGGCAATTTACATCCCGCCCATCAGCATAACAAGGCTCCATGTTCTCCATGGCCTGTGCTGACTTTTTGGATTTTACACTTTTTTCAGATGGCCCTTTTGACTGGGGGGCAGTGAGACTTCATTGTAGTGCAGATTTTTTTAACGTGCATGCTAGGTTGGCCAAAAAGTGCATATGCATTTTTTCCTGAATATATTCAGGAGAAACGCATATGCACATTTTGGCCAAGTGCATCGTTGTCAAGGTTCTGCCTCTTTTCCTATGCTTTAAATGCAATTCCAGTCTACCCCCTGAAATCGTTTTCCTGCAATTCTGCCCCGCTTTCAAGTCCTGTTCCAAGACTTACTTCAATATATTTTTGGACGGTAGCTGTCATTTATAACTCTGCAGGTTTGTGAATTACAGTGTCCCTGAGCTCCTTTCTTCAACTCGCTTTCTTGTGAGCTGGCCGCAAACCCGCAGGATTGCTTCAGGCCCTAATCTGGTTCCGGCATGGCATGCTGAGCCTTTCGTTAATTCCTCTTCCTGGTGGGAAATGAGCGTTCCCTTTGCCCGTGCAGACACCTACAGCTAGTCTCTCATTGCTTCTCCCTATTCCTGTTCATCTTGCGCAGAAATTGCAAACTGTGCCAAACAGGAGTTTAAAGGCACTGACTCTGCAAGTGGGGAGAGTGTTAGTAAAGGTTCTGGAATGGTGAACCCGAGTAAAAGGGGACGAAATCTGAGATGCATTTGAAAACGTTTCCCGGTCACACGGTGCACCATACTGTGGGTTTCCCATGCATGTTTTAGCTGAAGGAAGAATCCCTTAACCCTGGAGATTTGGGACCCATGGAAAGGGTACCATAGAGTATGACTTCAAAGGGTCTGCATTTGCTCACCGAACCACACCAATGCTTTCAGCCCAAAGTGCCCAACATTATGTCTCATTCAGCTCTGGGTGTAGATGTGGTAAATCCAGGTTGCATCACAAGCCGTGAATGAATTATTTAAGAATTGCTCTCTATTTCACTGTCCTAGTGTTTTGTTTTTGTAATTCATTTTGATAATGGGATTTATCAGATATTCTCTGCTGCATTCATGACACTGTACACACGCTTCATTCTCTTATGGAGACATATAAATCCATGGGTTTGAAGATTCTTACTAGTCAGGTGTATTCCTAGGCGTTGAATATGGGGTGTTTAGTCCATTTCGTTGAGCAAGGGGTAGGTCTTGACTATTACGTATTTGGCTTATGGAAAGGTATCTGTGCTAATTTCTATCTCTGGTTTTATGCAGCACCCCAACTCACCTTTCCCCTTAAGCAAGCATAAGTTGGTTTTCTAAATTTGAGACCCTGTTCTGTTTTGTAATTCAGTTCATGTGTAGCCAAGTTTACATTCCGTGTATTAGTGATATCTTATGATGTTTCTTTTTCTGTGTGACTTATTTCTCGTAGAATCGTCCTACCTGAATCCACTCATTATGCCGCTATGGGCCTGATGACGTAGATATCATTGCTGTGTGATATTACATTGTACGTACGTACCACAACTTCTTTATCCATTTTTCGCTTTCTGGGATATTTAACTTGTACCATAGACGAGGTTCTTGTATACAGAGTCGTCTGAAATTTTGGGTTGGCTGTGTGTTTTTGATTTTACTTTCCCTAAGCTACAGGACCATAAGTGGAAGTGCCATAGGCTGCGTTGCTTTGTTTCCTATGTGTTTCAGGAAACGCCATACACTTCTCCAGTTTGGCTGTTGGCAATTTACGTCCCGCCCATCTGCATAACAAGGCTCCCTTTTCTCCATGGCCTGTCCTGCTTTTCTGATTTTTATACTTTTTTCAGATCGCCCTTTTGACCAGGGGTCAATGAGACTTCATTGTAGTGCAGATTTCTTTACACGCTTGCTTGGTTGGCCAAAAAGGGCGTATGCGTTTATTCCTGAATATATTCAGGAAAAAACGCATACGCCCTTTTTGGCCAAGTGCATCATTGTCGACATTCTGCTATTTTCCTAAGCTTTAGGTGGATTTCCTGTCTACCCCCTGAAATCGTTTTCCTGCAATTCTGCCCCGCTTTCAAGTCCTCTTCGAAGACTTACTTCAGTACATTTTTGGACGATAGCTGTCATTCATAACTCTGCAGGTTTGTGAATTACAGTGCCCCTGAGCTCCTTTCTTCAACTCGCTTTCTTGTGAGCTGGCCACAAAACTGCAGGATTGCTTCAGGCCCTAATCTGTTTCAGGCAGGGCACGCTGAGCCTTTGGTTAATTCCTCTTCCTGGTGGGAAATGAGCGTTCCATTTGCCCGTGCAGACACTTACAGCTAGTCTCTCATTGGTTCTCCCTATTCCTGTTCATCTTGCGCAGAAATTGCAAACTGTGCCAAAGAGGAGGTTAAAGGCACTGACTCTCCAAGTGGGGAGAGTGTTAGTAAAGCGTCTGGAATGGTGAACCCGAGTACCAGGGGACGAAAACTGAGATGCATTTCAAAACGTTTCCCAATCACACGGTGGACCTTACTCTGGGTTTGCCATGCATGGTTTAGTTGAAGGAAGAATCCCTTAAACCTGCAGAGTTGGGACCCATGGAATGGGTACCATACAGTATGACTTCAAAGGGTCTGCATTTGCTCACCGAACCTCACCAATGCTATGAGCCCGAAGTGTCCAGCCTTATGTCTCACCCAGGTCTGGTTGTAGATGTGGTAAATCCAGATTGCATCACAAGCCCTGAATGAATTATTTAAGAATTGCTCTCTATTTCACTGTCATTGTGTTTTTTTTTGAAATTTATTTTGATAATGGGATTTATCGGATTTTCACTGCTGCGTTTAGGCCGCTGTACACACGCTTGATTTCCTTATGGAGACATATAAATCCATGGGTTTTAAGATTCTTACTTCTCAGGTATATTCCAAGGCGTTGAATATGGTGTGTTGAGTCCATTTCGTTGAGCAAGGCGTAGGTCTTTTCTATTATATATTTGGCTTATGGAACGGTATCTGTGCTAATTTCAATCTCTGGTTTTATGCAGAACCCCAACACACCTTTCCCCATAAGCAAGCATAAGTTGGTTTTCTAAATTTGAGACCCTGTTCTGTTTTGTAATTCAGTTCATGTGTAGCCAAGTTTACATTCCGTGTATTAGTGATATCTTATGATGTTTGTTTTTCTGTGTGACTTATTTCTCGTAGAATCATCGTACCTGAATCCACTCATTATTCCACTACGGGCCTGATGACGTAGATTTCATTGCTGAGTGATATTCCATTGTACGTACGTACAACAACTTCTTTATTCATTTTTTGCTTTCTCGGATATTTAACTTGCATCGTAGACGAGGTTCTTGTAAACAGAGCCGTCCCAAAATTTGGGGTGGCTGTGTGTGTTTGATTTTAATTTCCCTAAGCTATACGACCATAAGTGGAAGTGCCATAGGCTGTGTTTCTTTGTTTCCTACGTGTTTCAGGAAACACCATACACTTCTCCAGAGTGGCTGTTGGCAATTTACATCCCGCCCATCAGCATAACAAGGCTCCCTGTTCTCCATGCCCTGTCCTGCCTTTCTGGATTTTACACATTTTTCAGATGGCCCTTTTCACCGGGGGGCAGTGAGACTTCATTGTAGTGCAGATTTCCTTTACACGCTTGCTTGGTTGGCCAAAAAGTGCGTATGCGTTTTTTCCTGAATATATTCAGGAAAAGAACGCATATGACCTTTTTGGCCAAGTGCATCATTGTCGACATTCTGCCTCTTTTCCTATGCTTTAAGTGCAATTCCAGTCTACCCCCTGAAATCGCTTTCCTGAAATTCTGCCCTGCTTTCAAGTCCTCTTCGACAACTAACTTCAATATATTTTTGGACGATAGCTCTCATTCATAACTCTGCAGGTTTGTGAATTACAGTGCCCCTGAGCTCCTTTCTTCAACTCGCTTTCTTGTGAGCTGGCCGCAAAACCGCAGGATTGCTTCAGGCCCTAATCTTTTTCCAGCAGGCACGCTGAGCCTTTGGTTAATTCCTCTTCCTGGTGGGAAATGAGCATTCCATTTGCCCGTGCAGACACCTACAGCTAGTCTCTCATTGGTTCTCCTTATTCCTGATCATCTTGCGCAGAAATTGCAAACTGTGCCAAACAGGAGGTTAAAGGCACTGACTCTCCAAGTGGGGAGAGTGTTAGTAAGGCGTCAGGAACGGTGACCCCGAGTACCAGGGGACGAAAACTAAGATGCTTTTGAAAACGTTTCCCAATCACACGGTGGACCATACTCTGGGTTTCCCATGCATGTTTTAGCTGAAGGAAGAATCCCTTAAACCTGGAGAGTTGGGACCCATGGAATGGGTACCATGTAGTATGACTCCAAAGGGCCTGCGTTTGCTCACCGAACCTCACCAATGCTATCAGCCCGAAGTGTCCAGCCTTATGTCTCACCCAGCTCTGGGTGTAGATGTGGAAATCAAGGTTGCATCACAAGCCCTGAATGAATTATGTAAGAATTGCTCTCTATTTCACTGTCATTGTGTTTTGTTTTTGAAATTTATTTTGGTAATGGGATTTATCGGATTTTCACTGCTGCGTTTAGGCCGCTGTACACACGCTTGATTTCCTTATGGAGACATATAAATCCATGGGTTTTAAGATTCTTACTTGTCAGGTATATTCCCAGGCGTTGAATATGGGGTGTTGAGTCCATTTCGTTGAGCAAGGAGTAGGTCTTCTCTATTATATATTTGGCCTATGGAACGGTATCTGTGTTAATTTCAATCTCTGGTTTTATGCAGCACCCCAACTCACCTTTCCCCATAAGCAAGCATAAGTTGGTTTTCTAAATTTGAGACCCTGTTCTGTTTTGTAATTCAGTTCATGTGTAGCCAAGTTTACATTCCGTGTATTAGTGATACCTTATGATGTTTCTTTTTCTGTGTGACTTATTTCACTTAGAATCCTCCTACCTGAATCCACTCATTATGCCGCTATGGGCCTGATGACATAGATTTCATTGGTGAGTGATATTCCATTGTACGTACGTACCACAACTTCTTTATCCATTTTTTGCTTTCTCGGATATTTAACTTGTACCGTAGACGAGGTTCTTGTAAACAGTGCCGTCCAAAACTTTGGGGTGGCTGTGTGTTTCTGATTTTAATTTCCCTAAGGTATAGGACCATAAGTGGTAGTGCCGTACGCACCGTTACTTTGTTTTTTAGGTGTTTCAGGAAACACCATACACTTCTCCAGAGTGGCTGTTGGCAATTTACATCCTGCCCATCAGCATAACAAGGCTCCATGTTCTCCATGGCCTGTGCTGAATTTTTGGATTTTACACTTTTTTCAGATGGCCCTTTTGACTGGGGGGCAGTGAGACTTCATTGTAGTGCAGATTTCTTTAACGTGCATGCTAGGTTGGCCAAAAAGTGCGTATGCATTTTTTCCTGAATATATTCAGGAGAAACGCATATGCCCATTTTGGCCAAGTGCATCGTTGTCAAGGTTCTGCCTCTTTTCCTATGCTTTAAATGCAATTCCAGTCTACCCCCTGAAAACGTTTTCCTGCAATTCTGCCCCGCTTTCAAGTCCTGTTCCAAGACTTACTTCAATATATTTTTGGACGGTAGCTGTCATTTATAACTCTGCAGGTTTGTGAATTACAGTGTCCCTGAGCTCCTTTCTTCAACTCGCTTTCTTGTGAGCTGGCCGCAAACCCGCAGGATTGCTTCAGGCCCTAATCTGGTTCCGGCATGGCATGCTGAGCCTTTCGTTAATTCCTCTTCCTGGTGGGAAATGAGCGTTCCCTTTGCCCGTGCAGACACCTACAGCTAGTCTCTCATTGCTTCTCCCTATTCCTGTTCATCTTGCGCAGAAATTGCAAACTGTGCCAAACAGGAGTTTAAAGGCACTGACTCTGCAAGTGGGGAGAGTGTTAGTAAAGGTTCTGGAATGGTGAACCCGAGTAAAAGGGGACGAAATCTGAGATGCATTTGAAAACGTTTCCCGGTCACACGGTGCACCATACTGTGGGTTTCCCATGCATGTTTTAGCTGAAGGAAGAATCCCTTAACCCTGGAGATTTGGGACCCATGGAAAGGGTACCATAGAGTATGACTTCAAAGGGTCTGCATTTGCTCACCGAACCACACCAATGCTATCAGCCCGAAGTGCCCAACATTATGTCTCATTCAGCTCTGGGTGTAGATGTGGTAAATCCAGGTTGCATCACAAGCCGTGAATGAATTATTTAAGAATTGCTCTCTATTTCACTGTCCTAGTGTTTTGTTTTTGTAATTCATTTTGATAATGGGATTTATCAGATATTCTCTGCTGCATTCATGACACTGTACACACGCTTCATTCTCTTATGGAGACATATAAATCCATGGGTTTGAAGATTCTTACTAGTCAGGTGTATTCCTAGGCGTTGAATATGGGGTGTTTAGTCCATTTCGTTGAGCAAGGGGTAGGTCTTGACTATTACATATTTGGCTTATGGAAAGGTATCTGTGCTAATTTCTATCTCTGGTTTTATGCAGCACCCCAACTCACCTTTCCCCTTAAGCAAGCATAAGTTGGTTTTCTAAATTTGAGACCCTGTTCTGTTTTGTAATTCAGTTCATGTGTAGCCAACTTTACATTCCGTGTATTAGTGATATCTTATGATATTTCTTTTTCTGTGTGACTTATTTCTCGTAGAATCGTCCTACCTGAATCCACTCATTATGCCGCTATGGGCCTGATGACGTAGATTTCATTGCTGTGTGATATTACATTGTACGTACGTACCACAACTTCTTTATCCATTTTTCGCTTTCTGGGATATTTAACTTGTACCATAGACGAGGTTCTTGTCTACAGAGTCGTCTGAAATTTTGGGTTGGCTGTGTGTTTTTGATTTTACTTTCCCTAAGCTACAGGACCATAAGTGGAAGTGCCATAGGCTGCGTTGCTTTGTTTCCTATGTGTTTCAGGAAACGCCATACACTTCTCCAGTTTGGCTGTTGGCAATTTACGTCCCGCCCATCTGCATAACAAGGCTCCCTTTTCTCCATGGCCTGTCCTGCTTTTCTGATTTTTATACTTTTTTCAGATCGCCCTTTTGACCAGGGGTCAATGAGACTTCATTGTAGTGCAGATTTCTTTACACGCTTGCTTGGTTGGCCAAAAAGGGCGTATGCGTTTATTCCTGAATATATTCAGGAAAAAACGCATACGCCCTTTTTGGCCAAGTGCATCATTGTCGACATTCTGCTATTTTCCTAAGCTTTAGGTGGATTTCCTGTCTACCCCCTGAAATCGTTTTCCTGCAATTCTGCCCCGCTTTCAAGTCCTCTTCGAAGACTTACTTCAGTACATTTTTGGACGATAGCTGTCATTCATAACTCTGCAGGTTTGTGAATTACAGTGCCCCTGAGCTCCTTTCTTCAACTCGCTTTCTTGTGAGCTGGCCACAAAACTGCAGGATTGCTTCAGGCCCTAATCTGTTTCAGGCAGGGCACGCTGAGCCTTTGGTTAATTCCTCTTCCTGGTGGGAAATGAGCGTTCCATTTGCCCGTGCAGACACTTACAGCTAGTCTCTCATTGGTTCTCCCTATTCCTGTTCATCTTGCGCAGAAATTGCAAACTGTGCCAAAGAGGAGGTTAAAGGCACTGACTCTCCAAGTGGGGAGAGTGTTAGTAAAGCGTCTGGAATGGTGAACCCGAGTACCAGGGGACGAAAACTGAGATGCATTTCAAAACGTTTCCCAATCACACGGTGGACCTTACTCTGGGTTTGCCATGCATGGTTTAGTTGAAGGAAGAATCCCTTAAACCTGCAGAGTTGGGACCCATGGAATGGGTACCATACAGTATGACTTCAAAGGGTCTGCATTTGCTCACCGAACCTCACCAATGCTATGAGCCCGAAGTGTCCAGCCTTATGTCTCACCCAGGTCTGGTTGTAGATGTGGTAAATCCAGATTGCATCACAAGCCCTGAATGAATTATTTAAGAATTGCTCTCTATTTCACTGTCATTGTGTTTTTTTTTGAAATTTATTTTGATAATGGGATTTATCGGATTTTCACTGCTGCGTTTAGGCCGCTGTACACACGCTTGATTTCCTTATGGAGACATATAAATCCATGGGTTTTAAGATTCTTACTTCTCAGGTATATTCCAAGGCGTTGAATATGGGGTGTTGAGTCCATTTCGTTGAGCAAGGCGTAGGTCTTTTCTATTATATATTTGGCTTATGGAACGGTATCTGTGCTAATTTCAATCTCTGGTTTTATGCAGAACCCCAACACACCTTTCCCCATAAGCAAGCATAAGTTGGTTTTCTAAATTTGAGACCCTGTTCTGTTTTGTAATTCAGTTCATGTGTAGCCAAGTTTACATTCCGTGTATTAGTGATATCTTATGATGTTTGTTTTTCTGTGTGACTTATTTCTCGTAGAATCATCGTACCTGAATCCACTCATTATTCCGCTACGGGCCTGATGACGTAGATTTCATTGCTGAGTGATATTCCATTGTACGTACGTACAACAACTTCTTTATTCATTTTTTGCTTTCTCGGATATTTAACTTGCATCGTAGACGAGGTTCTTGTAAACAGAGCCGTCCCAAAATTTGGGGTGGCTGTGTGTGTTTGATTTTAATTTCCCTAAGCTATACGACCATAAGTGGAAGTGCCATAGGCTGTGTTTCTTTGTTTCCTACGTGTTTCAGGAAACACCATACACTTCTCCAGAGTGGCTGTTGGCAATTTACATCCCGCCCATCAGCATAACAAGGCTCCCTGTTCTCCATGCCCTGTCCTGCCTTTCTGGATTTTACACATTTTTCAGATGGCCCTTTTCACCGGGGGGCAGTGAGACTTCATTGTAGTGCAGATTTCCTTTACACGCTTGCTTGGTTGGCCAAAAAGTGTGTATGCGTTTTTTCCTGAATATATTCAGGAAAAGAACGCATACGACCTTTTTGGCCAAGTGCATCATTGTCGACATTCTGCCTCTTTTCCTATGCTTTAAGTGCAATTCCAGTCTACCCCCTGAAATCGTTTTCCTGAAATTCTGCCCCGCTTTCAAGTCCTCTTCGAAGACTAACTTCAATATATTTTTGGACGATAGCTCTCATTCATAACTCTGCAGGTTTGTGAGTTACAGTGCCCCTGAGCTCCTTTCCTCAAATCGCTTTCTTGTAAGCTGGCCACAAACCCTCAGGATTGCTTCAGGCCCTAATCTGGTTCCGGCACGGCATGCTGAGCCTTTGGTTAATTCCTCTTCCTGGTTGGAAATGAGCGTTAAATTTGCCCGTGCAGACACCTACAGCTAGTCTCTCATTGGTTCTCCCTATTTCTGTTCATCTTGAGCAGAAATTGCAAACTGTGCCAAACAGGAGTTTAAAGGCACTGACTCTCCAAGTGGGGAGAGTGTTAGTAAAGGGTCCAGAATTGTGAACCCGAGTAAAAGGGGACGAAAACTGAGATGCATTTGAAAACGTTTCCCGGTCACATGGTACACCATACTGTGGGTTTCCCATGCATGCTTTAGCTGAAAGAAGAATCACTTAAACCTGGAGAGTTGGGACCCATGGAAAGGGTACCATGCAGTATGACTTCAAGTGGTCTGCATTTGTTCATCGAACCTCACCAATGCTATCAGCCCGAAGTGTCCAACCTTATGTCTCACTCAGCTCTGGGTTTTGATGAGGTAAATCCAGGTTGCATCACAAGCCCTGAATGAATTATTTAAGAATTGCTCTCTATTTCACTGTCTTTGTGTTTTGTTTTTGTAATTCATTTTGATAATAGGATTTATCGGATTTTCTCTGCTGCCTTCATGCAGCTGTACACACGCTTGATTCTCTTACGGAGACATATAAATCCATGGGTTTGAAGATTCTTACTAGTCAGGTGTATTCCTAGGTGTTGAATATAGGGTGTTTAGCCCATTTGGTTGAGCAAGGGGTAGGTCTTGACTATTACATATTTGACGTATGGAATGATATCTGTGCTAATTTCTATCTCTGGTTTTATGCAGCACCCCAACTCACCTTTCCCCTTAAGCAAACATAAGTTGGTTTTCTAAATTTGAGACCCTGTTCTGTTTTGTAATTCAGTTCATGTGTAGCCAAGATTACATTCGGTGCATTAGTGATAGCTTATGATGTTTCATTTTCTGTGTGACTTATTTCACTTAGAATCATCGTACCTGAATCCACTCATTATGCCACGACGGGCCAGATGACATAGATATCATTGGTGAGTGATATTCCATTGTACGTACGTACCACAACTTCTTTATCCATTTTTCGCTTTCTGGGATATTTAACTTGTACCGTAGACGAGGTTCTTGTAAACAGAGCCGTCTGAAACTTTGGGGTGGCTGTGTGTTTTTGATTTTAATTTCCCTAAGCTATAGGACCATAAGTGGAAGTGCCGTAGGCTCCGTTGCTTTGTTTTTTAGGTGTTTCAGGAAACACCATACACTTCTCCAGAGTGGCTCTTGGCAATTTACATCCCACCCATCAGCATAACAAGGCTCCCTGTTCTCCATGGCCTGTGCTGCATTTCTGGATTTTACACTTTTTTCAGATGGCCCTTTTGACCGGGGGGCAGAGAGACTTCATTGTAGTGCAGATTTCTTTAACCTGCTTGCTTGGTTGGCCAAAAAGGGCGTATACGGTTTTTCCTGAATATATTCAGGAACAAACGCATACGCTCTTTTTGGCCAAGTGAAGCATTGTCGAAGTTCTGTCTCTTTTCCTATGCTTTAAATGCAATTCCAGTCTACCCCCTGAAATCGTTTTCCTGCAATTCTGCCCCGCTTTCAAGTCCTCTTCGCAGCCTTCCTTCAATATATTTTTGGACGATAGCTGTCATTTATAACTCTGCAGGTTTGTGAATTACAGTGCCCCTGAGCTCCTTTCTTCAAATCGCTTTCTTGTGAGCTGGCCGCAAACCCGCAGGATTGCTTCAGGCCCTAATCTGGTTCCGGCACGGCATGCTGAGCCTTTGGTTAATTCCTCTTCCTGGTGGGAAATGAGCGTTAAATTTTCCCGTGCATACACCTACAGCTAGTCTCTCATTGGTTCTCCCTATTCCTGTTCATCTTGCGCAGAAATTGCAAACTGTGCCAAACAGGAGGTTAAAGGCACTGACTCTCCAAGTGGGGAGAGTGTTAGTAAAGGTTCTGGAATTGTGAACCCGAGTAAAAGGGGACGAAAACTGAGATGCATTTGAAAACGTTTCCCAGTCACACGGTGCACCATACTGTGGGTTTCCCATGAATGCTTTAGCTGAAGGAAGAATCGCTTAAACCTGGAGAGTTGGGACCCATGGAATGGGTACCATGCAGTATGACTTCAAATGGTCTGCATTTGATCATCGAACCTCACCAATGCTATCAGCCCGAAGTGTCCAACCTTATGTCTCACTCAGCTCTGGGTTTTGATGAGGTAAATCCACGTTGCATCACAAGCCCTGAATGAATTATTTAAGAATTGCTCTCTATTTCAATGTCATTGTGTTTTGTTTTTGTAATTTATTTTGATAATAGGATTTATCGGATTTTCTCTGCTGCCTTCATGCAGCTGTACACACGCTTGATTCTCTTACGGAGACATATAAATCCATGGGTTTGAAGATTCTTTCTAGTCAGGTGTATTCCTAGGTATTGAATATAGAGTGTTTAGCCCATTTCGTTGAGCAAGGCGTAGGTCTTGACTATTACATATTTGACGTATGGAATGGTATCTGTGCTAATTTCTATCTCTGGTTTTATGCAGCACCCCAACTCACCTTTCCCCTTACGCAAACATAAGTTGGTTTTCTAAATTTGAGACCCTGTTCTGTTTTGTAATTCAGTTCATGTGTAGCCAAGATTACATTCGGTGTATTAGTGATATCTTATGATGTTTCATTTTCTGTGTGACTTATTTCACTTAGAATCATCGTACCTGAATCCACTCATTATGCCACGACGGGCCAGATGACATAGATTTCATTGGTGAGTGATATTCCATTGTACGTACGTACCACAACTTCTTTATCCATTTTTCGCTTTCTGGGATATTTAACTTGTACCGTAGACGATGTTCTTGTAAACAGAGCCTTCCGAAATTTTGGGGTGGCTGTGTGTTTTTGATTTTAATTTCCCTAAGCTATACGACCATAATTGGAAGTGCCGTAGGCTCCGTTGCTTTGTTTTTTAGGTGTTCCAGGAAACACCATACACTTCTCCAGAGTGGCTGTTGGCAATTTACATCCCACCCATCAGCATAACAAGGCTCCCTGTTCTCCATGGCCTGTGCTGCCTTTCTGGATTTTACACTTTTTTCAGATGTCCCTTTTGACCGGGGGCAGTGAGACTTCATTGTAGTGCAGATTTCTTTAACATGCTTGCTTGGTTGGCCAAAAAGTGCGTATGCGTTTTTTCCTGTATATTCAGGAAAAAACGCATACGCCCTTTTTGGCCAAGAGCATCATTGTCGACGTTCTGCCTCTTTTCCTATGCTTTAAATGCAATTCCCGTCTACCCCCTGAAATCGTTTTCCTGCAATTCTGCCCCGCTTACAAGTTCTCTTCGCAGCCTTCCGTCAATATATTTTTGGACGATAGCTGTCATTTATAACTCTGCAGGTTTGTGAATTACAGTGCCCCTGAGCTCCTTTCTTCAAATCGCTTTCTTGTGAGCTGGCCGCAAACCCGCAGGATTGCTTCAGGCCCTAATCTGTTTCCGGCAAGGCATGCTGAGCCTTTGGTTAATTCCTCTTCCTGGTGGGAAATGAGCATTAAATTTGCCCGTGCAGACACCTACAGCTAGTCTCTCATTGGTTCTCCCTATTCCTGTTCATCTTGCGCAGAAATTGCAAACTGTGCCAAACAGGAGGTTAAAGGCACTGACTCTCCAAGTGGGGAGAATGTTAGTAAAGGGTCTGGAATTGTGAACCCGAGTTAAAGGGGACAAAACTGAGATGCATTTGAAAACGTTTCCCGGTCACACGGTGCACCATACTGTGGGTTTACCATGCATGCTTTAGCTGAAGGAAGAATCACTTAATCCTGGAGAGTTGGGACCCATGGAATGGGTACCATGCAGTATGACTTCAAATGGTCTGCATTTGCTCATCGAACCTCACCAATGCTATCAGCCCGAAGTGTCCAACCTTATGTCTCTCTCAGCTCTGGGTTTAGATGAGGTAAATCCAGGTTGCATCACAAGCCCTGAATGAATTATTTAAGAATTGCTCTCTATTTCACTGTCATTGTGTTTGGTTTTTGTAATTCATTTTGATAATGGGATTTATCGGATTTTCTCTACTGCGTTCATGCCGCTGTACACACGCTTCATTCTCTTATGGAGACATATAAATCCATGGGTTTGAAGATTCTTACTAGTCAGGTGTATTCCTAGGCGTTGAATATGGCGTGTTTTGTCCATTTCGTTTAGCAAGGGGTAGGTCTTGACTATTACATATTTGACGAATGGAATGGTATCTGTGCTAATTTCTATCTCTGGTTTTATGCAGCACCCCAACTCACCTTTCCCCTTAAGCAAGCATAAGTTGGTTTTCTAAATTTGAGTCCCTGTTCTGTTTTGTAATTCAGTTCATGTGTAGCCAAGTTTACATTCCGTGTATTAGTGATATCTTATGATGTTTCATTTTCTGTGTGACTTATTTCACTTAGAATCATCGTACCTGAATCCACTCATTATGCCGCGACGGGCCTGATGACATAGATTTCATTGGTGAGTGATATTCCATTGTACGTACGTACCACAACTTCTTTATCCATTTTTCGCTTTCTGGGATATTTAACTTGTACCGTAGATGAGGTTCTTGTAAACAGAGCCGTCTGAAACTTTGGGGTGCTGTGTGTTTTTGATTTTAATTTCCCTAAGCTATAGGACCATAAGTGGAAGTGCCGTAGGCTCCGTTGCTTTGTTTTTAAGGTGTTTCAGGAAACACCATACACTTCTCCAGAGTGGCTGTTGGCAATTTACATGTCACCCATCAGCATAACAAGGCTCCCTGTTCTCCATGGCCTGTGCTGCATTTCTGGATTTTACACTTTTTTCAGATGGCCCTTTTGACTGGGGGGCAGTGAGACTTCACTGTAGTGCAGATTTCTTTAACATGCTTGCTTGGTTGGCCAAAAAGGGCGTATGCGTTTTTTCCTGAATATATTCAGGAAAAAACGCATACGCCCTTTTTGGCCAATTGCATCATTGTCGAAGTTCTGCCTCTTTTCCTAGGTTTTAAATGCAATTCCAGTCTACCCCCTGAAATCGTTTTCCTGCAATTCTGCCCCGCTTTCAAGTCCTCTTCGCAGCCTTCCTTCAATATATTTTTGGACGATAGCTGTCATTTATAACTCTGCAGGTTTGTGAATTAACGTGCCCCTGAGCTCCTTTCTTCAAATCGCTTTCTTGTGAGCTGGCCGCGAACCCACAGGATTGATTCAGGCACTACTCTGGTTCTGGCACGGCATGCTGATCGTTTGGTTAATTCCTCTTCCTGGTGGGAAATGAGTGTTAAATTTGCCCATGCAGACACCTACAGCTAGTCTCTCATTGGTTCTCCCTATTCCTGTTCATCTTGCGCAGAAATTGCAAACTGTGCCAAACAGCAGGTTAAAGGCACTGACTCTCCAAGTGGGGAGAGTGTTAGTAAAAGGTCTGGAATTGCGAACCCGAGTAAAAGGGGACGAAAACTGAGATGCATTTGAAAACGTTTCCCGGTCACACGGTGCACCATACTGTGGGTTTCCCATGCATGTTTTAGCTGAAGGAAGAATTGCTTAAGCCTGGAGAGTGGGGACCCATGGAATGGGTACCACGCAGTATGACTTCAAATGGTCTGCATTTGCTCATAGAACCTCACCAATGCTATCAGCCTGAAGTGTCCAACCTTATGTCTCACTCACCTCTGGGTTTTGATGAGGTAAATCCAGGTTGCATCACAAGCCCTGAATGAATTATTTAAGAATTGCTCTCTATTTCACTGTCTTTGTGTTTTGTTTTTGTAATTCATTTTGATAATAGGATTTATCGGATTTTCTCTGCTGCCTTCATGCAGCTGTACACACGCTTGATTCTCTTACGGAGACATATAAATCCATGGGTTTGAAGATTCTTACTAGTCAGGTGTATTCCTAGGTGTTGAATATAGGGTGTTTAGCCCATTTCGTTGAGCAAGTAGTAGGTCTTGACTATTACATATTTGACGTATGGAATGGTATCTGTGCTAATTTCTATCTCTGGTTTTATGCAGCACCCCAACTCACCTTTCCCCTTAAGCAAGCATAAGTTGGTTTTCTAAATTTGAGACCCTGTTCTGTTTTGTAATTCAGTTCATGTGTAGCCAAGATTACATTCGGTGTATTAGTGATATCTTATGATGTTTCATTTTCTGTGTGACTTATTTCACTTAGAATCATCGTACCTGAATCCACTCATTATGCCACGACGGGCCAGATGACATAGATTTCATTGGTGAGTGATATTCCATTGTACGTACGTACCACAACTTCTTTATCCATTTTTCGCTTTCTGGGATATTTAACTTGTACCGTAGATGAGGTTCTTGTAAACAGAGCCGTCTGAAACTTTGGGGTGGCTGTGTGTTTTTGATTTTAATTTCCCTAAGCTATAGGACCATAAGTGGAAGTGCCGTAGGCTCCGTTGCTTTGTTTTTAAGGTGTTTCAGGAAACACCATACACTTCTCCAGAGTGGCTGTTGGCAATTTACATCCCACACATCAGCACAACCAGGCTCCCTGTTCTCCATGGCCTGTGCTGCATTTCTGGATTTTACACTTTTTTCAGATGGCCCTTTTGACTGGGGGGCAGTGAGACTTCACTGTAGTGCAGATTTCTTTAACGTGCTTGTTTGGTTGGCCAAAAAGGGCGTATGCGTTTTTTCCTGAATATATTCAGGAAAAAACGCATACGCCCTTTTTGGCCAAGTGCATCATTGTCGACGTTCTGCCTCTTTTCCTACGTTTTAAATGCAATTCCAGTCTACCCCCTGAAATCGTTTTCCTGCAATTCTGCCCCGCTTTCAAGTCCTCTTCGCAGCCTTCCTTCAATATATTTTTGGACGATAGCTGTCATTTATAACTCTGTAGGTTTGTGAATTACAGTGCCCCTGAGCTCCTTTCTTCAAATCGCTTTCTTGAGAGCTGGCCGCAAACCCGCAGGTTTGCTTCAGGCCCTAATCTGTTTCTGGCACGGCATGGTGAGCGTTTGGTTAATTCCTCTTCCTCGTGGCAAATGAGCGTTAAATTTGCCCGTGAAGACACCTACAGCTAGTCTCTCATTGGTTCTCCCTATTCCTGTTCATCTTGCGCAGAAATTGCAAACTGTGCCAAACAGCAGGTTAAAGGCACTGACTCTCCAAGTGGGGAGAGTGTTAGTAAAGGGTCTGGAAATATGAACCCGAGTAAAAGGGGACGAAAACTGAGATGCATTTGAAAACGTTTCCCGGTCACACGGTGCACCATACTGTGGGTTTCCCATGCATGCTTTAGCTGAAGGAAGAATCGCTTAAACCTGGAGAGTTGGGACCCATGGAATGTGTAGTATGTATTATGACTTCAAATGGTCTGCATTTGCTCATCGAACCTCACCAATGCTATCAGCCCGATGTGTCCAACCTTATGTCTCACTCAGCTATGGGTGTAGATGAGGTAAATCCAGGTTGCATCACAAGCCCTGAATGAATTATTTAAGAATTGCTCTCTATTTCACTGTCATTGTGTTTTGTTTTTGTAATTCATTTTGATAATAGGATTTATCGGATTTTCTCTGCTGCCTTCATGCAGCTGTACACACGCTTTATTCTCTTATGGAGACATATAAATCTATGGGTTTGAAGATTCTTACTAGTCAGATGTATTCCTAGGCGTTGAAAATATGGTGTTTAGCCCATTTGGTTGAGCAAGGGGTAGGTCTTGACTATTACATATTTGACTTATGGAATGGTATCTGTGCTAATATATATCTATGGTTTTATGCAGCACCCCAACTCACCTTTCCCCTTAAGCAAACATAAGTTGGTTTTCTAAATTTGAGACCCTGTTCTGTTTTGTAATTCAGTTCATGTGTAGCCAAGATTACATTCCGTGCATTAGTGATATCTTATGATGTTTCATTTTCTGTGTGACTTATTTCACTTAGCATCATGGTACCTGAATCCACTCATTATGCCACGACGGGCCAGATGACATAGATTTCATTGGTGAGTGATATTCCATTGTTCGTACGTCCCACAACTTCTTTATCCATTTTTCGCTTTCTGGGATATTTAACTTGTACCGTAGACGAGGTTCTTGTAAACAGAGCCGTCTGAAACTTTGGGGTGGCTGTGTGTTTTTGATTTTAATTTCCCTAAGCTATAGGACCATAAGTGGAAGTGCCGTAGGCTCCGTTGCTTTGTTTTTTAGGTGTTTCAGGAAACACCATACACTTCCCCAGAGTGGCTGTTGGCAATTTACATCCCACCCATCAGCATAACAAGGCTCCCTGTTCTCCATGGCCAGTGCTGCATTTCTGGATTTTACACTTTTTTCAGATGGACCTTTTGACCGGGGGGCAGTGAGACTTCATTGTAGTGCAGATTTCTTTAACATGCTTGCTTGGTTGGCCAAAAAGGGCGTATGCGTTTTTTCCTGAATATATTCAGGAAAAAACGCATACGCCCTTTTTGGCCAAGTGCATCATTGTCGACGTTCTGCCTTTTTTCCTATGTTTTAATGCAATTCCAGTCTACCCCCTGAAATCGTTTTCCTGCAATTCTGCCCCGCTTTCAAGTCCTCTTCGCAGCCTTCCTTCAATATATTTTTGGACGATAGCTGTCATTTATAACTCTGCAGGTTTGTGAATTACAGTGCCCCTGAGCTCCTTTCTTCAGATTGCTTTCTTGTGAGCTGGCCGCAAACCCGCAGGATTGCTTCAGGCCCTAATCTGGTTCCTGCACGGCATGCTGAGCCTTTGGTTAATTCCTCTTCCTGGTTGGAAATGAGCGTTAAATTTGCCCGTGCAGACACCTACAGCTAGTCTCTCATTGGTTCTCCCTATTTCTGTTCATCTTGCGCAGAAATTGCAAACTGTGCCAAACAGGAGGTTAAAGGCACTGAGTCTCCAAGTGGGGAGAGTGTTAGTAAAGGGTCTGGAATTGTGAACCCGAGTAAAAGGGGACAAAAACTGAGATGCATTTGAAAACGTTTCCCGGTCACATGGTGCACCATACTGTGGGTTTCCCATGCATACTTTAGCTGAAGGAAGAATCACTTAAACCTGGAGAGTTGGGACCCATGGAATGGGTACCATGCAGTATGACTTCAAATGGTGTGCATTTGCTCATCGAACCTCACCAATGCTATCACCCCGAAGTGTCCAACCTTATGTCTCACACAGCTCTGGGTGTAGATGAGGTAAATCCAGGTTGCATCACAAGCCCTGAATGAATTATTTAAGAATTGCTCTCTATTTCACTGTCATTCTGTTTGCTTTTTGTAATTTATTTTGATAATGGGATGTATCGGATTTTCTCTGCTGCCTTCATGCAGCTGTACACACGATTGATTCTCTTATGGGGACATATAAATCCATGGGTTTGAAGATTCTTTCTAGTCAGGTGTATTCCTAGGCGTTGAATATAGGGTGTTTAGCCCATTTGGTTGAGCAAGGGGTAGGTCTTGACTATTACATATTTGACGTATGGAATGGTATCTGTGCTAATTTCTAACTCTGGTTTTATGCAGCACACCAACTCACCTTTTCCCTTACGCAAACATAAGTTGGTTTTCAAAATTTGAGACCCTGTTCTGTTTTGTAATTCAGTTCATGTGTAGCCAAGATTACATTCCGTGTATTAGTGATATCTTATGATGTTTCATTTTCTGTGTGACTTATTTCACTTAGAATCATCGTACCTGAATCCACTCATTATGCCACGACGGGCCAGATGACATAGAATTCATTGGTGAGTGATATTCCATTGTACGTACGTACCACAACTTCTTTATCCATTTTTCGCTTTCTGGGATATTTAACTTGTACGTAGACGAGGTTCTTGTAAACAGAGCCGTCTGAAACTTTGGGGTGGCTGTGTGTTTTTGATTTTAATTTCCCTAAGCTATAGGACCATAAGTGGAAGTGCCGTAGGCTCCGTTGCTTTGTTTTTTGGTGTTTCAGGAAACACCATACACTTCTCCAGAGTGGCTGTTGGCAATTTACATCCCACCCATCAGCATAACAAGGCTCCCTGTTCTCCATGGCCTGTGCTGCATTTCTGGATTTTACACGTTTTTCAGATGGCCCTTTTGACCGGGGGGCAGTGAGACTTCATTGTAGTGCAGATTTCTTTAACATGCTTGCTTGGTTGGCCAAAAAGTGCGTATGCGTTTTTTCCTGAATATATTCAGGAAAAAACGCATACGCCCTTTTGGCCAAGTGCATCATTGTCGACGTTCTGCCTCTTTTCCTATGCTTTAAATGCAATTCCAGTCTACCCCCTGAAATCGTTTTCCTGCAATTCTGCCCCGCTTTCCAGTCCTCTTTGCAGCCTTCCTTCAATATATTTTCGGACGATAGCTGTCATTTATAACTCTGCAGGTTTGTGAATTACAGTGCCCCTGAGCTCCATTCTACAAATCGCTTTCTTGTGAACTGGCCGCAAACCCGCAGGATTGCTTCAGGCCCTAATCTGGTTCCTGCACGGCATGCTGAGCCTTTGGTTAATTCCTCTTCCTGGTTGGAAATGAGCGTTAAATTTGCCCGTGCAGACACCTACAGCTAGTCTCTCATTGGTTCTCCCTATTCCTGTTCATCTTGCGCAGAAATTGCAAACTGTGCCAAACAGGAGGTTAAAGGCACTGACTCTCCAAGTGGGGAGAGTGTTAGTAAAGGGTCTGGAATTGTGAACCCGAGTAAAAGGGGACGAAAACTCAGATGCATTTGAAAACGTTTCCCAGTTACATGGTGCACCATACTGTGGGTTTCCCATGCATGCTTTATCTGAAGGAAGAATCGCCTAAACCTGGAGAGTTGGGACCCATGGAATGGATACCATGCAGTATGACTTCAAATGGTCTGCATTTGCTCATCGAACCTCCCCAATGTTATCAGCCCGAAGTGTACAACCTTATGTCTCACTCAGCTCTGGGTGTAGATGAGGTAAATCCAGGTTGCATCACAAGACCTGAATGAATTATATAAGAATTGCTCTCTATTTCACTGTCATTGTGTTTTGTTTTTGTAATTCATTTTGATAATAGGATTTATCGGATTTTCTCTGCTGCCTTCATGCAGCTGTACAAACGCTTGATTCTCTTATGGAGACATATAAATCCATGGGTTTGAAGATTCTTACTAGTCAGGTGTATTCCTAGGTGTTGAATATAAGGTGTTTAGCCCATTTCGTTGAGCAAGGTGTAGGTCTTGACTATTACATATTTGACGTATGGAATGGTATCTGTGCTAATTTCTATCTGTGGTTTTATGCAGCACCCCAACTCACCTTTCCCCATAAGCAAACCTAAGTTGGTTTTCTAAATTTGAGACCCTGTTCTGTTTTGTAATTCAGTTCATGTGTAGCCAAGATTACATTCCGTGTATTTGTGACATCTTATGATTTTTCATTTTCTGTGTGAGTTATTTCACTTAGAATCATCGTACCTGAATCCACTCATTATGCCACGACGGGCCAGATGACATAGATTTCATTGGTGAGTGATATTCCATTGTACGTACGTACCACAACTTCTTTATCCATTTTTCGCTTTCTGGGATATTTAACTTGTACCGTAGACGAGGTTCTTGTAAACAGAGCCGTCTGAAACTTTGGGGTGGCTGTGTGTTTTTGATTTTAATTTCCCTAAGCTATAGGACCATAAGTGGAAGTGCCGTAGGCTCCGTTGCTTTGTTTTTTAGGTGTTTCAGGAAACACCATACAATTCTCCAGAGTGGCTGTTGGCAATTTACATCCCACCCATCAGCATAACAAGGCTCCCTGTTCTCCATGGCCTGTGCTGAATTTCTGGATTTTACACTTTTTTCAGATGGCCCTTTTGACCGGGGGGCAGTGAGACTTCATTGTAGTGCAGATTTCTTTAACATGCTTGCTTGGTTGGCCAAAAAGGGCGTATGCGTTTTTTCTTGAATATATTCAGGAAAAAACGTATACGCCCTTTTTGGCCAAGTGCATCATTGTCGACGTTCTGCCTCTTTTCCTATGCTTTAAATGCAATTCCAGTCTACCCCCTGAAATCGTTTTCCTGCAATTCTGCCCCGCTTTCCAGTCCTCTTCGCAGCCTTCCTTCAATATATTTTCGGACGATAGCTGTCATTTTTAACTCTGCAAGTTTGTGAATTACAGTGCCCCTGAGCTCCTTTCTACAAATCGCTTTCTTGTGAGCTGGCCGCAAACCCGCAGGATTGCTTCAGGCCCTAATCTGGTTCCTGCACGGCATGCTGAGCCTTTGGTTAATTCCTCTTCCTGGTTGGAAATGAGCGTTAAATTTGCCCGTGCAGACACCTACAGCTAGTCTCTCATTGGTTCTCCCTATTCCTGTTCATCTTGCGCAGAAATTGCAAACTGTGCCAAACAGCAGGTTAAAGGCACTGACTCTCCAAGTGGGGAGAGTGTTAGTAAAGGGTCTGGAATTATGAACCCGAGTAAAAGGGGACAAAAACTGAGATGCATTTGAAAACGTTTCCCGGTCACATGGTGCACCATACTGTGGGTTTCCCATGCATGCTTTAGCTGAAGGAAGAATCACTTAAACCTGGAGAGTTGGGACCCATGGAATGGGTACCATGCAGTATGACTTCAAATGGTCTGCATTTGCTCATCGAACCTCACCAATGCTATCAGCCCGAAGTGTCCAACCTTATGTCTCAGTCAGCTCTGGGTTTTGATGAGGTAAATCCAGGTTGCATCACAAGCCCTGAATGAATTATTTAAGAATTGCTCGCTATTTCACTGTCATTGTGTTTTGTTTTTGTAATTCATTTTGATAATAGGATTTATCGGATTTTCTCTGCTGCCTTCATGCAGCTGTACACACGCTTGATTCTCTTATGGAGACATATAAATCCATGGGTTTGAATATTCTTACTAGTCAGGTGTACTCCTAGGCATTGAATATAGGGTGTTTAGCCCATTTCGTTGAGCAAGGTGTAGGTCTTGACTATTACATATTTGACGTATGGAATCGTATCTGTGCTAATTTCTATCTCTGGTTTTATGCAGCACCCCAACTCACCTTTCCCCATAAGCAAACCTAAGTTGGTTTTCTAAATTTGAGACCCTGTTCTGTTTTGTAATTCAGTTCATGTGTAGCCAAGATTACATTCCGTGTATTTGTGACATCTTATGATTTTTCATTTTCTGTGTGAGTTATTTCACTTAGAATCATCGTACCTGAATCCACTCATTATGCCACGACGGGCCAGATGACATAGTTTTCATTGGTGAGTGATATTCCATTGTACGTACGTACCACAACTTCTTTATCCATTTTTCGCTTCCTGGGATATTTAACTTGTACCGTAGACGAGGTTCTTGTAAACAGAGCCGTCTGAAACTTTGGGGTGGCTGTGTGTTTTTGATTTTAATTTCCCTAAGCTATAGGACCATAAGTGGAAGTGCCGGAGGCTCCGTTCCTTTGTTTTTTAGGTGTTTCAGGAAACACCATACAATTCTCCAGAGTGGCTGTTGGCAATTTACATCCCACCCATCAGCATAACAAGGCTCCCTGTTCTCCTTGGACTGTGCTGAATTTCTGGATTTTACACTTTTTCAGATGGCCCTTTTGACCGGGGGGCAGTGAGACTTCATTGTAGTGCAGATTTCTTTAACATGCTTGCTTGGTTGGCCAAAAAGGGCGTATGCGTTTTTTCTTGAATATATTCAGGAAAAAACGTATACGCTCTTTTTGGCCAAGTGCATCATTGTCGACGTTCTGCCTATTTTCCTATGCTTTAAATGCAATTCCAGTCTACCCCCTGAAATCGTTTTCCTGCAATTCTGCCCCGCTTTCCAGTCCTCTTCGCAGCCTTCCTTCAATATATTTTCGGACGATAGCTGTCATTTATAACTCTGCAGGTTTGTGAATTACAGTGCCCCTGAGCTCCTTTCTACAAATCGCTTTCTTGTGAGCTGGCCGCAAACCCGCAGGATTTCTTCAGGCCCTAATCTGGTTCCTGCACGGCATGCTGAGCCTTAGGTTAATTCCTTTTCCTGATTGGAAATGAGCGTTAAATTTGCCCGTGCAGACACCTACAGCTAGTCTCTCATTGGTTCTCCCTATTCCTGTTCATCTTGCGCAGAAATTGCAAACTGTGCCAAACAGGAGGTTAAAGGCACTGACTCTCCAAGTGGGGAGAGTGTTAGTAAAGGGTCTGGAATTGTGAACCCGAGTAAAAGGGGAGAAAAACTGAGATGCATTTGAAAACGTTTCCCGGTCACATGGTGCACCATGCTGTGGGTTTCCCATGCATGCTTTAGCTGAAGGAAGAATCACTTAAACCTGGAGAGTTGGGACCCATGGAATGGGTACCATGCAGTATGACTTCAAATGGTCTGCATTTGCTCATCGAACCTCACCAATGCTATCAGCCCGAAGTGTCCAACCTTATGTCTCACTCAGCTCTGGGTTTAGATGAGGTAAATCCAGGTTGCATCACAAGCCCTGAATGAATTATTTAAGAATTGCTCGCTATTTCACTGTCATTGTGTTTTGTTTTTGTAATTCATTTTGATAATAGGATTTAGCGGATTTTCTCTGCTGCCTTCATGCAGCTGTACACACGCTTGATTCTCTTATGGAGACATATAAATCCGTGGGTTTGAATATTCTTACTAGTCAGGTGTACTAATAGGCATTGAATATAGGGTGTTTAGCCCATTTCGTTGAGCAAGGGGTAGGTCTTGACTATTACATATTTGACATATGGAATGGTATCTGTGCTAATTTCTAACTCTGGTTTTATGCAGCACCCAAACTCACCTTTCCCCTTACGCAAACATAAGTTGGTTTTCTAAATTTGAGACCCTGTTCTGTTTTGTAATTCAGTTCATGTGTAGCCAAGATTACATTCGGTGTATTAGTGATATCTTATGATGTTTCATTTTCTGTGTGACTTATTTCACTTAGAATCATCGTACCTGAATCCACTCATTATGCCACGACGGGCCAGATGACATAGATTTCATTGGTGAGTGATATTCCATTGTACGTACGTGCCACAACTTCTTTATCCATTTTTCGCTTTCTGGGATATTTAACTTGTACCGTAGACGAGGTTCTTGTAAACAGAGCCGTCTGAAACTTTGGGGTGGCTGTGTGTTTTTGATTTTAATTTCCCTAAGCTATAGGACCATAAGTGGAAGTGCCGTAGGCTCCGTTGCTTTGTTTTTTAGGTGTTTCAGGAAACACCATACACTTCTCCAGAGTGGCTGTTGGCAATTTACATCCCACCCATCAGCATAACAAGGCTCCCTGTTCTCCATGGCCTGTGCTGCATTTCTGGATTTTACACTTTTTTCAGATGGCCCTTTTGACCGGGGGGCAGTGAGACTTCATTGTAGTGCAGATTTCTTTAACATGCTTGCTTGGTTGGCCAAAAAGGGCGTATGCGTTTTTTCCTGAATATATTCAGGAAAAAACGTATACGCCCTTTTTGGCCAAGTGCATCATTGTCGACGTTGTGCCACTTTTCCTATGCTTTAAATGCAATTCCAGTCTACCCCCTGAAATCGTTTTCCTGCAATTCTGCCCCGCTTTCCAGTCCTCTTCGCAGCCTTCCTTCAATATATTTTCGGACGATAGCTGTCATTTATAACTCTGCATGTTTGTGAATTACAGTGCCCCTGAGCTCCTTTCTTCAAATCGCTTTCTTGTGAGCTGGCCGCAAACCCGCAGGATTGCTTCAGGCCCTAATCTCTTTCCGGCTCGGCATGCTGAGCCTTTGGTTAATTCCTCTTCCTGGTGGGAAATGAGCGTTAAATTTGCCCGTGCAGACACCTACAGCTAGTCTCTCATTGGTTCTCCCTATTCCTGTTCATCTTGCGCAGAAATTGCAAACTGTGCCAAACAGCAGGTTAAAGGCACTGACTCTCCAAGTGGGGAGAGTATTAGTAAAGGTTCTGGAATTGTGAACCCGAGGAAAAGGGGACGAAAACTGAGATGCATTTGAAAACCTTTCCCGGTCACACGGTGCACCATACTGTGGGTTTCCCATGCCTGTTTTAGCTGAAAGAAGAATCGCTTAAACCTGGAGAGTTGGGACCCATGGAATGGGTACCATGCAGTATGACTTCAAATGGTCTGCATTTGCTCATCGAACCTCACAAATGCTATCAGCCTGAAGTGTCCAACCTTATGACTCTCTCAGCTCTGGGTGTAGATGAGGTAAATCCAGGTTGCATCACAAGCCCTGAATGAATTATTTAAGAATTGCTCTCTATTTCACTTTCATTGTGTTTTGTTTTTGTAATTCATTTTGATAATGGGATTTATCGGATTTTCTCTGCTGCCTTCATGCAGCTGTACACACGCTTGGTTCTCTTATGGAGACATATAAATCCATGGGATTGAATATTCTTTCTAGTCAGGTGTATTCCTAGACGTTGAAAATAGGGTGTTTAGCCCATTTGTTTGAGCAAGGGGTAGGTCTTGACTACTACATATTTGATGTATGGAATGATATCTGTGCTAATTTCTTTCTCTGGTTTATTGCAGCACCCCAACTCACCTTTCCCCTTAAGCAAACATAAGTTGGTTTTCTAAATTTGAGACCCTGTTCTGTTTTGTAATTCAGTTCATGTGTAGCCAAGATTACATTCCGTGTATTAGTGACATCTTATGATGTTTCATTTTCTGTGTGAGTTATTTCACTTAGAATCATCGTACCTGAATCCACTCATTATTCCACGACGGGCCAGATGACATAGATTTCATTGGTGAGTGATATTCCTTTGTACGTACGTACCACAACTTCTTTATCCATTTTTCACTTTCTGGGATATTTAACTTGTACCGTAGACGAGGTTCTTGTAAACAGAGCCGTCTGAAACTTTGGGGTGGCTGTGTGTTTTTGATTTTAATTTCCCTAAGCTATAGGACCATAAGTGGAAGTGCCGTAGGCTCCGTTGCTTTGTTTTTTAGGTGTTTCAGGAAACACCATACACTTCTCCAGAGTGGCTTTGGCAATTTACATCCCACCCATCAGCATAACAAGGCTCCCTGTTCTCCATGGCCTGTGCTGCATTTCTGGATTTTACACTTTTTTCAGATGGCCCTTTTGACCGGGGGGCAGTGAGACTTCATTGTAGTGCAGATTTCTTTAACATGCTTGCTTGGTTGGCCAAAAAGGGCGTATGCGTTTTTTCCTGAATATATTCAGGAAAAAACGCATACGCCCTTTTTGGCCAAGTGCATCATTGTCGACGTTCTGCCTCTTTTTCTATGCTTTAAATGCAATTCCAGTCTACCCCCTGAAATCGTTTTCCTGCAATTCTGCCCCGCTTTCCAGTCCTCTTCGCAGCCTTCCTTCAATATATTTTCGGACGATAGCTGTCATTTATAACTCTGCAGGTTTGTGAATTACAGTGCCCCTGAGCTCCTTTCTTCAAATCGCTTTCTTGTGAGCTGGCCGCAAACCCACAGGATTGCTTCAGGCCCTAATCTGTTTCAGGCTCGGCATGCTGAGCCTTTGGTTAATTCCTCTTCCAAGTGGGAAATGAGCGTTAAATTAGCCCGTGCAGACACCTACAGCTAGTCTCTCATTGGTTCTCCCTATTCCTGTTCATCTTGCGCAGAAATTGCAAACTGTGCCAAACAGCAGGTTAAAGGCACTGACTCTTCAAGTGGGGAGAGTGTTAGTCAAGGGTCTGGAATTGTGAACCCGACTAAAAGGGGACGAAAACTGAGATGCATTTGAAAACGTTTCCCGGTCACACGGTGCACCATACTGTGGGTTTCCCATGCATGCTTTAGCTGAAGGAAGAATCACTTAAACCTGGAGAGTTGGGACCCATGGAAAGGGTACCATGCAGTATGATTTCAAATGGTCTGCATTTGCTCATCGAACCTCACCAATGCTATCAGCCCGAAGTGTCCAACCTTATGTCTCACTCAGCTCTGGGTTTAGATGAGGTAAATCCAGGTTGCATCACAAGCCCTGAATGAATTATTTAAGTATTGCTCTCTATTTCACTGTCATTGTGTTTGGTTTTTTAATTCATTTTGATAATGGGATTTATCAGATTATCTCTGCTGCCTTCATGCAGCTGTACACACGCTTGATTCTCTTATGGAGACATATAAATCCATGGGTTTGAAGATTCTTACTAGTCAGGTGTATTCCTAGGTGTTGAATATAGGGTGTTTAGTCCATTTCGTTGAGCAAGGGGTAGGTCTTGGCTATTACATATTTGACGTATGGAATGGTATCTGTGCTAATTTCTATCTCTGGTTTTATGCAGCACCCCAACTCACCTTTCCCCTTACGCAAACATAAGTTGGTTTTCTAAATTTGAGGCCCTGTTCTGTTTTGTAATTCAGTTCATGTGTAGCCAAGATTACATTCGGTGTATTAGTGATATCTTATGATATTTCATTTTCTGTGTGACTTATTTCACTTAGAATCATCGTACCTGAATCCACTCATTATGCCACGATGCGCCAGATGACATAGATTTCATTGGTGAGTGATATTCCATTGTACGTACGTACCACAACTTCTTTATCCATTTCTCGCTTTCTGGGATATTTAACTTGTACCGTAGACGAGGTTCTTGTAAACAGAGCCGTCTGAAACTTTGGGGTGGCTGTGTGTTTTTGATTTTAATTTCCCTAAGCTATAGGACCATAAGTGGAAGTGCCGTAGGCTCCGTTGCTTTGTTTTTTAGGTGTTTCAGGAAACACCATACACTTCTCCAGAGAGGCTGTTGGCAATTTACATCCCACCCATCAGCATAACAAGGCTCCCTGTTCTCCATGGCCTGTGCTGCATTTCTGGATTTTACACTTTTTTCACGTATCCCTTTTGACCGGGGGGCAGTGAGACTTCATTGTAGTGCAGATTTCTTTAACATGCTTGCTTGGTTGGCCAAAAAGTGCGTATGCGTTTTTTCCTGAATATATTCGGGAAAAAACGCATACGCCCTTTTTGGCCAAGTGCATCATTGTCGACGTTCTGCCTCTTTTCCTATGCTTTAAATGCAATTCCAGTCTACCCCCTGAAATCGTTTTCCTGCAATTCTGCCCCGCTTTCAAGTCCTCTTCGCAGCCTTCCTTCAATATATTTTCGGACGATAGCTGTCATTTATAACTCTGCAGGATTTGTGAATTACAGTGTCCCTGAGCTCCTTTCTTCAAATCGCTTTCTTGTGAGCTGGCCGCAAACCCGCAGGATTGCTTCAGGCCCTAATCTGGTTCCTGCACGGCATGCTGAGCCTTTGGTTTATTCCCCTTCCTGGTTGGAAATGAGCGTTAAATTTGCCCGTGCAGACACCTACAGCTAGTCTCTCATTGGTTCTCCCTATTCCTGTTCATCTTGCGCAGAAATTGCAAACTGTGCCAAACAGGAGGTTAAAGGCACTGACTCTCCAAGTGGGGAGAGTGTTAGTAAAGGGTCTGGAATTGTGAACCCGAGTAAAAGGGGACAAAACTGAGATGCATTTGAAAATGTTTCCCTGTCACATGTTGCACCATACTGTGGGTTTCCCATGCATGCTTTAGCTGAAGGGAGAATCACTTAAACCTGGAGAGTTGGGACCCATGGAATGGGTACCATGCAGTATGATTTCAAATGGTCTGCATTTGCTCATCGAACCTCACCAATGCTATCAGCCCGAAGTGTCCAACCTTATGTCTCACTCAGCTCTGGGTTTAGATGAGGCAAATCCAGGTTGCATCACAAGCCGTGAATGAATTATTTAAGAATTGCTCTCTATTTCACTGTCATTGTGTTTGGTTTTTTAATTCATTTTGATAATGGGATTTATCAGATTTTCTCTGCTGCCTTCATGCAGCTGTACAGATGCTTGATTCTCTTATGGAGACATATAAATCCATGGGTTTGAAGATTCTTACTAGTCAGGTGTATTCCTAGGTGTTGAATATAGGGTGTTTAGTCCATTTCTTTGAGCAAGGGGTAGGTCTTGACTATTACATATTTGACGTATGGAATGGTATCTGTGCTAATTTCTATCTCTGGTTTTATGCAGCACCCCAACTCACCTTTCCCCTTACGCAAACATAAGTTGGTTTTCTAAATTTGAGACCCTGTTCTGTTTTGTAATTCAGTTCATGTGTAGCCAAGATTACATTCGGTGTATTAGTGATATCTTATGATATTTCATTTTCTGTGTGACTTATTTCACTTAGAATCATCGTACCTGAATCCACTCATTATGCCACGACGCGCCAGATGACATAGATTTCATTGGTGAGTGATATTCCATTGTACGTACGTACCACAACTTCTTTATCCATTTCTCGCTTTCTGGGATATTTAACTTGTACCGTAGACGTGGTTCTTGTAAACAGAGCCGTCTGAAACTTTGGGGTGGCTGTGTGTTTTTGATTTTAATTTCCCTAAGCTATAGGACCATAAGTGGAAGTGCGGTAGGCTCCGTTGCTTTGTTTTTTAGGTGTTTCAGGAAACACCATACACTTCTCCAGAGTGGCTGTTGGCAATTTACATCCCACCCATCAGCATAACAAGGCTCCCTGTTCTCCATGGCCTGTGCTGCATTTCTGGATTTTACACTTTTTTCAGATGGCCCTTTTGACCGGGGGGCAGTGAGACTTCATTGTAGTGCAGATTTCTTTAACATGCTTGCTTGGTTGGCCAAAAAGGGCGTATGCGTTTTTTCCTGAATATATTCGGGAAAAAACGCATACGCCCTTTTTGGCCAAGTGCATCATTGTCGACGTTCTGCCTCTTTTCCTATGCTTTAAATGCAATTCCAGTCTACCCCCTGAAATCGTTTTCCTGCAATTCTGCCCCGCTTTCAAGTCCTCTTCGCAGCCTTCCTTCAATATATTTTCGGACGATAGCTGTCATTTATAACCTTGCAGGTTTGTGAATTACAGTGCCCCTGAGCTCCTTTCTTCAAATCGCTTTCTTGTGAGCTGGCCGCAAACCCGCAGGATTGCTTCAGGCCCTAATCTGGTTCCTGCACGGCATGCTGAGCCTTTGGTTTATTCCCCTTCCTGGTTGGAAATGAGCGTTAAATTTGCCCGTCCAGACACCTACAGCTAGTCTCTCATTGGTTCTCCCTATTCCTGTTCATCTTGCGCAGAAATTGCAAACTGTGCCAAACAGCAGGTTAAAGGCACTGACTCTCCAATTGGGGAGAGTGTTAGTAAAGGGTCTGGAATTGTGAACCCGAGTAAAAGGGGACAAAACTGAGATGCATTTGAAAACGTTTCCCGGTCACATGTTGCACCATACTGTGGGTTTCCCATGCATCCTTTAGCTGAAGGGAGAATCACTTAAACCTGGAGAGTTGGGACCCATGGAATGGGTACCATGCAGTATGATTTCAAATGGTCGGCATTTGCTCATCGAACCTCACCAATGCTATCAGCCCGAAGTGTCCAACCTTATGTCTCACTCAGCTCTGGGTTTAGATGAAGTAAATCCAGGTTGCATCACAAGCCCTGAATGAATTATTTAAGAATTGCTCTCTATTTCACTGTCATTGTGTTTGGTTTTTTAATTCATTTTGATAATGGGATTTATCAGATTTTCTCTGCTGCCTTCATGCAGCTGTACACATGCTTGATTCTCTTATGGAGACATATAAATCCATGCGTTTGAAGATTCTTACTAGTTAGTTGTACTCCTAGGCATTGAATATAGGGTGTTTAGCCCATTTGGTTGAGCAAGGGGTAGGTCTTGACTATTACATATTTGACATATGGAATGGTATCTGTGCTAATTTCTAACTCTGGTTTTATGCAGCACCCAAACTCACATTTCCCCTTACGCAAACATAAGTTGGTTTTCAAAATTTGAGACCCTGTTCTGTTTTGTAATTCAGTTCATGTGTAGCCAAGTTTATATTCGGTGTATTAGTGATATCTTATGATGTTTCATTTTCTGTGTGATTTATTTCAATTAGAATCATCGTACCTGAATCCACTCATTATTCCACGACGGGCCAGAAGACATAGATTTCATTGGTGAGTGATATTCCATTGTACGTACGTACCACAACTTCTTTATCCATTTCTCGCTTTCTGGGATATTTAACTTGTACCGTAGACGAGGTTCTTGTAAACAGAGCCGTCTGAAACTTTAGGGTGGCTGTGTGTTTTTGATTTTAATTTCCCTAAGCTATAGGACCATAAGTGGAAGTGCCGTAGGCTCCGTTGCTTTGTTTTTTAGGTGTTTCAGGAAACACCATACACTTCTCCAGAGTGGCTGTTGGCAATTTACATCCCACCCATCAGCATAACAAGGCTCCCTGTTCTCCATGGCCTGTGCTGCATTTCTGGATTTTACACTTTTTTCAGATGGCCCTTTTGACCGGGGGGCAGTGAGACTTCATTGTAGTGCAGATTTCTTTAACATGCTTGCTTGGTTGGCCAAAAAGTGCGTATGCGTTTTTTCCTGAATATATTCAGGAAAACAACGCATACGCTTTTTTGGCCAAGTGCATCCTTGTGGACGTTCTGCCTCTTTTCCTATGCTTTAAATGAAATTCCAGTCTACCCCCTGAAATGGTTTTCTTACAATACTGCCCCGCTTTCAAGTCCTCTTCGCAGCCTTCCTTCAATATATTTTTGGACGATAGCTGTCATTTATAATTCTGCAGGTTTATGAATTACACTGCTCCTGAGCTCCTTTCTTCAAATCGCTTTCTTGTGAGCTGGACGCAAACCCGCAGGATTGATTCAGGCGCTAATCTGGTTCCGGCACGGCATGCAGAGCGTTTGGTTAATTCCTCTTCCTGGTGGGAAATGAGCGTTAAATTTGCCCGTGCAGACACCTACAGCTAGTCTCTCATTGGTTCTCCCTATTCCTCTTCATCTTGCGCAGAAATTGCAAACTGTGCCAAACAGCAGGTTAAAGGCACTGACTCTCCAAGTGGGGAGAGTGTTAGTAAAGGTTCTGGAATTGAGAACCCGAGTAAAAGTGGACGAAAACTGAGATGCATTTGAAAACGTTTCCCAGTCACACGGTGCACCATACTGTGGGTTTCCCATGCATGCATTAGCTGAAGGAAGAATCGCTTAAACCTGGAGAGTTGGGACCCATGGAATGGGCACCATGCAGTATGACTTCAAATGGTCTGCATTTGCTCATCGAACCTCACCAATGCTATCAGCCCGAAGTGTCCAACCTTATGTCTCACTCTGGGTGTGGATGAGAAAAATCCAGGTTGCATCACAAGCCCTGAATGAATTTTTTAAGAATTGCTCTCTATTTCACTGTCATTGTGTTTTGTTATTTAATTCATTTTGATAATGGGATTTATCGGATTTTCTCTGCTGCCTTAATGCAGCTGTACACACACTTGATTCTCTTATGGAGACATATAAATCCATGGGTTTGAAGATTCTTACTAGTGAGATGTATTCCTAGGCGTTGAAAATAGGGTGTTTAGCCCATTTCGTTGAGCAAGGGGTAGTTCTTGACTATTACATATTTGACTTATGGAATGGTATCTGTGCTAATTTCTTTCTCTGGTTTTATGCAGCACCACAACTCACCTTTCCCCTTAAGCAAACATAAGTTGGTTTTCTAAATTTGAGACCCTGTTCTGTTTTGTAATTCAGTTCATGTGTAGCCAAGATTACATTCCGTGTATTAGTGATATCTTATGATGTTTCATTTTCTGTGTGACTTATTTCACTTACAATCATCGTACCTGAATCCACTCATTATGCCACGATGGCCCAGATGACATAGATTTCATTGGTGAGTGATATTCCATTGTATGTACGTAGCACAATTTCTGTATCCATTTTTTACTTTCTGGGATATTTAACTTGTACCATAGACGAGGTTCTTGTGAAGAGATCCGTCTGAAACTTTGGGGTGGCTGTGTGTTTTTTTATTTTAATTTCCCTAAGCTATAGGACCATAAGTGGAAGTGCCGTAGGCTCCGTTGCTTTGTTTTTTAGGTGTTTCAGGAAATACCATACACTTCTCCAAAGTGGCTCTTGGCAATTTACATCCCACGCATCAGCATAACAAGGCTCCCTATTCTCCATGGCCTGTGCTGCATTTCTGGATTTTACACTTTTTTCAGATGGAACTTTTGACCAAGGGGCAGTGAGACTTCATTGTAGTGCAGATATCTTTCACATGCTTGCTTGGTTGGCCAAAAAGGGCGTATGCGTTTTTTCCTGAATATATTCAGGAAAAAACGCATACGCCCTTTTTGGCCAAGTGCATCATTGTCCACGTTCTGCCTCTTTTCCTATGCTTTAAATGTAATATCAGTCTACCCCCTGAAATCGTTTTCCTGCAATTCTGCCCTGCTTTCAAGTCCTCTTCGCAGACTTCCTTCAATATATTTTTGGACGATAGCTGTCATTTATAACTCTGCAGGTTTGTGAATTACAGTGCCCCTGAGCTCCTTTCTTCAAATCGCTTTCTTACGAGCTGGCCCGAAACCCGCAGGATTGCTTCAGGCCCTAATCTGATTCCGGCACGGCATGCTGAGCCGTTGGTTAATTCCTCTTCCTGGTGGGAAATGAGCGTTAAATTTGCCCGTGCAGACACTTACAGCTAGTCTCTCATTGGTTCTCCCTATTCCTGTTCATCTTGCGCAGAAATTGCAAACTGTGCCAAACAGGAGGTTAAAGGCACTGACTCTCCAAGTGGGGAGAGTGTTAGTAAAGGGTCTGGAATTGTGAAACCGAGTAACAGGGGACAAAAAATGAGATGCATTTGAAAACGTTTCCCGGTCACACGGTGCACCATACTGTGGGTTTCCCATGCATGCTTTAGCTGAAGGAAGAATCCCTTAAACCTGGAGAGTTGGGACCCATGGAATGGGTACCATGGTGTATGACTTCAAATGGTCTGCATTTGCTCATCGAACCTCACCAATGCTATCAGCCCATAGTGTCCAACCTTATATCTCACTCAGTTCTGGGTGTAGATGAGGTAAATCCAGGTTGCATCACAACCCTGAATGAATTATTGAAGAATTGCTCTCTATTTCACTGTCATTGTGTTTTGTTTTTGTAATTCATTTTGATAATGGGATTTATCGGATTTTCTCTGCTGCCTTCATGCAGCTGTACACACGCTTGATTCTCTTATGGAGACATATAAATCCATGGGTTTGAAGATTCTTACTAGTCAGGTGTAATCCTAGGCGTTGAAATAGGGTGTTTAGCCCATTTCGTTGAGCAAGGGGTAGGTCTTGACTATTATACATTTGACTTATGGAATGGTATCTGTGCTAATTTCTATCTCTGGTTTTATGCAGCACCCCAACTCAACTTTGCCCTTAAGCAAACATAACTTGGTTTTCTAAATTTGAGACCCTGTTCTGTTTTGTAATTCAGTTCATGTGTAGCCAAGATTACATTCCGTGTATTAGTGATATCTTATGATGTTTCATTTTCTGTGTGACTTATTTCACTTAGAATCATCGTACCTGAATCCACTCATTATGCCACGATGGGCCAGATGACATAGATTTCATTGGTGAGTGATATTCCATTGTACGTACGTACCACAACTTCTTTATCCATTTTTCGCTTTCTGGGATATTTAACTTGTACCGTAGACGAGGTTCTTGTAAACAGAGCCGTCTGAAACTTTGGAGTGGCTGTGTGTTTTTGATTTTAATTTCCCTAAGCTATAGGACCATAAGTGGAAGTGCCGTTGACTCCGTTGCTTTGTTTTTCAGGTGTTTCAGGAAACACCATACACTTCTCCAGAGTGGCTGTTGGCAATTTACATCCCACCCATCAGCATAACAAGGCTCCCTGTTCTCCATGGCCTGTGCTGCATTTCTGGATTTTACACTTTTTTCAGATGGCCCTTTTGACCGGTGGGCAGTGAGACTTCATTGTAGTGCAGATTTCTTTAACATGCTTGCTTGGTTGGCCAAAAAGGGCGTATGCGTTTTTTCCTGAATATATTCAGGAAAAAACGCATAGGCCCTTTTTGGCCAAGTGCATCATTGTCGACGTTCTGCCTCTTTTCCTATGCTTTAAATGCAATTCCAGTATACCCCCTGAAATCGTTTTCCTGCAATTCTGCCCCGCTTTCAAGTCCTCTTCGCAGCCTACCTTCAATATATTTTTGGACGATAGCTGTCATTTATAACTCTGCAGGTTTGTGAATTACAGTGCCCCTGAGCTCCTTTCTTCAAATCGCTTTCTTGTGAGCTGGCCGCAAACCCGCAGGATTGCTTCAGGCCCTAATCTGGTTCCGGCTCGGCCTGCTGAGCCTTTGGTTAATTCCGCTTCCTGGTTGGAAATGAGCGTTAAATTAGCCCGTGCAGACACCTACAGCTAGTCTCTCATTGGTTCTCCCTATTCCTGTTCATCTTGCGCAGAAATTGCAAACTGTGCCAAACAGGAGTTTAAAGGCACTGACTCTCCAAGTGGGGAGAGTGTTAGTAAAGGATCTGGAATTGTGAACCCGAGTAAAAGGGGACAAAAACTGAGATGCATTTGAAAACGTTTCCCGGTCACATGGTGCACCATAATGTGGGTTTCCCATGCATCCTTTAGCTGAAGGAAGAATCACTTAAACCTTGAGAGTTGGGACCCATGGAATGGGTACCATGCAGTATGACTTCAAATGGTCTGCATTTGCTCATTGAACCACACCAAAGCTATCAGCCCGAAGTGTCCAACCTTATGTCTCACTCAGCTCTGGGTGTAGATGAGGTAAATCCAGGTTGCGTCACAAGCCCTGAATGAATTATTTAAGAATTGCTCTCTATTTCACTGTCATTGTGTTTGGTTTTTGTAATTCATTTTGATAATGGGATTTATCGGATTTTCTCTGCTGCCTTCATGCAGCTGTACACACGCTTGATTCTCTTATGGAGACATATAAATCCATGGGTTTGAAGATTCTTTCTAGTCAGGTGTATTCCTAGGCGTTGAATATAGGGTGTTTAGCCCATTTGGTTGAGCAAGGTGTAGGTCTTGACTATTACATATTTGACGTATGGAATGGTATCTGTGCTAATTTCTATCTCTGGTTTTATGCAGCACCCCAACTCACCTTTCCCCTTAAGCAAACTTAAGTTGGTTTTCTAAATTTGAGACCCTGTTCTGTTTTGTAATGCAGTTCATGTGTAGCCAAGATTACATTCCGTGTATTAGTGACATCTTATGATGTTTCATTTTCTGTGTGACTTATTTCACTTAGAATCATCGTACCTGAATCCACTCATTATGCCACGACGGGCCAGATGACATAGATTTCATTGGTGAGTGATATTCCATTGTACGTACGTACCACAACTTCTTTATCCATTTTTCGCTTTCTGGGATATTTAACTTGTACCGTAGACGAGGTTCTTGTAAACAGAGCCGTCTGAAACTTTGGGGTGGCTGTGTGTTTTTGATTTTAATTTCCCTAAGCTATAGGACCATAAGTGGAAGTGCCATAGGCTCCGTTGCTTTGTTTTTTAGGTGTTTCAGGAAACACCATACACTTCTCCAGAGTGGCTGTTGGCAATTTACATCCCACCCATCAGCATAACAAGTCTCCTTGTTCTCCATGGCCTGTGCTGCATTTCTGGATTTTACACTTTTTTCAGATGGCCCTTTTGACCGGGGGGCTGTGAGACATCATTGTAGTGCAGATTTCTTTAACATGCTTGCTTGGTTGGCCAAAAAGGGCGTATGCGTTTTATCCTGAATATATTCAGGAAAAAACGCATAGACACTTTTTGGCCAAGTGCATCATTGTCGACGTTCTGCCTCTTTTCCTATGCTTTCAATGCAATTCCAGTCTACCCCCTGAAATCGTTTTCCTTCAATTCTGCCCCGCCTCGAAGTCCTCTTCGCAGCCTTCCTTCAATATATTTTTGGACGATAGCTGTCATTTATAACTCTGCAGGTTCGTGAATTACAGTGCCCCTGAGCTCCTTTCTTCAAATCGCTTTCTTGTGAGCTGGCCGCAAACCCGCAGGATTGCTTCAGGCCCTAATCTGGTTCCGGCTCGGCATGCTGAGCCTCTGGTTAATTCCTCTTCCTGGTGGGAAATGAGCGTTAAATTTGCCCGTGCAGACACCTACAGCTAGTCTATCATTGGTTCTCCCTATTCCTGTTCATCTTGGGCAGAAATTGCAAACTGTGCGAAACAGCAGGTTAAAGGCACTGACTCTCAAAGTGGGGAGAGTGTTAGTAAAGGATCTGGAATTGTGAACCCGACTAAAAGGGGACGAAAAGTGAGATGCATTTGAAAACGTTTCCCGGTCACACGGTGCACCATACTGTGGGTTCCCCATGCATGTTTTAGCTGAAGGAAGAATCGCTTAAACCTGGAGAGTTGGGACCCATGGAATGGGTACCATGCAGTATGACTTCAAATGGTCTGCATTTGCTCATCGATCCTCACCAATGCTATCAGCCCGAAGTGTCCAACCTTATGTCTCACTCAGCTCTGGGTGTAGATGAGGTAAATCCAGGTTGCATCACAAGCCCTGAATGAATTATTTAAGAATTGCTCTCTATTTCACTGTCATTGTGTTTTGTTTTTGTAATTCATTTGATAATGGGATTTATCGGATTTTCTCTGCTGCCTTCATGCAGCTGTACACACGCTTGATTCTCTTATGAAGACATATAAATCCATGGGTTTGAAGATTCTTTCTAGTCAGGTGTATTCCTAGGCGTTGAATATAGGGTGTTTAGCCCATTTGGTTGAGCAAGGGGTAGGTCTTGACTATTACATATTTGACGTATGGAATGGTATCTGTGTTAATTTCTATCTCTGGTTTTATGCAGCACCCCAACTCACCTTTCCCCTTAAGCAAACATAAGTTGGTTTTCTAAATTTGAGACCCTGTTCTGTTTTGTAATTCAGTTCATGTGTAGCCAAGATTACATTCGGTGTATTAGTGATATCTTATGATGTTTCTTTTTCTGTGTGACTTATTTCACTTAGAATCATCGTACCTGAATCCACTCATTATGCCGTGACGGGCCAGATGACATAGATTTCATTGGTGAGTGATATTCCATTGTACGTACGTACCACAACTTCTTTATCCATTTTTCGCTTTCTGGGATATTTAACTTGTACCGTAGATGAGGTTCTTGTAAACAGAGCCGTCTGAAACTTTGGGGTGCTGTGTGTTTTTGATTTTAATTTCCCTAAGCTATAGGACCATAAGTGGAAGTGCCGTAGGCTGTGTTGCTTTGTTTCCTACGTGTTTCAGAAAACACCATACACTTCTCCAGTGTGGCTGTTGGCAATTTACATCCTGCCCATCAGCATAACAAGGCTCCCTGTTCTCCATGGCCTGTCCTGCCTTTCTGGATTTTACAATTTTTCCAGATGGCCCTGTTGACTGGGGGGCAGTGAGACTTCCCTTGTAGTGCAGATTTCCTTTACACGCTTGCTTAGTTGGCCAAAAAGGGCGTATGCGTTTTTTCCTGCATATATTCAGGAAAAAACGCATACGCCCTTTTTGGCCAAGTGCATCATTGTCGACATTCTGCCTCTTTTCCTATGCTTTAAGTGTAATTCCAGTCTACCCCCTGAAAACGTTTTCCTGAAATTCTGCCCCTCTTTCAAGTCCGCTTCGCAGACTTACTTCAATATATTTTTGGACGATAGCTGTCATTCATAACTCTGCAGGTTTGTGAACTACAGTGCCCCTGAGCTCATTTCTTCAACTCGTTTTCTTGTGAGCTGGCAGCAAAACCGGAGGATTGCTTTAGACCCTAATCTCTTTCTGGCAGGGCACGCTGAGCCATTGGTTAATTCCTCTTCCTGGTGGGAAATGAGCGTTACATTTGCCCGTGCAGACACCTACAGCTAGTCTCTCATTGGTTCTCCCTATTCCTGTTCACCTTGCGCAGAAATTGCAAACTGTGCCAAACAGGAGCTTAAAGGCACTGACTCTCCAAGTGGGGAGAGTGTTAGTAAAGCGTCTGGATTGGTGAACCCGAGTACCAGGGGACGAAAACTGAGATGCATTTGAAAACGTTTCCCAATCACACGGTGGACCATACTCTGGGTTTCCCATGCATGTTTTAGCTGAAGGAAGAATCCCTTAAACCTGGAGAGTTGGGACCCATGGAAAGGGTTCCATGCAGTATGACTTCAAAGGGTCTGCATTTGCTCACCGAACCTCACCAATGCTATCAGCCCGAAGTGTCCAGCCTTATGTCTCACGCAGCTCTGGGTGTAGATGTGGTAAATCCAGGTTGCATCACAAGCCCTGAATGAATTATTTAAGAATTGCTCTCTATTTCACTGTCATTGTGTTTTGTATTTGAAAATTATTTTTATAATGGGATTTATCGGGTTTTCACTGCTACCTTTATGCCGCTGTACACACGCATGTTTCTCTTACGGAGACATATAAATCCGTGGGTTTTAAGATTCTTGCTAGTCAAGTATATTCCTAGGCCTTGAATATGGGGTGTTGAGTCCATTTCGTTGAGCAAGGAGTAGGTCTGGTCTATTACTTATTTGGCTTATGGAACGGTATCTGTGCTAATTTCAATCTCTGGTTTTATGCAGCACCCCAACTCACCTTTCCCCATAAGCAAGCATAAGTTGGTTTTCTAAATTTGAGACCGTGTTCTGTTTTGTAATTCAGTTCATGTGTAGCCAAGTTTACATTCCGTGTATTAGTGATATCTTATGATGTTTCTTTTTCTGTGTGACTTATTTCACGTAGAATCATCGTACCTGAATACACTCATTATGCCTCTATGGGCCTGATGACATAGATATAATTGCTGAGTGATATTCCATTGTACGTATGTACCAGAACGTCTTTATCCATTTTTCGCTTTCTGGGATATTTAACTCGTACCGTAGATGAGGTTCTTGTAAACAGAGCCATACCAAACTTTGGGGTGGCTGTGTGTTTTTGATTTTAATTTCCCAAAGCTATAGGACCATAAGTGGAAGTGCTATAGGCTGTGTTGCTTTGTTTCCTACGTGTTTCAGGAAACACCATACATTTCTCCAGAGTGGCTGTTGGCAATTTACATCCCGTAAATCAATATTATAAGGCTCCCTGTTCTCCATGGCCTGTCCTGTCTTTCTGGATTTTACACTTTTCTCAGATGGCCCTTTTGACTGGGGCGCAGTGAGACTTCATTGTAGTGCAGATTTCCTGTACACGCTTGCTTGGTTGGCCAAAAAGTGCGTATGCGTTTTTTCCTGAATATATTAAGGAAAAAACGCTTACGCCCATTTTGGCCAAGTGCATCATTGTCAACATTCTGTCTCTTTTCCTGTGCTTTAAGTGCAATTCCAGTCTACCCCCTGAAATCGTTTTCCTGGTATTCTGCCCCGCTTTCTAGTCCTCTTCGCAGACTTACTTCAATATATTTTTGGACGATAGCTGTCATTCATAACTCTGCAGGTTTGTGAATTACAGTGCCCCTGAGCTCCTTTCTTCAACTCGCATTCTTCTGAGCTGGCTGCAAAACCGCAGGATTGCTTCAGTCCCTAATCTGTTTCCGGCAGGGCACGCTGAGCCTTTGATTAATTCCTCTTCCTGGTGGGCAGTGAGCGATACATTTGCCCGTACAGACTCCTACAGCTAGTCTCTCATTGGTTCTCCCTATTCCTGTTCATCTTGCGCAGAAATTGCAAACTGTGCCAAACAGGAGGTTAAAGGCACTGACTCTCCGAGTGGGGAGAGTGTTAGTGAAGGGTCTGGAATGGTGAACCCGAGTACCAGGGGACAAAAACTGAGATGCATTTGAAAACATTTCCCAATCACCCAGTGTACCATAGTCTGGGTTTCCCATGCGTGTTTTAGCTGAAGGAAGAATTTCTTAAACCTAGAGAGTTGGGACCCTTGGAATGGGTACCAAGCAGTATGACTTCAAAGGGTCTGCATTTGCTAACCGAACCTCACCAATGCTATCAGCCAGAAGTGTCGAAACTTATGTCTCACCGAGCTCTGGGTGTAGATGTGGTAAATCCAGGTTGCATCACAAGCTCTGAATGAATTATTTAAGAATTGCTCTCTATTTCACTGTCATTGTGTTTTGTTTTTGAAATTTTTTTTATAACGGGATTTATCGGATTTTCATTGCTGCGTTTAGGCCGCTGTACACACGCTTGATTCTCTTACGGAGACATATAAATCCATGGGTTTTAACATTCTTACTAATCACGTATATTCCTAAGGGTAGAATATGTGGTGTTGAGCCCATTTCGTTGAGCAAGAAGTAGGTCTTGTCTCTTACATATTTGGCTTATGGAACGGTATCTGTGCTAATTAAAATCTCTGGTTTTATGCAGCACCGCAACTCACCTTTCCACATAAGCAAGCACAAGTTGGTTTTCTAAATTTGAGACCCTGTTCTGTTTTGTAGTTCAGTTCATCTGTAGCCAAGTTTACATTCCGTGTATTAGTGATATCTTATGATGTTTCTTTTTCTGTGAGACTTATTTCACGTAGAATCATCGTACCTGAATCCATTCATTATGCCGCTACGGGCCTGATGACATAGATTTCATTGCTGGGTGATATTTCATTGTACGTACGTACCACAACTTCTTAATCCATTTTTCGCTTTCTGGGATATTTAACTTGTACCGTACATGAGGTTTTTGTAAACAGAGCCATCCCAAATTTTGGGGTGGATATGTGTTTTTGATTTTAATGTCCCTAAGCTACTGGACCATAAGTGGAAGTGCCATAGGCTGTGTTGCTTTGTTTCCTACGTGTTTCAGGAAACACCATACACTTCTCCAGTGTGGCTGTTGGCAATTTACATCCTGCCCATCAGCATAACAAGGCTCCATGTTCTCCATGGCCTGTCCTGCCTTTCTGGATTTTACACTTTTTCCAGATGGCCCTGTTGACTGGGGGGCAGTGAGACTTCCCTTGTAGTGCAGATTTCCTTTACACGCTTGCTTAGTTGGCCAAAAAGGGCGTATGCGTTTTTTCCTGAATATATTCAGGAAAAAACGCATATGCACTTTTTGGCCAAGTGCATCATTGTCGACATTCTGCCTCTTTTCCTATGCTTTAAGTGTAATTCCAGTCTATCCCCTGAAACCGTTTTCCTGAAATTCTGCCCCTCTTTCAAGTCCGCTTCGCAGACTTACTTCAATATATTTTTGGACGATAGCTGTCATTCATAACTCTGCAGGTTTGTGAATTACAGTTCCCCTGAGCTCATTTCTTCAACTCGTTTTCTTGTGAGCTGGCAGCAAAACCGGAGGATTGCTTTAGGCCCGAATCTCTTTCTGGCAGGGCACGCTGAGCCATTGGTTAATTCCTCTTCCTGGTGGGAAATGAGCGTTACATTTGCCCGTGCAGACACCTACAGCTAGTCTCTCATTGGTTCTCCCTATTCCTGTTCACCTTGCGCAGAAATTGCAAACTGTGCCAAACAGGAGCTTAAAGGCACTGACTCTCCAAGTGGGGAGAGTGTTAGTAAAGCGTCTGGAATGGTGAACCCGAGTACCAGGGGACGAAAACTGAGATGCATTTGAAAACGTTTCCCAATCACACGGTGGACCATACTCTGGGTTTCCCATGCATGTTTTAGCTGAAGGAAGAATCCCTTAAACCTGGAGAGTTGGGACCCATGGAAAGGGTTCCATGCAGTATGACTTCAAAGGGTCTGCATTTGCTCACCGAACCTCACCAATGCTATCAGCCCAAAGTGTCCAGCCTTATGTCTCACCCAGCTCTGGGTGTAGATGTGGTAAATCCAGGTTGCATCACAAGCCCTGAATGAATTATTTAAGAATTGCTCTCTATTTCACTGTCATTGTGTTTTGTATTTGAAAATTATTTTGATAATGGGATTTATCGGGTTTTCACTGCTACCTTTATGCCGCTGTACACACGCATGTTTCTCTTACGGAGACATATAAATCCGTGGGTTTTAAGATTCTTACTAGTCAGGTATATTCCTAGGCGTTGAATATGGGGTGTTGAGTCCATTTCGTTGAGCAAGGAGTAGGTCTTGTCTATTACATATTTGGCTTATGGAATGGTATCTGTGTTAATTTCAATCTCTGGTACTATGCAGCACGCCAACTCATCTTTCCCCATAAGCAAGCATAAGTTGTTTTTCTAAATTTAAGGCCCTGTTCTGTTTTGTAATTCAGTTCATGTGTAGCCAAGTTTACATTCCGTGTATTAGTGATATCTTATGATGTTTCTTTTTCTGTGTGACTTATTTCACTTAGAATCATCGTACCTGAATCCACTCATTATGCCGCTACGGGCCTGATGACATAGATTTGATTGCTGAGTGATATTACATTGTACGTACGTACCACAACTTCTTTATCCATTTTTCGCTTTCTGGGATATTTAACTTGTACCGTAGATGAGGTTCTTGTAAACAGAGCCGTCCCAAACATTGGGGTGGATGTGTGTTTTAGATTTTAATGTCCCTAAGCTACAGGACCATAAGTGGAAGTGCCATAGGCTGTGTTGCTTTGTTTCCTACAAGTTTCAGTAAACACCATACACTTCTCCAGAGTGGCTGTTGGCAATTTACATCCCGCCCGTCAGCATAACAAGGCTCCCTGTTCTCCATGGCCTGTCCTGTATTTCTGGATTTTACACTTTTTTCAGATGGCCCTGTTGACCAGGGGGCAGTGAGACTTCCCTTGTAGTGCAGATTTTTTTTCACGCTTGCTTGGTTGGCCAAAAATGGTATATGCGTTTTCTCCTGAATATATTCAGGAAAACACGCATATGCCCCTTTTGGCCAAGTGCATCATTGTCGACATTCTGCCTCTTTTCCTATGCTTTAAGTGCAATTCCAGTCTACCCCCTGAAATCGTTTTCCTGAAATTCTGCCCCTCTTTCAAATCATCTTCGCAGACTTACTTCAGTATATTTTTGGACGATAGCTGTCATTCATAACTCTGCACGTTTGTGAATTACAGTGCCCCTGAGCTCCTTTCTTCAACTCGTTTTCTTGTGAGCTGGCAGGAAAACCGCAGGATTGCTTTAGCCCCTAAGCTCTTTCCAGCAGGGGACGCTGAGCATTTGGTTAATTGCTCGTCATGGTGGGAAATGATCGTTACATTTGCCAGTGCAGACACCTACAGCTAGTCTCTCATTGATTCTCCCTATTCCTGTTCATCTTGCGCAGAAATTGCAAACTGTGCCAAACAGGAGGTTAAAGGCAATGTCTCTCCAAGTGGGGAGAGTGTTAGTAAAGGGTCTGGAATGGTGAACCCGAGTACCAGGGGACGAAAACTGAGATGCATTTGAAAACGTTTCCCAATCACACGGTGGACCATACTCTGGGTTTCCCATGCATGTTTTAGCTGAAGGAAGAATCCCTTAAACCTGGAGAGTTGGGACCCATGGAATGGGTACCATGTAGTATGACTTCAAAGGGTCTGCATTTGCTCACCGAACCTCACCAATGCTATCAGCCCAAAGTGTCCAGCCTTATGTCTCACCCAGCTCTGGGTGTAGATGTGGTAAATCCAGGTTGCATCACAAGCCCTGAATGAATTATTTAAGAATTGCTCTCTATTTCACTGTCATTGTGTTTTGTATTTGAAAATTATTTTTATAATGCTTTTATCGGATTTTCACTGCTGCGTTTATGCCGCTGTACACACGCTTGATTCTCTTATGGAGAAATATTAATCCATGGGTTTTAAGTTTCTTACTAGTCAGGTATATTCCTAGGCGTTGAATATGGGGTGTTGAGTCCATTTCGTTGAGCAAGGCGTAGGTCTTGTCTGTTACATATTTGGCTTATGGAATGGTATCTGTGCTAATTTCTATCTCTGGTTTTATGCAGCACCCCAACTCACCTTTCCCCATAAGCAAGCATAAGTTGGTTTTCTACATTTAAGTACCTGTTCTGTTTTGTAATTCAGTTCATGTGTAGCCAAGTTTTCATTCCGTGTATTAGTGATATCTTATGATGTTTCTTTTTCTGTGTGACTTATTTCACGTAGAATCATCGTACCTGAATCCACTCATTATGCCGCAACGGGTCTGATGACATAGATTTCATTGCTGAGTGATATTCCATTGTACGTACGTACCACAACTTCTTTATCCATTTTTCGCTTTCTGGGATATTTACCTCGTACCTTAGATGAGGTTCTACTAAACAGAGCCGTACCAAACTTTGGGGTGGCTGTGTGTTTTTGATTTTAATTTCCCTAAGCTATAGGACCATAAGTGGAAGTGCCATAGGCTGTGTTGCTTTGTTTCCTACGTGTTTCAGGAAACACCATACACTTCTCCAGAGTGGCTGTTGGCAATTTACATCCCGTAAATCAATATTATAAGGCTCCCTCTTCTCCATGGCCTGTCCTGTCTTTCTGGATTTTACACTTTTTTCAGATGGCCCTTTTGACTGGGGCGCAGTGAGACTTCATTGTAGTGCAGATTTCCTGTACACGCTTGCTTGGTTGGCCAAAAAGTGCGTATGCGTTTTTTCCTGAATATATTAAGGAAAAAACGCTTACGCCCATTTTGGCCAAGTGCATCATTGTCAACATTCTGTCTCTTTTCCTGTGCTTTAAGTGCAATTCCAGTCTACCCCCTGAAATCGTTTTCCTGGTATTCTGCCCTGCTTTCTAGTCCTCTTCGCAGTCTTACTTCAATATATTTTTGGACGATAGCTGTCATTCATAACTCTGCAGGTTTGTGAATTACAGTGCCCCTGAGCTCCTTTCTTCAACTCGCATTCTTCTGAGCTGGCTGCAAAACCGCAGGATTGCTTCAGTCCCTAATCTGTTTCCGGCAGGGCACGCTGAGCCTTTGATTAATTCCTCTTCCTGGTGGGCAGTGAGCGATACATTTGCCCGTACAGACTCCTACAGCTAGTCTCTCATTGGTTCTCCCTATTCCTGTTCATCTTGCGCAGAAATTGCAAACTGTGCCAAACAGGAGGTTAAAGGCACTGACTCTCCGAGTGGGGAGAGTGTTAGTGAAGGGTCTGGAATGGTGAACCCGAGTACCAGGGGACAAAAACTGAGATGCATTTGAAAACATTTCCCAATCACCCAGTGTACCATAGTCTGGGTTTCCCATGCGTGTTTTAGCTGAAGGAAGAATTTCTTAAACCTAGAGAGTTGGGACCCTTGGAATGGGTACCAAGCAGTATGACTTCAAAGGGTCTGCATTTGCTAACCGAACCTCACCAATGCTCTCAGCCAGAAGTGTCGAAACTTATGTCTCACCGAGCTCTGGGTGTAGATGTGGTAAATCCAGGTTGCATCACAAGCTCTGAATGAATTATTTAAGAATTGCTCTCTATTTCACTGTCATTGTGTTTTGTTTTTGAAATTTTTTTTATAACGGGATTTATCGGATTTTCATTGCTGCGTTTAGGCCGCTGTACACACACTTGATTCTCTTACGGAGACATATAAATCCATGGGTTTTAACATTCTTACTAATCACGTATATTCCTAAGGGTAGAATATGTGGTGTTGAGCCCATTTCGTTGAGCAAGAAGTAGGTCTTGTCTCTTACATATTTGGCTTATGGAACGGTATCTGTGCTAATTAAAATCTCTGGTTTTATGCAGCACCGCAACTCACCTTTCCACATAAGCAAGCACAAGTTGGTTTTCTAAATTTGAGACCCTGTTCTGTTTTGTAGTTCAGTTCATCTGTAGCCAAGTTTACATTCCGTGTATTAGTGATATCTTATGATGTTTCTTTTTCTGTGAGACTTATTTCACGTAGAATCATCGTACCTGAATCCACTCATTATGCCGCTACGGGCCTGATGACATAGATTTCATTGCTGGGTGATATTTCATTGTACGTACGTACCACAACTTCTTAATCCATTTTTCGCTTTCTGGGATATTTAACTTGTACCGTACATGAGGTTTCTGTAAACAGAGCCATCCCAAATTTTGGGGTGGATGTGTGTTTTTGATTTTAATGTCCCTAAGCTACTGGACCATAAGTGGAAGTGCCATAGGCTGTGTTGCTTTGTTTCCTACGTGTTTCAGGAAACACCATACACTTCTCCAGTGTGGCTGTTGGCAATTTACATCCTGCCCATCAGCATAACAAGGCTCCATGTTCTCCATGGCCTGTCCTGCCTTTCTGGATTTTACACTTTTTCCAGATGGCCCTGTTGACTGGGGGGCAGTGAGACTTCCCTTGTAGCGCAGATTTCCTTTACACGCTTGCTTAGTTGGCCAAAAAGGGCGTATGCGTTTTTTCCTGAATATATTCAGGAAAAAACGCATATGCACTTTTTGGCCAAGTGCATCATTGTCGACATTCTGCCTCTTTTCCTATGCTTTAAGTGTAATTCCAGTCTACCCCCTGAAACCGTTTTCCTGAAATTCTGCCCCTCTTTCAAGTCTGCTTCGCAGACTTACTTCAATATATTTTTGGACGATAGCTGTCATTCATAACTCTGCAGGTTTGTGAATTACAGTGCCCCTGAGCTCATTTCTTCAACTCGTTTTCTTGTGAGCTGGCAGCAAAACCGGAGGATTGCTTTAGGCCCTAATCTCTTTCTGGCAGGGCACGCTGAGCCATTGGTTAATTCCTCTTCCTGGTGGGAAATGAGCGTTACATTTGCCCGTGCAGACACCTACAGCTAGTCTCTCATTGGTTCTCCCTATTCCTGTTCACCTTGCGCAGAAATTGCAAACTGTGCCAAACAGGAGCTTAAAGGCACTGACTCTCCAAGTGGGGAGAGTGTTAGTAAAGCGTCTGGAATGGTGAACCCGAGTACCAGGGGACGAAAACTGAGATGCATTTGAAAACGTTTCCCAATCACACGGTGGACCATACTCTGGGTTTCCCATGCATGTTTTAGCTGAAGGAAGAATCCCTTAAACCTGGAGAGTTGGGACCCATGGAAAGGGTTCCATGCAGTATGACTTCAAAGGGTCTGCATTTGCTCACCGAACCTCACCAATGCTATCAGCCCAAAGTGTCCAGCCTTATGTCTCACCCAGCTCTGGGTGTAGATGTGGTAAATCCAGGTTGCATCACAAGCCCTGAATGAATTATTTAAGAATTGCTCTCTATTTCACTGTCATTGTGTTTTGTATTTGAAAATTATTTTGATAATGGGATTTATCGGGTTTTCACTGCTACCTTTATGCCGCTGTACACACGCATGTTTCTCTTACGGAGACATATAAATCCGTGGGTTTTAAGATTCTTGCTAGTCAAGTATATTCCTAGGCCTTGAATATGGGGTGTTGAGTCCATTTCGTTGAGCAAGGTGTAGGTCTGGTCTATTACTTATTTGGCTTATGGAACGGTATCTGTGCTAATTTCAATCTCTGGTTTTATGCAGCACCCCAACTCACCTTTCCCCATAAGCAAGCATAAGTTGGTTTTCTAAATTTGAGACCCTGTTCTGTTTTGTAATTCAGTTCATGTGTAGCCAAGTTTACATTCCGTGTATTAGTGATATCTTATGATGTTTCTTTTTCTGTGTGACTTATTTCACGTAGAATCATCGTACCTGAATACTCTCATTATGCCGCGATGGGCCTGATGACATAGATATAATTGCTGAGTGATATTCCACTGTACGTATGTACCAGAACTTCTTTATCCATTTTTCACTTTCTGGGATATTTAACTCGTACCGTAGATGAGGTTCTTGTAAACAGAGCCGTCCCAAACTTTGGGGTGGCTGTGTGTTTTTGATTTTAATTTCCCAAAGCTATAGGACCATAAGTGGAAGTGCCATAGGCTGTGTTGCTTTGTTTCCTACGTGTTTCAGGAAACACCATACACTTCTCCAGAGTGGCTGTTGGCAATTTACATCCCGTAAATCAATATTATAAGGCTCCCTCTTCTCCATGGCCTGTCCTGTCTTTCTGGATTTTACACTTTTTTCAGATGGCCCTTTTGACTGGGGCGCAGTGAGACTTCATTGTAGTGCAGATTTCCTGTACACGCTTGCTTGGTTGGCCAAAAAGTGCGTATGCGTTTTTTCCTGAATATATTAAGGAAAAAACGCTTACGCCCATTTTGGCCAAGTGCATCATTGTCAACATTCTGTCTCTTTTCCTGTGCTTTAAGTGCAATTCCAGTCTACCCCCTGAAATCGTTTTCCTGGTATTCTGCCCCGCTTTCTAGTCCTCTTCGCAGACTTACTTCAATATATTTTTGGACGATAGCTGTCATTCATAACTCTGCAGGTTTGTGAATTACAGTGCCCCTGAGCTCCTTTCTTCAACTCGCATACTTCTGAGCTGGCTGCAAAACCGCAGGATTGCTTCAGTCCCTAATCTGTTTCCGGCAGGGCACGCTGAGCCTTTGATTAATTCCTCTTCCTGGTGGGCAGTGAGCGATACATTTGCCCGTACAGACTCCTACAGCTAGTCTCTCATTGGTTCTCCCTATTCCTGTTCATCTTGCGCAGAAATTGCAAACTGTGCCAAACAGGAGGTTAAAGGCACTGACTCTCCGAGTGGGGAGAGTGTTAGTGAAGGGTCTGGAATGGTGAACCCGAGTACCAGGGGACAAAAACTGAGATGCATTTGAAAACATTTCCCAATCACCCAGTGTACCATAGTCTGGGTTTCCCATGCGTGTTTTAGCTGAAGGAAGAATTTCTTAAACCTAGAGAGTTGGGACCCTTGGAATGGGTACCAAGCAGTATGACTTCAAAGGGTCTGCATTTGCTAACCGAACCTCACCAATGCTATCAGCCAGAAGTGTCGAAACTTATGTCTCACCGAGCTCTGGGTGTAGATGTGGTAAATCCAGGTTGCATCACAAGCTCTGAATGAATTATTTAAGAATTGCTCTCTATTTCACTGTCATTGTGTTTTGTTTTTGAAATTTTTTTTATAACGGGATTTATCGGATTTTCATTGCTGCGTTTAGGCCGCTGTACACACGCTTGATTCTCTTACGGAGACATATAAATCCATGGGTTTTAACATTCTTACTAATCACGTATATTCCTAAGGGTAGAATATGTGGTGTTGAGCCCATTTCGTTGAGCAAGAAGTAGGTCTTGTCTCTTACATATTTGGCTTATGGAACGGTATCTGTGCTAATTAAAATCTCTGGTTTTATGCAGCACCGCAACTCACCTTTCCACATAAGCAAGCATAAGTTGGTTTTCTAAGTTTGAGACCCTGTTCTGTTTTGTAGTTCAGTTCATCTGTAGCCAAGTTTACATTCCGTGTATTAGTGATATCTTATGATGTTTCTTTTTCTGTGAGACTTATTTCACGTAGAATCATCGTACCTGAATCCACTCATTATGCCGCTACGGGCCTGATGACATAGATTTCATTGCTGGGTGATATTTCATTGTACGTACGTACCACAACTTCTTAATCCATTTTTCGCTTTCTGGGATATTTAACTTGTACCGTACATGAGGTTTTTGTAAACAGAGCCATCCCAAATTTTGGGGTGGATATGTGTTTTTGATTTTAATGTCCCTAAGCTACTGGACCATAAGTGGAAGTGCCATAGGCTGTGTTGCTTTGTTTCCTACGTGTTTCAGGAAACACCATACACTTCTCCAGTGTGGCTGTTGGCAATTTACATCCTGCCCATCAGCATAACAAGGCTCCATGTTCTCCATGGCCTGTCCTGCCTTTCTGGATTTTACACTTTTTCCAGATGGCCCTGTTGACTGGGGGGCAGTGAGACTTCCCTTGTAGTGCAGATTTCCTTTACACGCTTGCTTAGTTGGCCAAAAAGGGCGTATGCGTTTTTTCCTGAATATATTCAGGAAAAAACGCATATGCACTTTTTGGCCAAGTGCATCATTGTCGACATTCTGCCTCTTTTCCTATGCTTTAAGTGTAATTCCAGTCTCTCCCCTGAAACCGTTTTCGTGAAATTCTGCCCCTCTTTCAAGTCCGCTTCGCAGACTTACTTCAATATATTTTTGGACGATAGCTGTCATTCATAACTCTGCAGGTTTGTGAATTACAGTTCCCCTGAGCTCATTTCTTCAACTCGTTTTCTTGTGAGCTGGCAGCAAAACCGGAGGATTGCTTTAGGCCCGAATCTCTTTCTGGCAGGGCACGCTGAGCCATTGGTTAATTCCTCTTCCTGGTGGGAAATGAGCGTTACATTTGCCCGTGCAGACACCTACAGCTAGTCTCTCATTGGTTCTCCCTATTCCTGTTCACCTTGCGCAGAAATTGCAAACTGTGCCAAACAGGAGCTTAAAGGCACTGACTCTCCAAGTGGGGAGAGTGTTAGTAAAGCGTCTGGAATGGTGAACCCGAGTACCAGGGGACGAAAACTGAGATGCATTTGAAAACGTTTCCCAATCACACGGTGGACCATACTCTGGGTTTCCCATGCATGTTTTAGCTGAAGGAAGAATCCCTTAAACCTGGAGAGTTGGGACCCATGGAATGGGTACCATGTAGTATGACTTCAAAGGGTCTGCATTTGCTCACCGAACCTCACCAATGCTATCAGCCCAAAGTGTCCAGCCTTATGTCTCACCCAGCTCTGGGTGTAGATGTGGTAAATCCAGGTTGCATCACAAGCCCTGAATGAATTATTTAAGAATTGCTCTCTATTTCACTGTCATTGTGTTTTGTATTTGAAAATTATTTTTATAATGCTTTTATCGGATTTTCACTGCTGCGTTTATGCCGCTGTACACACGCTTGATTCTCTTATGGAGAAATATTAATCCATGGGTTTTAAGTTTCTTACTAGTCAGGTATATTCCTAGGCGTTGAATATGGGGTGTTGAGTCCATTTCGTTGAGCAAGGCGTAGGTCTTGTCTGTTACATATTTGGCTTATGGAATGGTATCTGTGCTAATTTCTATCTCTGGTTTTATGCAGCACCCCAACTCACCTTTCCCCATAAGCAAGCATAAGTTGGTTTTCTACATTTAAGTACCTGTTCTGTTTTGTAATTCAGTTCATGTGTAGCCAAGTTTTCATTCCGTGTATTAGTGATATCTTATGATGTTTCTTTTTCTGTGTGACTTATTTCACGTAGAATCATCGTACCTGAATCCACTCATTATGCCGCAACGGGTCTGATGACATAGATTTCATTGCTGAGTGATATTCCATTGTACGTACGTACCACAACTTCTTTATCCATTTTTCGCTTTCTGGGATATTTACCTCGTACCTTAGATGAGGTTCTACTAAACAGAGCCGTACCAAACTTTGGGGTGGCTGTGTGTTTTTGATTTTAATTTCCCTAAGCTATAGGACCATAAGTGGAAGTGCCATAGGCTGTGTTGCTTTGTTTCCTACGTGTTTCAGGAAACACCATACACTTCTCCAGAGTGGCTGTTGGCAATTTACATCCCGTAAATCAATATTATAAGGCTCCCTCTTCTCCATGGCCTGTCCTGTCTTTCTGGATTTTACACTTTTTTCAGATGGCCCTTTTGACTGGGGCGCAGTGAGACTTCATTGTAGTGCAGATTTCCTGTACACGCTTGCTTGGTTGGCCAAAAAGTGCGTATGCGTTTTTTCCTGAATATATTAAGGAAAAAACGCTTACGCCCATTTTGGCCAAGTGCATCATTGTCAACATTCTGTCTCTTTTCCTGTGCTTTAAGTGCAATTCCAGTCTACCCCCTGAAATCGTTTTCCTGGTATTCTGCCCTGCTTTCTAGTCCTCTTCGCAGTCTTACTTCAATATATTTTTGGACGATAGCTGTCATTCATAACTCTGCAGGTTTGTGAATTACAGTGCCCCTGAGCTCCTTTCTTCAACTGGCATTCTTCTGAGCTGGCTGCAAAACCGCAGGATTGCTTCAGTCCCTAATCTGTTTCCGGCAGGGCACGCTGAGCCTTTGATTAATTCCTCTTCCTGGTGGGCAGTGAGCGATACATTTGCCCGTACAGACTCCTACAGCTAGTCTCTCATTGGTTCTCCCTATTCCTGTTCATCTTGCGCAGAAATTGCAAACTGTGCCAAACAGGAGGTTAAAGGCACTGACTCTCCGAGTGGGGAGAGTGTTAGTGAAGGGTCTGGAATGGTGAACCCGAGTACCAGGGGACAAAAACTGAGATGCATTTGAAAACATTTCCCAATCACCCAGTGTACCATAGTCTGGGTTTCCCATGCGTGTTTTAGCTGAAGGAAGAATTTCTTAAACCTAGAGAGTTGGGACCCTTGGAATGGGTACCAAGCAGTATGACTTCAAAGGGTCTGCATTTGCTAACCGAACCTCACCAATGCTATCAGCCAGAAGTGTCGAAACTTATGTCTCACCGAGCTCTGGGTGTAGATGTGGTAAATCCAGGTTGCATCACAAGCTCTGAATGAATTATTTAAGAATTGCTCTCTATTTCACTGTCATTGTGTTTTGTTTTTGAAATTTTTTTTATAACGGGATTTATCGGATTTTCATTGCTGCGTTTAGGCCGCTGTACACACGCTTGATTCTCTTACGGAGACATATAAATCCATGGGTTTTAACATTCTTACTAATCACGTATATTCCTAAGGGTAGAATATGTGGTGTTGAGCCCATTTCGTTGAGCAAGCAGTAGGTCTTGTCTCTTACATATTTGGCTTATGGAACGGTATCTGTGCTAATTAAAATCTCTGGTTTTATGCAGCACCGCAACTCACCTTTCCACATAAGCAAGCACAAGTTGGTTTTCTAAATTTGAGACCCTGTTCTGTTTTGTAGTTCAGTTCATCTGTAGCCAAGTTTACATTCCGTGTATTAGTGATATCTTATGATGTTTCTTTTTCTGTGAGACTTATTTCACGTAGAATCATCGTACCTGAATCCACTCATTATGCCGCTACGGGCCTGATGACATAGATTTCATTGCTGGGTGATATTTCATTGTACGTACGTACCACAACTTCTTAATCCATTTTTCGCTTTCTGGGATATTTAACTTGTACCGTACATGAGGTTTCTGTAAACAGAGCCATCCCAAATTTTGGGGTGGATGTGTGTTTTTGATTTTAATGTCCCTAAGCTACTGGACCATAAGTGGAAGTGCCATAGGCTGTGTTGCTTTGTTTCCTACGTGTTTCAGGAAACACCATACACTTCTCCAGTGTGGCTGTTGGCAATTTACATCCTGCCCATCAGCATAACAAGGCTCCATGTTCTCCATGGCCTGTCCTGCCTTTCTGGATTTTACACTTTTTCCAGATGGCCCTGTTGACTGGGGGGCAGTGAGACTTCCCTTGTAGCGCAGATTTCCTTTACACGCTTGCTTAGTTGGCCAAAAAGGGCGTATGCGTTTTTTCCTGAATATATTCAGGAAAAAACGCATATGCACTTTTTGGCCAAGTGCATCATTGTCGACATTCTGCCTCTTTTCCTATGCTTTAAGTGTAATTCCAGTCTACCCCCTGAAACCGTTTTCCTGAAATTCTGCCCCTCTTTCAAGTCTGCTTCGCAGACTTACTTCAATATATTTTTGGACGATAGCTGTCATTCATAACTCTGCAGGTTTGTGAATTACAGTGCCCCTGAGCTCATTTCTTCAACTCGTTTTCTTGTGAGCTGGCAGCAAAACCGGAGGATTGCTTTAGGCCCTAATCTCTTTCTGGCAGGGCACGCTGAGCCATTGGTTAATTCCTCTTCCTGGTGGGAAATGAGCGTTACATTTGCCCGTGCAGACACCTACAGCTAGTCTCTCATTGGTTCTCCCTATTCCTGTTCACCTTGCGCAGAAATTGCAAACTGTGCCAAACAGGAGCTTAAAGGCACTGACTCTCCAAGTGGGGAGAGTGTTAGTAAAGCGTCTGGAATGGTGAACCCGAGTACCAGGGGACGAAAACTGAGATGCATTTGAAAACGTTTCCCAATCACACGGTGGACCATACTCTGGGTTTCCCATGCATGTTTTAGCTGAAGGAAGAATCCCTTAAACCTGGAGAGTTGGGACCCATGGAAAGGGTTCCATGCAGTATGACTTCAAAGGGTCTGCATTTGCTCACCGAACCTCACCAATGCTATCAGCCCAAAGTGTCCAGCCTTATGTCTCACCCAGCTCTGGGTGTAGATGTGGTAAATCCAGGTTGCATCACAAGCCCTGAATGAATTATTTAAGAATTGCTCTCTATTTCACTGTCATTGTGTTTTGTATTTGAAAATTATTTTGATAATGGGATTTATCGGGTTTTCACTGCTACCTTTATGCCGCTGTACACACGCATGTTTCTCTTACGGAGACATATAAATCCGTGGGTTTTAAGATTCTTGCTAGTCAAGTATATTCCTAGGCCTTGAATATGGGGTGTTGAGTCCATTTCGTTGAGCAAGGTGTAGGTCTGGTCTATTACTTATTTGGCTTATGGAACGGTATCTGTGCTAATTTCAATCTCTGGTTTTATGCAGCACCCCAACTCACCTTTCCCCATAAGCAAGCATAAGTTGGTTTTCTAAATTTGAGACCCTGTTCTGTTTTGTAATTCAGTTCATGTGTAGCCAAGTTTACATTCCGTGTATTAGTGATATCTTATGATGTTTCTTTTTCTGTGTGACTTATTTCACGTAGAATCATCGTACCTGAATACTCTCATTATGCCGCGATGGGCCTGATGACATAGATATAATTGCTGAGTGATATTCCACTGTACGTATGTACCAGAACTTCTTTATCCATTTTTCACTTTCTGGGATATTTAACTCGTACCGTAGATGAGGTTCTTGTAAACAGAGCCGTCCCAAACTTTGGGGTGGCTGTGTGTTTTTGATTTTAATTTCCCAAAGCTATAGGACCATAAGTGGAAGTGCCATAGGCTGTGTTGCTTTGTTTCCTACGTGTTTCAGGAAACACCATACACTTCTCCAGAGTGGCTGTTGGCAATTTACATCCCGTAAATCAATATTATAAGGCTCCCTCTTCTCCATGGCCTGTCCTGTCTTTCTGGATTTTACACTTTTTTCAGATGGCCCTTTTGACTGGGGCGCAGTGAGACTTCATTGTAGTGCAGATTTCCTGTACACGCTTGCTTGGTTGGCCAAAAAGTGCGTATGCGTTTTTTCCTGAATATATTAAGGAAAAAACGCTTACGCCCATTTTGGCCAAGTGCATCATTGTCAACATTCTGTCTCTTTTCCTGTGCTTTAAGTGCAATTCCAGTCTACCCCCTGAAATCGTTTTCCTGGTATTCTGCCCCGCTTTCTAGTCCTCTTCGCAGACTTACTTCAATATATTTTTGGACGATAGCTGTCATTCATAACTCTGCAGGTTTGTGAATTACAGTGCCCCTGAGCTCCTTTCTTCAACTCGCATACTTCTGAGCTGGCTGCAAAACCGCAGGATTGCTTCAGTCCCTAATCTGTTTCCGGCAGGGCACGCTGAGCCTTTGATTAATTCCTCTTCCTGGTGGGCAGTGAGCGATACATTTGCCCGTACAGACTCCTACAGCTAGTCTCTCATTGGTTCTCCCTATTCCTGTTCATCTTGCGCAGAAATTGCAAACTGTGCCAAACAGGAGGTTAAAGGCACTGACTCTCCGAGTGGGGAGAGTGTTAGTGAAGGGTCTGGAATGGTGAACCCGAGTACCAGGGGACAAAAACTGAGATGCATTTGAAAACATTTCCCAATCACCCAGTGTACCATAGTCTGGGTTTCCCATGCATGTTTTAGCTGAAGGAAGAATTTCTTAAACCTAGAGAGTTGGGACCCTTGGAATGGGTACCAAGCAGTATGACTTCAAAGGGTCTGCATTTGCTAACCGAACCTCACCAATGCTATCAGCCAGAAGTGTCGAAACTTATGTCTCACCGAGCTCTGGGTGTAGATGTGGTAAATCCAGGTTGCATCACAAGCTCTGAATGAATTATTTAAGAATTGCTCTCTATTTCACTGTCATTGTGTTTTGTTTTTGAAATTTTTTTTATAACGGGATTTATCGGATTTTCATTGCTGCGTTTAGGCCGCTGTACACACGCTTGATTCTCTTACGGAGACATATAAATCCATGGGTTTTAACATTCTTACTAATCACGTATATTCCTAAGGGTAGAATATGTGGTGTTGAGCCCATTTCGTTGAGCAAGAAGTAGGTCTTTTCTCTTACATATTTGGCTTATGGAACGGTATCTGTGCTAATTAAAATCTCTGGTTTTATGCAGCACCGCAACTCACCTTTCCACATAAGCAAGCATAAGTTGGTTTTCTAAGTTTGAGACCCTGTTCTGTTTTGTAGTTCAGTTCATCTGTAGCCAAGTTTACATTCCGTGTATTAGTGATATCTTATGATGTTTCTTTTTCTGTGAGACTTATTTCACGTAGAATCATCGTACCTGAATCCACTCATTATGCCGCTACGGGCCTGATGACATAGATTTCATTGCTGAGTGATATTTCATTGTACGTACGTACCACAACTTCTTAATCCATTTTTCGCTTTCTGGGATATTTAACTTGTACCGTAGATGAGGTTTTTGTAAACAGAGCCATCCCAAATTTTGGGGTGGATGTGTGTTTTTGATTTTAATGTCCCTAAGCTACTGGACCATAAGTGGAAGTGCCATAGGCTGTGTTGCTTTGTTTCCTACGTGTTTCAGGAAACACCATACACTTCTCCAGTGTGGCTGTTGGCAATTTACATCCTGCCCATCAGCATAACAAGGCTCCATGTTCTCCATGGCCTGTCCTGCCTTTCTGGATTTTACACTTTTTCCAGATGGCCCTGTTGACTGGGGGGCAGTGAGACTTCCCTTGTAGTGCAGATTTCCTTTACACGCTTGCTTAGTTGGCCAAAAAGGGCGTATGCGTTTTTTCCTGAATATATTCAGGAAAAAACGCATATGCACTTTTTGGCCAAGTGCATCATTGTCGACATTCTGCCTCTTTTCCTATGCTTTAAGTGTAATTCCAGTCTATCCCCTGAAACCGTTTTCCTGAAATTCTGCCCCTCTTTCAAGTCCGCTTCGCAGACTTACTTCAATATATTTTTGGACGATAGCTGTCATTCATAACTCTGCAGGTTTGTGAATTACAGTGCCCCTGAGCTCATTTCTTCAACTCGTTTTCTTGTGAGCTGGCAGCAAAACCGCAGGATTGCTTTAGGCCCTAATCTCTTTCTGGCAGGGCACGCTGAGCTATTGGTTAATTCCTCTTCCTGGTGGGAAATGAGCGTTACATTTGCCCGTGCAGACACCTACAGCTAGTCTCTCATTGGTTCTCCCTATTCCTGTTCACCTTGCGCAGAAATTGCAAACTGTGCCAAACAGGAGCTTAAAGGCACTGACTCTCCAAGTGGGGAGAGTGTTAGTAAAGCGTCTGGAATGGTGAACCCGAGTACCAGGGAACGAAAACTGAGATGCATTTGAAAACGTTTCCCAATCACACGGTGGACCATACTCTGGGTTTCCCATGCATGTTTTAGCTGAAGGAAGAATCCCTTAAACCTGGAGAGTTGGGACCCATGGAAAGGGTTCCATGCAGTATGACTTCAAAGGGTCTGCATTTGCTCACCGAACCTACCAATGCTATCAGCCCGAAGTGTCCAGCCTTATGTCTCACCCAGCTCTGGGTGTAGATGTGGTAAATCCAGGTTGCATCACAAGCCCTGAATGAATTATTTAAGAATTGCTCTCTATTTCACTGTCATTGTGTTTTGTATTTGAAAATTATTTTGATAATGGGATTTATCGGGTTTTCACTGCTACCTTTATGCCGCTGTACACACGCATGTTTCTCTTACGGAGACATATAAATCCGTGGGTTTTAAGATTCTTACTAGTCAGGTATATTCCTAGGCGTTGAATATGGGGAGTTGAGTCCATTTCGTTGAGCAAGGAGTAGGTCTTGTCTATTACATATTTGGCTTATGGAATGGTATCTGTGTTAATTTCAATCTCTGGTACTATGCAGCACGCCAACTCATCTTTCCCCATAAGCAAGCATAAGTTGTTTTTCTAAATTTAAGGCCCTGTTCTGTTTTGTAATTCAGTTCATGTGTAGCCAAGTTTACATTCCGTGTATTAGTGATATCTTATGATGTTTCTTTTTCTGTGTGACTTATTTCACTTAGAATCATCGTACCTGAATCCACTCATTATGCCGCTACGGGCCTGATGACGTAGATTTGATTGCTGAGTGATATTACATTGTACGTACGTACCACAACTTCTTTATCCATTTTTCGCTTTCTGGGATATTTAACTTGTACCGTAGATGAGGTTCTTGTAAACAGAGCCGTCCCAAACATTGGGGTGGATGTGTGTTTTAGATTTTAATGTCCCTAAGCTACAGGACCATAAGTGGAAGTGCCATAGGCTGTGTTGCTTTGTTTCCTACAAGTTTCAGTAAACACCATACACTTCTCCAGAGTGGCTGTTGGCAATTTACATCCCGCCTGTCAGCATAACAAGGCTCCCTGTTCTCCATGGCCTGTCCTGTATTTCTGGATTTTACACTTTTTTCAGATGGCCCTGTTGACCAGGGGGCAGTGAGACTTCCCTTGTAGTGCAGATTTTTTTTCACGCTTGCTTGGTTGGCCAAAAATGGTATATGCGTTTTCTCCTGAATATATTCAGGAAAAAACGCATATGCCCTTTTTGGCCAAGTGCATCATTGTCGACATTCTGCCTCTTTTCCTATGCTTTAAGTGCAATTCCAGTCTACCCCCTGAAATCGTTTTCCTGCAATTCTGCCCCTCTTTCAAGTCATCTTCGCAGACTTACTTCAGTATATTTTTGGACGATAGCTGTCATTCATAACTCTGCAGGTTTGTGAATTACAGTGCCCCTGAGCTCCTTTCTTCAACTCGTTTTCTTGTGAGCTGGCAGCAAAACCGCAGGATTGCTTTAGGCCCTAAGCTCTTTCCAGCAGGGGACGCTGAGCATTTGGTTAATTGCTCTTCATGGTGGGAAATGATCGTTACATTTGCCAGTGCAGACACCTACAGCTAGTCTCTCATTGATTCTCCCTATTCCTGTTCATCTTGCGCAGAAATTGCAAACTGTGCCAAACAGGAGGTTAAAGGCACTGTCTCTCCAAGTGGGGAGAGTGTTAGTAAAGGGTCTGGAATGGTGAACCCGAGTACCAGGGGACGAAAACTGAGATGCATTTGAAACCGTTTCCCAATCACACGGTGGACCATACTCTGGTTTTCCCATGCATGTTTTAGCTGAAGGAAGAATCCCTTAAACCTGGAGAGTTGGGACCCATGGAATGGGTACCATGCAGTATGACTGCGAAGTGTATGCATTTGCTCACCGAACCTCACCAATGCTATCAGCCCGAAGTGTCCAGGCTTATGTCTCACGCAGCTGTGGGTGTAGATGTGGTAAATCCAGGTTGCATCACAAGCCCTGAATGAATTATTTAAGAATTGCTCTCTATTTCACTGTCATTGTGTTTTGTATTTGAAAATTATTTTTATAATGGTATTTATCGGATTTTCACTGCTGCGTTTATGCCGCTGTACACACGCTTGATTCTCTTAAGGAGAAATATTAATCCATGGGTTTTAAGTTTCTTACTAGTCAGGTATATTCCTAGGCGTTGAATATGGGGTGTTGAGTCCATTTCGTTGAGCAAGGCGTAGGTCTTGTCTGTTACATATTTGGCTTATGGAATGGTATCTGTGCTAATTTCTATCTCTGGTTTTATGCAGCACCCCAACTCACCTTTCCCCATAAGCAAGCATAAGTTGGTTTTCTACATTTAAGTACCTGTTCTGTTTTGTAATTCAGTTCATGTGTAGCCAAGTTTTCATTCCGTGTATTAGTGATATCTTATGATGTTTCTTTTTCTGTGTGACTTATTTCACGTAGAATCATCGTACCTGAATCCACTCATTATGCCGCAACGGGTCTGATGACATAGATTTCATTGCTGAGTGATATTCCATTGTACGTACGTACCACAACTTCTTTATCCATTTTTCGCTTTCTGGGATATTTACCTCGTACCTTAGATGAGGTTCTACTAAACAGAGCCGTCCCAAACTTTGGGGTGGCTGTGTGTTTTTGATTTTAATTTCCCTAAGCTATAGGACCATAAGTGGAAGTGCCATAGGCTGTGTTGCTTTGTTTCCTACGTGTTTCAGGAAACACCATACACTTCTCCAGAGTGGCTGTTGGCAATTTACATCCCGTAAATCAATATTATAAGGCTCCCTCTCCTCCATGGCCTGTCCTGTCTTTCTGGATTTTACACTTTTTTCAGATGGCCCTTTTGACTGGGGCGCAGTGAGACTTCATTGTAGTGCAGATTTCCTGTACACGCTTGCTTGGTTGGCTAAAAAGTGCGTATGCGTTTTTTCCTGAATATATTATGGAAAAAACGCTTACGCCCATTTTGGCCAAGTGCATCATTGTCAACATTCTGTCTCTTTTCCTGTGCTTTAAGTGCAATTCCAGTCTACCCCCTGAAATCGTTTTCCTGGTATTCTGCCCCGCTTTCTAGTCCTCTTCGCAGACTTACTTCAATATATTTTTGGACGATAGCTGTCATTCATAACTCTGCAGGTTTGTGAATTACAGTGCCCCTGAGCTCCTTTCTTCAACTGGCATTCTTCTGAGCTGGCTGCAAAACCGCAGGATTGCTTCAGTCCCTAATCTGTTTCCGGCAGGGCACGCTGAGCCTTTGATTAATTCCTCTTCCTGGTGGGCAGTGAGCGATACATTTGCCCGTACAGACTCCTACAGCTAGTCTCTCATTGGTTCTCCCTATTCCTGTTCATCTTGCGCAGAAATTGCAAACTGTGCCAAACAGGAGGTTAAAGGCACTGACTCTCCGAGTGGGGAGAGTGTTAGTGAAGGGTCTGGAATGGTGAACCCGAGTACCAGGGGACAAAAACTGAGATGCATTTGAAAACATTTCCCAATCACCCAGTGTACCATAGTCTGGGTTTCCCATGCGTGTTTTAGCTGAAGGAAGAATTTCTTAAACCTAGAGATTTGGGACCCTTGGAATGGGTACCAAGCAGTATGACTTCAAAGGGTCTGCATTTGCTAACCGAACCTCACCAATGCTATCAGCCAGAAGTGTCGAAACTTATGTCTCACCGAGCTCTGGGTGTAGATGTGGTAAATCCAGGTTGCATCACAAGCTCTGAATGAATTATTTAAGAATTGCTCTCTATTTCACTGTCATTGTGTTTTGTTTTTGAAATTTTTTTTATAACGGGATTTATCGGATTTTCATTGCTGTGTTTAGGCTGCTGTACACACGCTTGATTCTCCTACGGAGACATATAAATCCATGGGTTTTAACATTCTTACTAATCATGTATATTCCTAAGGGTAGAATATGTGGTGTTGAGCCCATTTCGTTGAGCAAGAAGTAGGTCTTGTCTCTTACATATTTGGCTTATGGAACGGTATCTGTGCTAATTAAAATCTCTGGTTTTATGCAGCACCGCAACTCACCTTTCCACATAAGCAAGCATAAGTTGGTTTTCTAAGTTTGAGACCCTGTTCTATTTTGTAGTTCAGTTCATCTGTAGCCAAGTTTACATTCCGTGTATTAGTGATATCTTATGATGTTTCTTTTTCTGTGAGACTTATTTCACGTAGAATCATCATACCTGAATCCACTCATTATGCCGCTACGGGCCTGATGACATAGATTTCATTGCTGAGTGATATTTCATTGTACGTACGTACCACAACTTCTTAATCCATTTTTCGCTTTCTGGGATATTTAACTTGTACCGTAGATGAGGTTTTTGTAAACAGAGCCATCCCAAATTTTGGGGTGGATGTGTGTTTTTGATTTTAATGTCCCTAAGCTACTGGACCATAAGTGGAAGTGCCATAGGCTGTGTTGCTTTGTTTCCTACGTGTTTCAGGAAACACCATACACTTCTCCAGAGTGGCTGTTGGCAATTTACATCCCGCCCGTCAGCATAACAAGGCTCCCTGTTCTCCATGGCCTGTCCTGTATTTCTGGATTTTACACTTTTTTCAGATGGCCCTGTTGTCCAGGGGGCAGTGAGACTTCCCTTGTAGTGCAGATTTTTTTTCACGCTTGCTTGGTTGGCCAAAAATGGTATATGCGTTTTCTCCTGAATATATTCAGGAAAAAACGCATATGCCCTTTTTGGCCAAGTGCATCATTGTCGACATTCTGCCTCTTTTCCTATGCTTTAAGTGCAATTCCAGTCTACCCCCTGAAATCGTTTTCCTGAAATTCTGCCCCTCTTTCAAGTCATCTTCGCAGACTTACTTCAGTATATTTTTGGACGATAGCTGTCATTCATAACTCTGCACGTTTGTGAATTACAGTGCCCCTGAGCTCCTTTCTTCAACTCGTTTTCTTGTGAGCTGGCAGCAAAACCGCAGGATTGCTTTAGGCCCTAAGCTCTTTCTGGCAGGGCACGCTGAACATTTGGTTAATTCCTCTTCCTGGTGGGAAATGAGCGTTACATTTGCCCGTGCAGACACCTACAGCTAGTCTCTCATTGGTTCTCCCTATTCCTGTTCACCTTGCGCAGAAATTGCAAACTGTGCCAAACAGGAGCTTAAAGGCACTGACTCTCCAAGTGGGGAGAGTGTTAGTAAAGCGTCTGGAATGGTGAACCCGAGTACCAGGGAACGAAAACTGAGATGCATTTGAAAACGTTTCCCAATCACACGGTGGACCATACTCTGGGTTTCCCATGCATGTTTTAGCTGAAGGAAGAATCCCTTAAACCTGGAGAGTTGGGACCCATGGAAAGGGTTCCATGCAGTATGACTTCAAAGGGTCTGCATTTGCTCACCAAACCTCACCAATGCTATCAGCCCGAAGTGTCCAGCCTTATGTCTCACCCAGCTCTGGGTGTAGATGTGGTAAATCCAGGTTGCATCACAAGCCCTGAATGAATTATTTAAGAATTGCTCTCTATTTCACTGTCATTGTGTTTTGTATTTGAAAATTATTTTGATAATGGGATTTATCGGGTTTTCACTGCTACATTTATGCCGCTGTACACACGCATGTTTCTCTTACGGAGACATATAAATCCGTGGGTTTTAAGATTCTTACTAGTCAGGTATATTCCTAGGAGTTGAATATGGGGTGTTGAGTCCGTTTCGTTGAGCAAGGAGTAGGTCTTGTCTATTACATATTTGGCTTATGGAATGGTATCTGTGTTAATTTCAATCTCTGGTACTATGCAGCACGCCAACTCATCTTTCCCCATAAGCAAGCATAAGTTGTTTTTCTAAATTTAAGGCCCTGTTCTGTTTTGTAATTCAGTTCATGTGTAGCCAAGTTTACATTCCGTGTATTAGTGATATCTTATGATGTTTCTTTTTCTGTGTGACTTATTTCACTTAGAATCATCGTACCTGAATCCACTCATTATGCCGCTACGGGCCTGATGACATAGATTTGATTGCTGAGTGATATTACATTGTACGTACGTACCACAACTTCTTTATCCATTTTTCGCTTTCTGGGATATTTAACTTGTACCGTAGACGAGGTTCTTGTAAACAGAGCCGTCCCAAACATTGGGGTGGATGTGTGTTTTAGATTTTAATGTCCCTAAGCTACAGGACCATAAGTGGAAGTGCCATAGGCTGTGTTGCTTTGTTTCCTACAAGTTTCAGTAAACACCATACACTTCTCCAGAGTGGCTGTTGGCAATTTACATCCCGCCCGTCAGCATAACAAGGCTCCCTGTTCTCCATGGCCTGTCCTGTATTTCTGGATTTTACACTTTTTTCAGATGGCCCTGTTGACCAGGGGGCAGTGAGACTTCCCTTGTAGTGCAGATTTTTTTTCACGCTTGCTTGGTTGGCCAAAAATGGTATATGCGTTTTCTCCTGAATATATTCAGGAGAAAACGCATATGCCCTTTTTGGCCAAGTGCATCATTGTCGACATTCTGCCTCTTTTCCTATGCTTTAAGTGCAATTCCAGTGTACCCCGTGAAATTGTTTTCCTGAAATTCTGCCCCTCTTTCAAGTCATCTTCGCAGACTTACTTCAGTATATTTTTGGACGATAGCTGTCATTCATAACTCTGCAGGTTTGTGAATTACAGTGCCCCTGAGCTCCTTTCTTCAAATCGCTTTCTTGTGAGCTGGCCGCAAACCCGCAGGATTGCTTCAGGCCCTAATCTGGTTCCGGCATGGCATGCTGAGCGTTTGGTTAATTCCACTTCCTGGTGGCAAATGAGCGTTAAATTTGCCTGTGCAGACACCTACAGCTAGTCTCTCATTGTTTCTCCCTATTCCTGTTCATCTTGCGCAGAAATTGCAAACTGTACCAAACAGGAAGTTAAAGGCACTGACTCTCCAAGTGGGGAGAGTATTAGTAAACGGTCTGGAATTGTGAACCCGAGTAAAAGGGGACGGAAACTGAGATGCATTTGAAAACGTTTCCCGGTCACACGGTGCACCATACTTTGGGTTTCCCATGCATGTTTTAGCTGAAGGAAGGATCGCTTAAACCTGGAGATTTGGGACCCATGGAATGGGTACCATGCAGTATGACTTCAAATGGTCTGCATTTGCTCATCGAACCTCACCAAAGCTATCAGCCCGAAGTGTCCAACCTTATGTCTCACTCAGCTCTGGGTGTAGATGAGGTAAATCCAGGTTGCATCACAAGCCCTGAATGAATTATTTAAGAATTGCTCTCTATTTCACTGTCATTGTGTTTTGTTTTTGTAATTCATTTTGATAATGGGATTTATCAGATTATCTCTGCTGCCTTCATGCAGCTGTACACACGCTTGATTCTCTTATGGAGACATATAAATCCATGGGTTTGAAGATTCTTACTAGCCAGGTGTATTCCTAGGCGTTGAATATAAGGTTGTTCGTCCATTTCTTTGAGCAAGGTGTAGGTCTTGAGTATTACATATTTGACGTATGGAATGGTATCTGTGCTAATTTCTATCTCTGCTTTTATGCAGCACCCCAACTCACCTTTCCCCTTAAGCAAACATAAGTTGGTATTCTAAATTTGAGACCCTGTTCTGTTTTGTAATTCAGTTCATGTGTAGCCAAGATTACATTCGGTGTATTAGTGATATCTTATGATGTTTCATTTTCTGTGAGATTACTTCACTTAGAATCATCGTACCTGAATCCACTCATTATGCCACGACGGGCCTGATGACATAGATTTCATTGGAGAGTGATATTCCATTGTACATACGTACCACAACTTCTTTATCCATTTTTTGCTTTCTGCGATATTTAACTTGTGCCGTACACGAGGTTCTTATATACAGAGCCGTCCGACACTTTGGGGTGGCTGTGTTTTTCTGATTTTAATTTCCCTAAGCTATAGGACCATAAGTGGTAGTGCCGTATGCTCCGTTGCTTTGTTTTTTAGGTGTTTGAGGATACAACATACACTTCTCCAGAGTGACTCTTGGCAATTTACATCTCGCCCATCAGCATAACAAGGCTCCCTGTTCTCCATGGCCTGTGCTGCCTTTCTGGATTTTACAATTTTTTCAGATGGCCCTTTTGACTGGGGGGCAGTGAGACTTCACTGTAGTGCCGATTTCTTTAACATGCTTGCTTGGTTGGCCAAAAAGTGCGTATGCGTTTTTTCCTGAATATATTCAGGAAAAAACGCATACGCCCTTTTTGGCCAAGTGCATCATTTTCGACGTTCTGCCTCCTTTCCTATGCTTTAAATGCAATTCCAGTCTACCCCCTGAAATCGTTTTCCTGCAATTGTGCCCCGCTTTCAAGTCCTCTTCGCAGCCTTCCTTCAATATATTTTTGGACGATAGCTGTCATTTATAACTCTGTAGGTTTGTGAATTACACTGCCCCTGAGCTCTTTTCTTCAAATCGCTTTCTTGTGAGCTAGCCGCAAACCCGCAGTATTGCTTCAGGCCCTAATCTGGTTCCGGGACGGCATGCTGAGCGTTTCGTTAAATCCTCTTCCTGGTGGGAAATGATAGTTAAATTTGCCCGTGCAGACACCTACAGCTACTCTCTCATTGGTTCTCCCTATTCCTGTTCATCGTGCACAGAAATTGCAAACTGTGCCAAACAGGAGGTTAAAGGCACTGACTCTCCAAGTGGGGAGAGTGATAGTAATGGGTCTGGAATTGTGAACCCGAGAAAAAGGGGTCGAAAACTGAGATGCATTTGAAAACGTTTCCCGGTCACACGGTGCACCATACTGTGGGTTTCCCATGCATGTTTTAGCTGAACGAAGAATCCCTTAAACCTGGAGAGTTGGGACCCATGGAATGGGTACCATGCAGTATGACTTCAAAGGGTCTGCATTTGCTCATCGAACCTCACCAATGCTATCAGCCCGAAGTGTCCAACCTTATGTCTCACTCAGCTCTGGGTGTAGATGAGGTAAATCCAGGTTGCATCACAAGCCCTGAATGAATTATTTAAGCATTGCTCTCTATTTCACTGTCATTGTGTTTTGTTTTTGTAATTCATTTTGATAAGGGGATTTATCGGATTTTCTCTGCTGCCTTCATGCAGCTGTACACACGCTTGATTCTCTTATGGAGACATATAAATCCATGGGTTTGAATATTCTTACTAGTCAGGTGTATTCCTAGGCATTGAATATAGGGTTGTTAGTCCATTTCGTTGAGCAAGGGGTAGGTCTTGAGTATTACATATTTGACGTATGGAATGGTATCTGTGCTAATTTCCATCTCTGCTTTTATACAGCACCCCAACTGAACTTTCCCCTTAAGCAAACATAAGTTGGTTTTCTAAATTTGAGACCCTGTTCTGTTTTGTAATTCAGTTCATGTGTAGCCAAGATTACATTCGGTGTATTAGTGATATCTTATGATGTTTCATTTTCTGTGAGACTTACTTCACTTAGAATCATCGTACCTGAATCCACTCATTATGTCACGACGGGACTGATTACATTGATTTCATTGCAGAGTGATATTCCATTGTACATACGTACCACAACTTCTTTATCCATTTTTTGCTTTCTGCAATATTTAACTTGTGCTGTACACGAGGTTCTTATAAACAGAGCCGTCCGACACTTTGGGGTGGCTGTGTGTTTCTGATTTTAATTTCCCTAAGCTATAGTACCATAAGTGGAAGTGCCGTAGGCTCCGTTGCTTTGTTTTTTAGGTGTTTGAGGATACACCATACAGTTCTCCATGGTGACTCTTGGCAATTTACATCCCGCCCATCAGCATAACAAGGCTCCCTGTTCTCCATGGCCTGTGCTGCTTTTCTGGATTTTACCCCTTTTTCAGATGGCCCTTTTGACCGGGGGGCAGTGAGACTTCACTCTAGTGCAGATTTCTTTAACATGCTTGCTTGGTTGACCAAAAAGTGCGTATGCGTTTTTTCCTGAATATATTCAGGAAAAAACGCATACGCCCTTTTTGGCCAAGTGCATCATTTTCGACGTTCTGCCTCCTTTCCTATGCTTTAAATGCAATTCCAGTCTACCCCCTGAAATCGTTTTCCTGCAATTCTGCCCCGCTTTCAAGTCCTCTTCGCAGCCTTCCTTCAATATATTTTTGGATGTTAGCTGTCATATATAACTCTGCAGGTTTGTGAATTACAGTGCCCATGATCTCCTTTCATCAAATCGCTTCCTTGTGAGCTGGCCGCAAACCCAGAGGATTGCTTCAGGCCCTAAACTGGTTCCGGAATGGCATGCTGAGCCTTTGGTTAAATCCTCTTCCTGGTGGGAAATGAGCGTTAAATTTGCCCGTGCAGACACCTACAGCTAGTCTCTCATTGGTTCTCCCTATTCCTGTTCATCTTGCCAGAAATTGCAAACTGTGCCAAACAGGAGGTTAAAGGCACTGACTCTCCAAGTGGGGAGAGTGTTAGTAAAGGGTCTGGAATGGTGAACCCGAGTAAAAGGGGACAAAATCTGAGATGCATTTGAAAACGTTTCCCGGTCACACGGTGCACCATACTGTGGGTTTCCCATGCATGTTTTAGCTGAAGGAAGAATCCCTTAAACCTGAAGAGTTGGGACCCATGGAATGGGTACCATGCAGTATGACTTCAAAGGGTCTGCATTTGCTCATCGAACCTCACCAATGCTATCAGCCAGAAGTGTCCAACCTTATGTCTCACTCAGCTCTGGGTGTAGATGAGGTAAATCCAGGTTGCATCACAAGCCCTGAATGAATTATTTAAGAATTGCTCTCTATTTCACTGTCATTGTGTTTCGTTTTTGTAATTCATTTTGATAATGGGATTTATCGGATTTTCTCTGCTGCCTTCATGCAGCTGTACACACGCTTGATTCTCTTATGGAGACATATAAATCCATGGGTTTGAAGATAATTACTAGTCAGGTGTATTCCTAGGCGTTGAATATAGGGTGTTTAGCCCATTTCGTTGAGCAAGGTGTAGGTCTTGACTATTACATATTTGACGTATGGAATGGTATCAGTGCTAATTTCTATCTCTGGTTTTATGCAGCACCCCAACTCACCTTTCCCCTTAAGCAAACATAAGTTGGTTTTCTAAATTTGAGAACCTGTTATGTTTTGAAATTCAGTTCATGTGTAGCCAAGATTACATTCCGTGTATTAGTGATATATTATGATGTTTCATTTTCTGTGTGACTTATTTCACTTAGAATCATTGTACCTGAATCCACTCATTATGCCACGACGGGCCTGATGACATAGATTTCATTGGTGAGTGATATTCCATTGTACGTACGTACCACAACTTCTTTATGCATTTTTCGCTTTCTGGGATATTTAACTTGTACCGTAGACGTGGTTCTTGTAAACAGAGCCGTCTGAAACTTTGGGGTGGCTCTGTGTTTTTGATTTTAATTTCCCTAACTATAGGACCATAAGTGGAAGTGCCGTAGGTTCCGTTGCTTTGTTTTTTAGGTGTTTCAGGAAACACCATACACTTCCCCAGAGTGGCTCTTGGCAATTTACATCCCACCCATCAGCATAACAAGGCTCCCTCTTCTCCATGGCCTGTGCTGCCTTTCTGGATTTTACACTTTTTTCAGATGGCTCTTTTGGCCGGGGGGCAGTGAGACTTCATTTTAGTGCAGATTTCTATAACATGCTTGCTTGGTTGGCCAAAAAGGGCGTATGCTTTTTTTCCTGAATATATTCTGGAAAAATGCATACGCCCTTTTTGGCCAAGTGCATCAATGTCGACGTTCTCCCTCTTTTCGTATGCTTTAAATGCAATTCCAGTCTACCCCCTGAAATCGTTTTCCTGCAAATCTGCCCCGCTTTCAAGTCCTCTTTGCAGCCTTCCTTCAATATATTTTTGGACGATAGCTGTCATTTATAACGCTGAAGGTTTGTGAATTACAGTGCCCGTGAGCTCCTTTCGTCAAATCACTTTCTTGTGAGCTGTCCGCAAAGCCGCAGGATTGCTTCAGGCCCTAATTTGGTTCCCTCACGGCATGCTGAGCCTTTTGTTATTTCCTCTTCCTGGTGGGAAATGAGCGTTAAATTTGCCCGTGCAGAAACCTACAGCTACTCTCTCATTGGTTCTCCCTATTCCTGTTCATCTTGCGCAGAAATTGCAAAGTGTGCCAAACAGGAGGTTAAAGGCACTGACTCTCCAAGTGGGGAGAGTGTTAGTAAAGGGTCTGGAATGGTGAACCCGAGTAAAAGGGGACGAAAACTGAGATGCATTTGAAAACGTTTCCCAGTCACACGGTGCACCATACTGTGGGTTTCCCATGCATGTTTTAGCTGAAGGAAGAATCCCTTAAACCTGGAGAGTTGGGACCCATGGAATGGGTAACATGCAGTATGACTTCAAAGCGTCTGCATTTGCTCATCGAACCTCACCAATGCTATCAGGCTGAAGTGTCCAACCTTATGTCTCACTCACCTCTGGGTGTAGATGAGGTAAATCCAGGTTGCATCACAAGCCCTGAATGAATTATATAAGAATTGCTCTCTACTTCACTCTCATTGTGTTTTGTTTTTGTAATTCATTTTGATAAGGGTATTTATCGGATTTACTCTGCTGCATACATGCAGCTGTACACACGCTTGATTCTCTTATAGAGACATATAAATCCATGGGTTTGAAAATTCTTACTAGTCAGGTGTATTGCTAGGCGTTGAATATAGGGTTTTTAGGCCATCTCGTTGAGCAAGGGGTAGATCTTGACTGTTACATATTTGACTTATGGAAGGGTATCTGTGCTAATTTCTATCTCTGGTTTTATGCAGCACCCAAACTCACCTTTCCCCTTAAGCAAACATAAGTTGGTTTTCTTAATTTGAGACCCTGTTCTGTTTTGCAATTCAGTTCATGTGTAGCCAAGATTACATTCGGTGTATTAGTGATTTCTTATGATGTTTCATTTTCTGTGTGACTTATTTCACTTAGAATCATCGACCTGAATCCACTCATTATGCCGCGACGGGCCTGATGACATAGATTTCATTGTAGAGTGATATAACAATGTACGTACGTACCACAAATTCTTTATGCATTTTTTGCTTTCTGTGATATTTTACTTGTACCGTAGACGAGGTTCTTGTAAACAGAGCCGTCTGAAACTTTGGGGTGGCTGTGTGTTTTTGATTTTAATTTCCCTAAGCTATAGGACCATAAGTGGAAATGCTGTAGGCTCTGTTGCTTTGTTTTTTAGGTGTTTGAGGAAACACCATACACTTCTCCAGAGTGGCTCTTGGCAATTTACATCCCACCCATCAGCATAACAGAGCTCCCTGTTCTCCATGGCCTGTGTTGCCTGTCTGGATTTTACACATTTTTCAGATGGCCGTTTTGACAGTGGGCAGTGAGACTTCACTCTAGTGCAGATTTCTTTAACATGCTTGCTTGGTTGGCCAAAAAGGGCGTATGCGTTTTTTCCTGAATATATTCTGGAAAAAACGCATACGCCGTTTTTGGCCAAGTGCATCATTGTCGACGTTCTGCCTCTTGTCCTATGCTTTAAATGTAATTCCAGTCTACCCCCTGAAATCGTTTTCCTGCAATTGTGCCCCGCTTTCAAGTCCTCTTCGCAGGCTTCCTTCAATATATTTTTGGATGATAGCTGTCATATATAACTCTGCAGGTTTGTGAATTACAGTGCCCATGATCTCCTTTCATCAAATCGCTTCCTTGTGAGCTGGCCGCAAACTCGCAGGATTGCTTCAGGCCCTAATCTGGTTCCGGAATGGCATGCTGAGCCTTTGGTTAAATCCTCTTCCTGGTTGGAAATGAGCGTTAAATTTGCCTGTGCAGACACCTACAGCTAGTCTCTCATTGGTTCTCCCTATTCCTGTTCATCTTGCGCAGAAATTGCAAAATGTGCCAAACAGGAGGTTAAAGGCACTGACTCTCCAAGTGGGTAGTGTTAGTAAAGGGTCTGGAATTGTGAACCCGAGTAAAAGGGAACGAAATCTGAGATGCATTTTAAAACGTTTCCCTGTCACACGGTGCACCATACTGTGGGTTTCCCCTGCATGTTTTAGCTGAAGGAAGAATCGCTTAAACCTGGAGAGTTGGAACCCATGGAATGGGTCCCATGCAGTATGACTTCAAAGGGTCTGCATTTGCTCATTGAACCTCACCAATGCTATCAGCCCGAAGTGTCCAACCTTATGTCTCACTCAGCTCTGGGTGTAGATGAGGTAAATCCAGGTTGCATCACAAGCCCTGAATGAATTATTTAAGAATTGCTCTCTATTTCACTGTCATTGTGTTTTGTTTTTGTAATTCATTTTGATAATGGGATTTATCGGATTTTCTCTGCTGCCTTCATGCTGCTGTACACACGCTTGATTCTCTTATGGAGACATATAAATCCATGGGTTTGAAGATTCTTACTAGCCAGGTGTATTCCTAGGCGTTGAATATAGGGTGTTTAGTGCATTTTGTTGAGCAAGGAGTAGGTCTTGTCTATTACGTATTTGGCTTATGGAACGGTATCTGTGCTAATTTCTATCTCTGTTTTTATGCAGCACCCCAACTCACCTTTCCCCATAAGCAAGCATAAGTTGGTTTTCTAAATTTGAGACCCTGTTCTGTTTTGTATTTCAGTTCATGTGTAGCCAAGTGTACATTCCGTGTATTAGTGACATCTTATGAGGTTTCTTTATCTGTGTGATTTATTTCACTTAGAGACATCGTACCTGAATCCAGTCCTTATGCTGCTTTGGGCCTGATGACATAGATTTCCTTGCTGAGTGATATTCCATTTTACGTAAGTACTACAGCTTCTTTATCCCTTTTTTGCTCTCTGGGATATTTAACTTGTAGGGTAGATAAGGTTCTAAACAGAGCTGTCCCAAAGTTTGTGGTGGCTGCGTCTTTCTGATTTTAATTTCTCTCAGCTAAAAGACCATATGTGGAAGTGCACTGGGCTCAGTTCCTTTCTTTTTTAGGTGTTTCAGGAAACGCCATACACTTCTCCAGAGTGGCTGTTGGCAATTTACATCCCACCCATCAGCATAACAATGCTCCGTTTTCTCCATGGCCTGTCCTGTCTTTCTGGATTTTACAGTTTTTTCAGATGGCCCTTATGACCAGGGGGAAGTGAGACTTCATTGTAGTGCAGATTTCCTTTGCAAGCTTGCTTGGTTGGCCAAAAAGCGTGTATGCGTTTTTTCCTGACTATATTCAGGAAAAATCGAATATGCCCTTTTTAGCCAAGTGCATCATTGTCAACGTTCTGCCTCTTTTCCTATGCTTTAAATGCATTTTCAGTCTAACTCCTGATATCGGTTTCCTGCAATTCTGCCCCACTTTCAAGTCCTCTTCGCGTCCTTACTTCAATATACTTTTGGACAATAGCTGTCATTTATAACTCTGCATGTTTGTGAATTACAGTGCCCCTGAGCTCGTTTCTTCAACTCGTTTTCTTTTGAGCTGGCTGCAAAACCATAGGATTGCTTCTGGCCCTAATCTTGTTCCGGCATTGCACGCTGACCGTTTGTTTAATTCTCCTTCCTGGTGGGAAATGAGCATTACATGTGCCCATGCAGACACCTACAGCTAATCTCTCATTGGTTCTCCCTATTCCTGTACATCTTCTGCGTAAATTGCAAACTGAGCCAGACAGGAGGTTAAAGACACTGACTCTCCAAGTGGGGAGAGTGTTAGTAAAGCGTCTGGAATGGTGAACCCGAGTACCAGGGGACGAAAACTGAGATGCATTTAAAAACGTTTCCCAATCACACGGTGGACCATACACTGGGTTTCCCATGCACGTTTTAGCTGAAGGAAGAATCCCTTAAACCTGGAGAGTTGAAACCCATGGAATGGGTAAAATGCTGTATGACTTCAAATGGTCTGCATTTGCTCACAGAACCTCACCAATGCTATCAGCTCGAAGTGTCCAGCCTTATGTCTCATCCAGCTGTGGGTGTAGATGTGTTAAATCCAGGTTGCATCACAAGCCCTGAAAGAATTTTTTAAGAATTGCTCTCTATTTCACTGCCATTTTGTTATGTTTTTGAAATTTATTTTGAAAATGTGATTTAGCTGATTTTCACTGCTACGTTTATGTCGCTCTACACACGCTTGATTCTCTTACGGAGACATATAAATCCATACGTTTTAAGACTCTTACTAGTCAGGTATATTCCTAGGTGGTGAATATGGGGTGTTGAGTCATTTCGTTGACCAAAAAGTAGGTCTTTTCTATTACATATTTGGCTTATGGAACAGTATCTGTGCTAATTTCAATCTCTGGTTTTATTCAGCACCCGAACTCACCTTTCCCCTTAAGCAAGCATATGTTGGTTTTCTAAATTTGAGGCCCCGTTCTGTTTTGTAGTTCCATTCATGTGTCCCCAAGTTTACATTCCGTGTATTAGTGATATCTTATGTTGCTTTAAATGATATCTTATGATATGTGTCTTTTTCTTTTGAATTATGTGACTTCGAATGATCATACGTAACTCCTCTGGAGTTGTTACAAATGGCCATATTTCATTGATTTCCAGGCTGAGTAATATTCCACTCTACATAAGTACCACATCTCTATCCATTTTTTCCCTCCAGAGACATTTAAGTTATATCCTAGTCGAGGTTCTTTTAAACAGAGAGGCGGTAAACATTGGGGTGCCTGTGTCCTCTCGATTTTTGTTTTTCCCAAGATACACGTCCATGAGTGCAAGTGCCCTGTGCTCTGTAGCTCATTTTTTAGATGCTTTAGTAAACACAATACACTTCTCCAGAGTGACCGTTGGCAATATACATTTCCACTATAAGCCTCACAGGGCTCCCTTTTCTCCTTTCCTGTCCTGCATTTCTGGTGTTTACACTTTATGAGGACGGCTCTTCTGACTGATGTGAAGTGATATCTTTTGTAGTATTGATTTCCAGGGCCCACCTGTTTGGTTGGCTAAAAATGTGTGTGCCCTTTTCTTGAATATATACAGAAAGAGACGCATACACCCTTTTTGACCAAGTGCAAAGTTGCAAATGTTCAGCCCCTTTTCTGGTGCTTAATGGCGAGTCCTTTCTACCTCTTCCAATCCCTTTCCTGCCATTCTCCCTTGCTTACAAGTCCTTTTCTCTGACTATCCTCAAGACATTTTTTAGGGATAGATATTTTCAACTCTGCAGTTTCGTGAATTTTAGTGCCCCTGAGTTCCATTTTTTACTTGTGTTTATGGGAACTGGCCACAAAGCAGCGGGATTTCCTCAAGGCCTATTCTGTTTCCATGGGCAACCCTAGCCTTTGGTCAATTCGTCTTTCTGATTGGAAATTAAAGTGACATGTGGCTGTCCGAGAACCTAGGACTTGTCTCTCATTGTTCCTCCACCTTCCGCTTCATCCTCTGGACAAATTCCAAACTGTACACAACAGGATGTTGACAGTGCTGACATCTCCAAGTGGGGAGACTGTTAGTAAAGACGCCGGAGTGGTGAACCCGAGCACCAGGAGATGAGGAGATGAGATGCCTTTTCCAAACTCTTCCCGATCAGACGGTATACCATCCTCTGGGTGTGACAGGCATGTTTTAGCTGTAGGAAGGATCCCATTCATGTGAGGAGACCACCAGGGCTTTTTCAAAATCAGTGTCTCTCCGCAACCCAAACTGGGGAATTTTTTAAGCTACGGCTACACATATGTTCATTAAGGGCCTTGGGAAGTAGGCAGAGTCCAAATTTTAGATGATTGAAGTCTTCAGGGTCAGAAGCACTCACCAACGGCTTCCCTTAGGTTCCATTTTAACTGTCATTGATAGATGATGTCAATAAAAATATCTATTCTTTTTCAGATTATTTCCCCTTATAGGTTATTGCAAAATATTGAGTGTAGTTCCCTGTGCTATACAGTAGTTCCTTGTTGATGATTGATTATATACATAGCAGTGTGTATGTGTTAATCCCAAACTGTTAATTTATCCCTCCTCCCACCTTTCCTCTTTGGTAATCATAAATTATAAGATTTTATACTTCTCAGAAATGGGGGAGCTGAAAGAGAGGTATCATTTTCAATGGAAAAGCATTTAAAACAAGATTGAAGCTTTAACCAAGATTATTAGATGTACGAAGAAATCATTTCGTTTCTCTAATATTGACCTGACAAATAAGACAAACCTTTTCAGTGAACTTGCTTATAATAAAGTGATGGAAATATCAAATGGAAGTGTTAGAAACATCTTATTTTACCCGAGCCTTATACACTGTTCTATGTTAATTACAGTTTGGCTCACACATCTGTTCATTGAAGTTACAAGGTTCTCAATTTCTGTTACTGATCCTCCAGAGTGGACCCCAACAAGTGTCCCCCTGCCCGGTGTCATTGGAGCCAACAGATCGAGACTGAGTTTGGTTCAGAAGCAAAGGAAACTTTATATTTTGATCAGAGAATGGAGAGGTGAGAGCAAGTGCTACCCTGTGGGCTGTGGGCTGGGCTGCTGTGTAGAGATCCTGTCAGAGTCAGTGGGAGGGAGGGGGCAGAGCTCTCTCGAGGGCCCGGTTGGCTGCAGCTCAGGCTCTATATCACGGAGTCTGCCCTGGGCCCCAGGATCTGATGTGTCGACCCAGCCATTCTGCACTAGAAAATCTGGTCTGAAGTGCCAGGTGTGGAACCTCTGTATGCGGGACCCTAGGAGCACGTGAAATTAGACAAAGCACAAAGGATAAAAAGGTTAGACTTTATTTTATTGCCCAGATTCTATTTTTATCTCCCAGGGATTTTTAAGGGGCTTTGCCTGGGACAAACCCCACTTCTGCCTTTTGTCCCCTTCCTCATTCTTGGAGTGCTGAGGGTGCAGACCCTTCTTCTGTAACTGCTGAGTGCTGAGTTAAGAGCACTCATACTCGTGGGCGAGGGTCAGAACTTCTCCCCAGCAGCCTCCAGGTGACGTTGATTGTCCCCAGGGCTGCTGCCTCCCTGCTCGTCCGCCTGAGCACCAGTATTGGAAGTGTTATAGATTCTAATGACCGTTAAGGGTCCAGGAAGGAGATGTGCAGTGATGCTGTGAGGTCCAGTTTCACCCCGCCCCACATTTATTTGGCCACCTTAGGCTGACCGTTTCTGCCAGCCTAGATGCTCTGACCAGTAGTCTGCGCTTTCTTCAATTAGGCCCCTGAATTAACGTAAAAACAGCACCAGGTGTCAGGACCCTGCCCGCTCAACTCCCAGACAGCCCAGGGTCAGTGGTGATGAAGGACCATGATGGCCACTGAGTCAACAGCCTTTTGAAGTAAACAGGAGTCCAGCCGGTCTTATTGGCCACCATCATCACGGTGTTTCTAGGCTTTTCTATGGTGACAGCGTGATATTCGGTTCCCCCGCCAAGATTATTAGCTCCCCTCTGGGTGCAGTAAGTCCTGCAAGCAGTAGTCTACTCTTTTGGGACACACTCTTGTTGTTTTATGAGAGAAACTCCAGGTCAAGTGATGGTCACATGAGTTGTCATGTTGCCCCGTTGCCCCTGGTTATCTCTCTGGAGGTTGGAGTTGGAGGGCCTCCTCACTCGAGGTCAGTGTGCCCACGGAGCAAACCCTGCAACTTCAGGGCATGGTTGGGGGTTAGGATCACCACGTGGGGTCCTTTTCCCTTAAGAGGGAGGTGGCCTTTTGGGCTGCTGATTTCCAGGTTTTTAGATACCGCCAGTATCTTGGGCAGATGTGGCGGTGGGCCAAGCTCCATGGTGACCGTAGTTTATCCTACCTATATGGCATTCTTGCATTGTTCCATTTCAAGTGGTCTCAGTTTTTGCACTAATACTCCAATGGCGATTCACCTTTCACCAGGAATGTAAAGGTCAAAGGGTTTAGCTAAATTAGGGAGTTCCAGGGCAAGGGTCTGAATTGACTGCTCTTTCCATTCTTGAAAGGCCACTTCTAGATTCTATTCAAAAGGATCATCATCTTTTCCTTTCAGTGTTTCATATAGAGGCCCAGCAAGTAGACTGTAGTTAGGGATCCAGAAGCAGCAAACCCTGGCCTCCCCAGGAACCCCTAAGCTGTCTTCTAGTTTTAGAAAGGGGTAATGCTATAAATTGTTTCTTCCCTTTCCTGGGATGTGCTTCTCCGACCTTCTGTGAGAATGAAGCCCAGGCAGGTCACCGTAGTCTGTGATATTTGAGCTTTTTCTTGGACAACTTCTATCCTCTATTGGCTTGGTAGTTCAGAGGTCTCCTTAGTAGGGCTGGCGATCAGAATGTCGTCTGCATATTGAAGGAGTGTTTCCTTTTCCAGAGGTAGAGCTTTTAGGTCTTTAGCTGAGCTTTCCCCAAAGGTGGTGTGGGAATTTTTGAACCCTTGGGGCAAGACGGCCCGGAAGTATTGTTTTAGTTGTATGTTGAGTCCTGCCACTCACAAGCCAAAATTTCTTGTGACTCTCGGACTAATGGAATACAAAAGAAGGCATCATTTAAGACTAATACAGAATACCAAGTCCTGGTGGTTGGTAGAATGACCAGCAGGGTGTAGGATTTAGGAACTACTGGAGGTATATCCTCGGTGGCTTCACTGACTGTCCTGACATCCTTTACCAGAACTCCAGCAGCCCATGGGGCTGTCGAGGTCAGGCCAATCCCAGGATATGAAGCTCACCTGGGCAGGTACCCCACCCCCACGCCAGCCCACGGGGCTCTCGTGTTCAGGCCCCTCCCAGGATATGGGGTTCCCTGCGCAGGTCCCCTGCAGCCCATGGGGCTCTCGTGGTCAGGCCCCTCCCAGGATACAGAGCTACCCTTGCAGGTACCGTGGCAAGGCTGGGCACACGGGAACCGTGCACATAGCCCACATTGCAGAGCACTCCCAGCTCACCTGTCGCTCAGATCTGACACAGAGCACCTCAGAGCAGGACTTGAACTAACAAATAGCACCTCCATCAGGTCTGTGACCCTGGGCATCACTCTGTGCGGCCTCCCTCCACCTGGTCTTCCAGAGACTTCCACTGCACCCGGGGCACCAGGCCTCTGTCTCCACCCACCACCCACCCCTCCTCTCCCTGACTCCTGGGGTCCTCTCATTAGGAGAGGGTTTTCTTGAAGTTGTCTCCCACTCATGGGCCAGTTAAAATGATTAGAAAACAAGCCGGAGCTACAACCCCTTGTCTATCCTGACTCTCAAGAGCCCACAGCTGTTCCTTGGACCTGGCTGATTCAGCAATTTCCATTTTCTGCAATTGTGAGACCCTGAGGGGTGATGATTGGCTGACCTGGGCAGCCTGACCGTGCCGGCCAGCCCTCCCCAGGTGTGCCTGGGTTGAGATCGATATAAACACACATATAAAATGGCTGTGCCTGACGCCATTTTCTCTGCCCTGTCAACAGTCTCGGGGCTGGGCTGGTGGGACGGAGTGAGAGGCCACGGCTTTGTGGGTGGCCCAGTGTGAGTGGGGTTCTGCTGGACTTTCTGCAGCAGTTGCCAAGATGCCACCTGCTAAAGAAGAGGATGTGACACCCATACCTGCCGCTGGAATTTCTTCCTGGGCAGAGGTGAGGAAGGAAGAAAGCAGTGGGGGCGAGGACAGGAGGGGTATCTCAGGCAGGGAAATGGAAAGCTTCCAGAAGAGCACCCAGGGCCAGGGCCATCCTGGCTGGCCTGCAGGCACCAAGTCGGCCGGCATGCTGTCACTCGTGTGGCTCCATGGCCCTTCCTCTAGGCTTTCAAGTCCTTGTACATATTCAGGTGTTTTACCTGGGAAGGGTGGGAACATTTCAGCAGCAGCTGGCCTGGGGTTCGGCCCACGTTTACTCACAGATGCCTCGGCATGGTCCCCCAGCTTTGCAAAGAGGACGCTTGTTGCGTGGGGCCTGCTGGCTGAATGGGAGATGATTCCCCACCACTGACCAACTTCAGAATGGTTTACAACTGGAGCAAGTGCCCTGATACGGTTTTCCTCTGTGTAAATGGTGGGTTCTGATTTTTTTTCTTTTTTCCGTTTTTGGTTCAAGGTAGATTTTATTCCTCTTTTTTGTATTTACAGATATAAGCATGGAAATAATTTATTCATATTAATACATGTATGTGAAGGGAAGAATATTTTTTCTGTTTTACTTTTTTTAATTTTATTTTTTTAATTTTGAATTTTATTTTATTTTTTATACAGCAGGTTCTTATTGGTTATCTATTTTATACATATAAATGTATACATGCCAATCCCAATCTCTCAACTCCTCCCACCACCACCCCCCCAACCGCTCTCCCCCCTTGGTGTCCATACGTTTGTTGTCTACATCTGTTGCTCTATTTCTGTCTTGCAAAACGGTTCATCTGTACAATTTTTCTAGGTTCCACATATATGCATTAATATACAAGATTTGTTTTGTTTTTCTCTTTCTGACTTACTTCACTCTGTATGACAGTCTCTAGATCCATCAACGTCTCTACAAATGATCCAATTTCATTCCTTTTTATGGCTTAGTAATATTCCATTTTATATATGTACCACATCTTTATGCATTCGTCTGTCTGGGCATTTAGGTTGCTTCCATTACCTGGATATTGTAAATAGTGATGCAATGAACATTGCGGTGAATGTCTCTTTTTGATTTTTGGTTTTGTCTGGGTATATGCCCAGTAGTGGGATTGCTGTATCATATGGTAATTCTATTTTTAGTTTTATAAGAAACTCCATAATGTTCTCCACAGTGACTGTATCTATTTACATTCCCAACAATAGTGGAAGAGGGTTCCTTATCTCCACACCCTTTCCAGCATTTGTTGTTTGTAGATTTTCTGATGATGCCCATTCTAACAGGTGTGAGATGATACAGCATGGATGAGTCTATTTCGTTGAGCAAGGAGTAGGTCTTGTCTATTACATATTTGGCTTATGGAAAGGTATCTGTGCTAATTTCAATCTCTGGTTTTATACAGCACCCCAACTCAACTTTCCCCTTAAGCAAGCATAAGTTTTTTAGCTAAATGTGAGACACTGTTCGGTTTTGTAATTCAGTTCATGTGGAGCCAAGTTTACACTCCCTCTATTAGTGATATCTTATGATTACTGTCTTTCTCTGTGTGACATATTTCTCTTAGAGTCATCGTGCTTAAGTCCACTCAATTTGCTGCTACAGGCCTGATGACATTGATTTCATTGCTGAGTGATATTCCGTTGTACGTAAGAAGCACAACTTCTTTATCTATTTTTTTCTTTCTGGGATATTTAATTTGTACTGGACTCAAGGTTCTTGTAAACACAGCAGCCCTAAATTTTGTGTTGGCTGTGTCTTGTTGATTTTAATTTTCCTAAGCTATAGGACCATAAGTGGAAGTGCCCTAGGCTCTGTAGCTTTGTTTTTTAGATGTTTCAGGATACACCATAAACATCTCCAGAGTGTCTGTTGGCAATTTACATCCCACCCATCAGCATAACAAGGCTCCCTGTTCTCCATGGCCTGTCCTGTGTTTCTCGTTTTTACACTTTTTTCAGATGGCCCTTTTGACGAATGGGAAAAGAGACTTCATTGTAGTGCGGATTTCCATTGCTCGAGTGCTTGGTTGACCAAAAAGGGCGTATGCGTTTTTTCCTGAATATATTCACGAAAAAATGCATACGCTCTTTTTGTCCAAGTGCATCACTGTCAAAGATCTGCTGCTTTTCATATGCTTTAAATGCAATTCAAATCTACCTCCTGAAATCTGATTCCTGGAATTCTGCCGTGTTTTCAAGTCTTCTTTGCAGCCTTACTTCAATATATTTTTGACAATAGTTGTCATTTATAACTCTGCAGGTTTGTGAATTACAGTGTCCCTGATTTCCTTTCTTAACTCGCTTCCTTGTAAGCTGGCCACAAAACCGCAGGTTTGCTTCAGGCCGTAATCTGGTTCCGGCACGGCACGCTGAGCGTTTGGTTAATTCCTCTTCCTGGTGGGAAATGAGAGTTAAATGTGCCCGTCCAGACACCTGCCTCACTCCCAGCCCATTGGTGATGTGTGTCCTCTGGTTTGAGGCCACATGTGCCAGTTTACTCACCTATTAAAGATGTGGACCCACTGGTGTGAGGACACTCCTGCCTGGTTCATATCCCCTTGGTGATGTGGGCTGTCTGGTGAGAGTCTGATCCTGGCTGGTTTCGTCACCTTTCTGTGAGGTGGTCCCTCTGCTCTGAGGTCACACCTGCCTGGCTTGTTCCCGTTGCCTTGGAGACGTCGGCCCTCTGGTGGCAGTTGGAGCTTGCTGGGAGTCTCCTCCCCTCGGTGATGAGGGCCCTGTGGCATCAGTCAATAACTGCTGGGCTCCCCATTTTTTCTGATGTTTGCCCACTTGTGCGATGACACTCCTGCCGGGTTTCCATCCCCATGTGGATATGCGCCTTCTGCTGTGAGGTCCCAACGGTTGGGTCGCTCACAGTTTAATGATGAGGGCCCTCTGGTGTGAGTTCATTCCAGAAAGGATCCCATTGCCTCGCTGCTCCTGGCCGCCTGCTGGGACGTTCCAACTGCTGGATTCCTCACATTTTTTGATCTATGGTGTCTGTGTTGTTAGGCTACTCCTGCCTGCCTCACTCTGAGCACCTTGGAGATGTGGTTCCTGTGGTTTAGGCCACATGTTCTGGGTTCCTCACCTTTCCATTATTTGGCCACACTGGTGTGAGGATACTTCTGCCTGGTTCCGGTCCCCTTGGTGATGTGGGCCCTCTGGTGAGAGTCTTATCCTGGCTGGGCTCCTCTCCCTTCTGTGACGTTTGCCCTCTGCTGTGAGTTCAATCCTGCCTGGCTGGCGCACGTCACCTTGGCGACGTGGGCCCTCAGTTGGGATTTGGTGCCTGCTGGGAGTTTCCTCCCTTCGGTAATGAGGGCCCTCTGGCCTCTGGCCCTAACTCCTGGGCTCCCAAATTTTTCTGATGTGTGCCCTGTGGTGCGAGTACACTCCTGCCAGGTTCCCAACCCCATGGAAATGGGGGCCTTCTGCTCTGTGGACACAATGGCTGGGTTCACAGTTTCATGATGAGGGCCCTCTTTTGTGAGTTCACACCGACCTGGAACCCATAGCCTCGCTGCTCCTTGCCACCTGCTGGGACGTTCCAACTGCGGGATACCTCACCTTTTTTATTCTATGGGCCCTCTCTTTTGAGGCTACTCCTGCCTGCCTCCCTCGCAGACCCTTGGTGATGTATGTCCTCTGGTTTGAGGCCACGTGTGTTGGGTCCCTCACCTTTCGATGATATGGCCCCAATGGTGTGAGGACACTCCTGCCTGGTTCACATCCCCTTGGTGTTGTGGGCCCTCTGGTGAAAGTCTGATCCTTGCTGGGTTCCTGACCCTTCTTTGAGGTGGGCCCTCTTCTGTGAGGTAACTCCTGCCTGGCTTGCTCACATTGCCTTGGTGACGTCAGCCATCTGGTTGCAGTTGGAGCCTGCTGGGAGCCTCCTCTCCTAGCTGATGAGGGCCCTCTGGTATCAGGCTCTAACTGCTGGGCACCCCACGTTTTCTGACTGAGCCCAGTGATGCCAGGACACTCCTGTAAGGTTCCCATCCCCATGAGGAAGTGGGCCTTCTGCTCAGTGGTCCCAACGCCTGGGTTGCTCACAGTTTCGTGATGTTGGTTCTCTGGTGTTAGTTCACTCAGGCCTAGATCCCATAGCCTCTGTGCTCTGGGCCGACTGCTGGGAGGTTCCAACTGCTGGATTCCGCCCCTTTTTTATACTTTGGGCCCTCTGTTGTGAGGCTCCTCCTGCCTGCCTCACTCCAAGCCCCTTGGTGATGTAGGTTCTCTGGTTTGAGGCAACATGTGCTGGTTGCCTCACCTTTTAGGTATGTGACCCCACTGGCGTGAGGACACTCGTGACTGGTTCCCATCCTCTTGTTGATGTGGGCCCTCTGGTGAGAGTTGGACCCTGGCTTGATTCCTCTTACTTCTGGGAGGTGGGTCCTCTGCTGTGAGGTCACTCCTGCCTGGCTGGCACACGTCGCCTTGGCCACATGGGCCCTCTGGTTGCAGTTGGAGCGTGCTGGGAGCCTCCTCCCATCGGTGATGAGGGCCCTCTGGCGTCAGGCCCTAACTGCTGGGCTCCCCACATTTTCTGATATGTGCTCACTGGTGCGATGACACTCCTGCCAGGTTCCCATCCCCATGCGGATTTGGGCCTTCTGTTCTGAGGTGCCAACGTGTGGGTTGCTCACAGTGTCAGGATGTGGGCCCTCTGCTGTGAGTTCACTCCGGCATGCATCCCATATCCTCGGTGTTCTGGGCCACCTGCTTGGAGCTTCCAACTGCAGGATTCCTTACCTTTTTTCTTCTATGGGCCGTGTGTTGTGAGACACTTCCTGCCTGCCTCACTCTGAGCCCCTTGTTGTTGTGGGTCTTCTGGTTTGAGGCCACATGTGGTGGATTTCTCGCCTTTCAATGATGTGGCCCCACTGGGGTCAGAACACTCCTGCCTGGTTCCCATCCCCTTGGTGATGTGGGCCCTCTGGTGAGAGTCTCATCCTGGTTGGGTTCCTCACAGTTTCGTAAGGTTGGCCCTCTGCCCTGAGGTCACTCCTGCCTGGCTGGCACACACCGCCTTGGTGACGTCGGCCCTCTGACCGCAGATGGAGCGTGCTGGGAGCCTTCTCCTCTCGGTGATGAGGACACTCTGGTGTCAGGCCCTAACTGCTGGGTACCCATATTTTCTGATACGTGCTAAGTGGTGAGAGGACACTCCGGCCAGGTTCCCATCCCCATGCGGATTTGGGCCTTCTGTTCTGAGGTGCCAACGGCTGGGTTGCTCACAGTGTCAGGATGTGGGCCCTCTGCTGTGAGTTCAATCCGGCATGGATCCCATAGCCTCGGTGCTCTGGGACAACTGCTTGGAGCTTCCAACTGCGGGATTCCTCACCTTTTTTATTTTATGGGCCCTCTGTTTGAGACACCTCCTGCCTGCCTCACTCTGAGCCCCTTGTTGATATGGGTCCTCTGGTTTAGGCCATATGTTCTGGGTTCCTCACTTTTCTATGATTTGGCCATACTGGTGTGAGGCCACTCCTGCCTGGTTCTGATCCCCTTGGTGATGTGGGCCCTCTGGTGATTGTCTTATCCTGGCTGGGTTCCTCCCCCTTCTGTGACGTAGGCCCTCTGCTGTGAGGTCACTCCTGCCTGGCTGACGCACGTCACCTTGGCGACGTGGGCCCTCAGTTGGGAGTTGGTGCCTGCTAGGAGTCTGCTCCCCTCGGTAATTAGGGCTGTCTGGAGTCAGGCCCTAACTCCTGGGCTCCCAAACTTTTCTGATGTGTGCCCTGTGGTGCGAGTACACTCCTGCCATGTTACCAAACCCATGGGAATGTGGGCCTTCTGTTCTGTGGTCCCAACAGCTGTGTTGTTCACAGTTTCATGATGAGGGCCCTCTGTTGTGAGTTCACACTGGCTGGGATCCCATAGCCTCGCTGCTCCTTGCCACATGCTAGGAGTTTCCAACTGCGGGATTCCTCACATTTTTTATTCTATGGGTCCTCTGTTTTGAGGGTCCTCCTGCCTGCCTCACTCCCAGCCCCTTGGAGATGTGGGTCGGCTTGTTTGGGCCACATATTCTGGGTTCCTCACCTTTCTATGATTTGGCCACACTGGTGTGAGGCCACTCCTGCCTGGCTTGCTCCCGTTGCCTTGGTGACGTCGGACCTCTGGTGGCAGTTGGAGCCTTCTTGTACGCTCCTCTCCAAGGTGATGAGGGCCCTCTTGCGTCAGGCCCTAACTGCTGGGCTCCGCACATTTTCTGATGTGAGCTCACTGGTGCAATGTCACTCCTTCCAGGTTCCCATCCCCATGCGGATTTGGGACTTCTGTTCTGAGGTGCCAACGGCTGGGTTGCTCCCAGTGTCAGGATGTGGGCCCTCTGCTGTGAGTTCACTCCGGCATGCATCCCAGAGCCTCGGTGCTCTGGGCCACCTGCTTGGATCTTCCAACTGCAGGATTCCTTACCTTTATTCTTCTATGGGCCGTGTGTTGTGAGACACTTCCTGCCTCCCTAACTCTGAGCCCCTTGTTGATGTGCGTGTTCTGGATTGAGGCCACATGTTGTGGGTTCCTCGCCTTTCAGTGATGTGGCACCACTGTGGTGAGAACACTCCTGCCTGGTTCCCATCCCCTTGGTGATGTGGGCCCTCTGGTGAGAGTCTCATCCTGGTTGGGTTCCTCACAGTTCCGTAAGGTTGACCCTCGTCCCTGAGGTCACTCCTGCCTGGCTGGCACACCCCGCCTTGGTGACGTCGGCCCTCTGGCGGCAGTTGGAGCATGCTGGGAGCATTCTCCTCTCGGTGATGAGGACACTCTGGCATCAGGCCCTAACTCCTGGGCTCCCATACTTTTCTGATGTGTGCCCTCTGGTGGGAGTACACTCCTGTCAGGTTCCCAACCACATGGGAATGTGGGCCTTCTGCTCTGTTGTCCCAACTGCTGGGTTGTTCACAGTTTCGTGATGAGGGCCCTCTGTTGTGAGTTCACACCGGCCGGGATCCCATAGCCTCGCTGTACCTTGCCGCCTGCTGGGAGGTTCCAACTGCGGGATTCCCCACCTTTTTTATTTTATGGGCCCTCTGTTTGAGACACCTACTGCCTGTCTCACTCTGAGCCCCTTGTTGATGTGGGTCCTCTGGTTTAGGCCATATGTTCTGGTTTCTTCACTTTTCTATGATTTGGCCATACTGGTTTGAGGCCACTCCTGCCTGGTTCTGATCCCCTTGGTGATGTGGGCCCTCTGGTGGGAATCTTATCCTGGCTGGGTTCCTCCCCCTTCTGTGACGTAGGCCCTTGGCTGTGAGGTCATTCCTGCCTGGCTGTCACACGTCACATTGGCGACGTGTGCCCTCAGTTGAGAGTTGGTGCCTGCTAGGAGTCTGCTCCCCTCTGTAATTAGGGCCATTTGGCGTCCGGCCCTAACTCCTGGGCTCCCAAAATTTTCTGATGTGTGCCCTGTGGTGCGAGTACACTCCTGCCAGGATGCCAACCCCATGGGAATGTGGGCCTTCTGTTCTGTGGTCCCAACAGCTGTGTTGTTCACAGTTTAATGATGAGGGCCCTCTGTTGTGAGTTCACACTGGCTGGGAACCCATAGCCTCGCTGCTCCTTGCCGCATGCTAGGAGTTTCCAACTGCGGGATTCCTCACTTTTTTATTCTATGGGTCCTCTGTTTTGTGGCTCCTCCTTCCTGCCTCACTTCCAGCCCCTTGGAGATGTGGGTCCTCTTGTTTAGGCCACATGTTCTGGGTTCCTCACCTTTCTATTATTTGGCCACACTGGTGTGAGGCCACTCCTGCCTGGATCCGATCCCCTTGGTGATGTGGGCCCTCTGGTGAGAGTCTGATCCTGGCTGGGTACCTCACCCTTCTGTGAGGTGGGCCCTCTGACAAGAGGTCACTCCTGCCTGGGTGGCACACGTCGCCTTGGTGACATGGGCCCTCTGTTGGCCATTGGAGTGTGCTGGGAGCCTCCTCCCCTCTTTAATGAGGGCCCTGGATAAAACGCATATGCCCTTCTTGGCCAAGTGCATCATTATCGACGTACTGCCTCTTTTCCTATGCTTTAAATGCAGTTACTGTCTACCTCCTGAAATCGGTTTCCTTCATTTCTGCCCCACTTTCAACTCTGCTTTGCAGCCTTACTTCAATATATTTTTGGAAGATAGCTGTCATTGATAACTGCAGGTTTCTGAATGACAGTGCCCCTGAGCTCTTTTTTTCAACTAGCTTTCTTTTGAGCTGGCCGCAAAACTGCAGGATTGCTTCAGGCCCTAATCTTGTTCCGGCATGGCACGCTGAGCCTTTAGTTCATTCCTCTTCCTGGTGGGAAATGAGAGTTAAATTTGCCCGTGCAGACAGCTACAGCTACTCTCTCATTAGTTCTCCCTATTCCTGTTCATCTTGCGCAGAAATTGCAAACTGTGCCAAACAGGAGATAAAGGCACTGACTGTCCAGGTGGGGAGACTGTTAGTAAAGGGTCTGGAATTGTGAACCCGAGAAAAAGCGGACGAAAACGAACATGCATTTGAAAACGTTTCCCGGTCACATGGTGCACCATACTGTGGGATTCCCATGCATGTTTTAGCTGATGGAAGAATCCCTTAAACCTGGAGAGTTGGGACCCATGGAACGGGTACCATGCAGTATGACTTCAAAGGGTCTGCATTTGCTCATCGAACCTCACCAATACTATCAGCCCGAAGTGTCCAACCTTATGTCTCACTCAGCTCTGTGTGTCGATGAGGTAAATCCAGGTTGCATCACAAGCACTGAATGAAATATTTAAGAATTGCTCTCCATTTCACTGTCATTGTGTTTTGTTTTTGTAATTAATTTTGATAATGGGATTTATCGGATTTTCCCTGCTACATTCATGCAGCTGTACACACGCTTGATTCTCTTATGGAGACATATAAATCCATGGGTTTGAAGATTCTTACTAGTAAGGTGTATTGCTAGGCGTTGAATATGGGGTGTATAGTCCATCTCGTTGAGCAAGGGGTAGGTCTTGACTATTACATATAAGACTTATGGAATGGTATCTGTGCTAATTTCTATCTCTGGGTTTATGCAGCACCCCAACTCACCTTTCCCCTTAAGCAAACATAAGTTGGTTTTCTAAATTTGAGACCCTGTTCTGTTTTGTAATTCAGTTCATGTGTAGCCAAGATTACATTCCGTGTATTAGTGATATCTTATGATGTTTCATTTTCTGTGTGACTTATTTCACTTGAATCATCGTACCTGAATCCACTCATTATGCCACGACGGGCCTGATGACATAGATTTCATTGGTGAGTGATATTCCTTTGTACGTACGTACCACAACTTCTTTATCCATTTTTCGCTTTCTGGGATATTTAACTTGTACCGTAGACGAGGTTCTTGTAAACAGAGCCGTCTGAAACTTTGGGGTGTCTGTGTGTTTCTGATTTTAATTTCCCTAAGCTATAGGACCATAAGTGGAAGTGCCGTAGGCTCCGTTGCTTTGTTTTTTAGGTGTTTCAGGAAACACCATACACTACTCCAGAGTGGCTGTTGGCAATTTACATCCCACCCATCAGCATAACAAGGCTCCCTGTTCTCCAAGGCCTGTGCTGCATTTCTGGATTTGACACTTTTTTCAGATGTCCCTTTTGACCGGTGGGCAGTGAGACGTCACTATAGAGCAGATTTCTTTAACATGCTTGCTTGGTTGGCCAAAAAGGGCGTATGCTTTTTTTCCTGAATATATTCAGGAAAAAACGCATACGCCCTTTTTGGCCAAGTGCATCATTGTCGACGTTCTGCCTCTTTTCCTATGCTTTAAATGCAATTCCAGTCTACCCCCTGAAATCTTTCTCCTGCAATTCTGCCCCGCTTTCAAGTCCTCTTCGCAGCCTTCCTTCAATACATTTTTGGACGATAGCTGTCATTTATAACTCTGCAGGTTTGTGAATTACAGTGCCCCTGAGCTCCTTTCTTCAAATCGCTTTCTTGTGAGCTGGCCGCAAACCCGCAGGATTGCTTCAGGCCCTAATCTGGTTCCGGCATGGCATGCTGAGCGTTTGGTTAATTCCACTTCCTGGTGGCAAATGAGCGTTAAATTTGCCTGTGCAGACACCTACAGCTAGTCTCTCATTGGTTCTCCCTATTCCTGTTCATCTTGCGCAGAAATTGCAAACTGTGCCAAACAGGAAGTTAAAGGCACTGACTCTCCAAGTGGGGAGAGTTTTAGTAAACGGTCTGGAATTGTGAACCCGAGTAAAAGGGGACGGAAACTGAGATGCATTTGAAAACGTTTCCCGGTCACACGGTGCACCATACTTTGGGTTTCCCATGCATGTTTTAGCTGAAGGAAGGATCGCTTAAACCTGGAGATTTGGGACCCATGGAATGGGTACCATGCAGTATGACTTCAAATGGTCTGCATTTGCTCATCGAACCTCACCAATGCTATCAGCCCGAAGAGTCCAACCTTATGTCTCACTCAGCTCTGGGTGTAGATGAGGTAAATCCAGGTTGCATCACAAGCACTGAATGAAATATTTAAGAATTGCTCTCCATTTCACTGTCATTGTGTTTTGTTTTTGTAATTAATTTTGATAATGGGATTTATCGGATTTTCCCTGCTGCATTCATGCAGCTGTACACACGCTTGATTCTCTTATGGAGACATATAAATCCATGGGTTTGAAGATTCTTACTAGTAAGGTGTATTGCTAGGCGTTGAATATGGGGTGTCTAGTCCATCTCGTTGAGCAAGGGGTAGGTCTTGACTATTACATATAAGACTTATGGAATGGTATCTGTGCTAATTTCTATCTCTGGGTTTATGCAGCACCCCAACTCATCTTTCCCCTTAAGCAAACATAAGTTGGTTTTCTAAATTTGAGACCCTGTTCTGTTTTGTAATTCAGTTCATGTGTAGCCAAGATTACATTCCGTGTATTAGTGATATCTTATGATGTTTCATTTTCTGTGTGACTTATTTCACTTGAATCATCGTACCTGAATCCACTCATTATGCCACGACGGGCCTGATGACATAGATTTCATTGGAGAGTGATATTCCATTGTACATACGTACCACAACTTCTTTATCCATTTTTTGCTTTCTGCGATATTTAACTTGTGCCGTACACGAGGTTCTTATATACAGAGCCGTCCGACACTTTGGGGTGGCTGTGTGTTTCTGATTTTAATTTCCCTAAGCTATAGGACCATAAGTGGAAGTGCCGTAGGCTCCGTTGCTTTGTTTTTTAGGTGTTTGAGGATACACCATAGACTTCTCCAGAGTGAGTCTTGGCAATTTACATCCCGCCCATCAGCATAACAAGGCTCCCTGTTCTCCATGGCCTGTGTTGCCTTTCTGGTTTTTACAATTTTTTCAGATAGCCCTTTTGACTGGGGGGCAGTGAGACTTCACTGTAGTGCCGATTTCTTTAACATGATTGCATGGTTGGCCAAAAAGTGCGTATGCGTTTTTCCCTGAATATATTCAGGAAAACACACATACGCCCTTTTTGGCCAAGTGCATCATTGTCGACGTTCTGCTTCCTTTCCTATGCTTTAAATGCAATTCCAGTCTACCCCCTGAAATCGTTTTCCTGCAATTCTGCCCCGCTTTCGAGTCCTCTTCGCAGCCTTCCTTCAATATATTTTTGGACGATAGCTGTCATTTATAACTCTGCAGGTTTGCGAATTACAGTGCCCCTGAGCTCCTTTCTTCAAATCGCTTTGTTGTGAGCTGGCCGCAAAACCGCAGGATTGCTTCAGGCACTAATCTGTTTCCGGTACGGCATGCTGATCCTTTGGTTAATTCCCCTTCCTGGTGGGAAATGAGCGTTAAATTTGCCCGTGCAGACACCTACAGCTAGTCTCTCATTGGTTCTCCCTTTTCCTGTTCATCTTGCGCAGAAATTGCAAACTGTGCCAAAGACGAGGTTAAAGGCACTGACTCTCCAAGTGGGGAGAGTGTTAGTAAAGGGTCGGGAATGGTGAACCTGAGTAAAGGGGGACGAAAACTGAGATACATTTGAAAACGTTTCCCGGTCACACGGTGCACCATAATGTGGGTTTCCCATGCATGTTTTAGCTTAAGGAAGAATCCGTTAAACCTGGAGAGTTGGGACCCATGGAATGGGTACCATGCAGTATGACTTCAAAGGGTCTGCATTTGCTCATCGAACCTCACCAATGCTATCAGCCAGAAGTGTCCAACCTTATGTCTCACTCAGCTCTGGGTGTAGATGAGGTAAATCCAGGTTCCATCACAAGCCCTGCATGAATTATTTAAGAATTGCTCTCTATTTCACTGTCTTTGTGTTTTGTTTTTGTAATTCATTTCGATAATGGGATTTATCGGATTTTCTCTGCTGCCTTCATGCAGCTGTACACACGCTTGTTTCTCTTATGGAGACATATAAATCCATGGGTTTGAAGATTCCTACTAGTCAGGTGTATTCCTAGGCGTTGAATATAGGGTGTTTAGCCCATTTCGTTGAGCAAGGGGTAGGTCTTGACTATTATATATTTGACTTATGGAATGGTATTTGTGCTAATTTCTATCTCTCGTTTTATGCAGCACCCCAACTCAACTTTCCCCTTAAGCAAACATAAGTTGGTTTTCTAAATTTGAGACCCTGTCCTGTTTTGTAATTCAGTTCATGTGTAGCCAAGATTACATTCCGTGTATTAGTGATATCTTATGATGTTGCATTTTCTGTGTGACTTACTTCACTTAGAATCATCGTACCTGAATCAACTCATTATGCCACAACGGGCCTGATGACATAGATTTCATTGGTGAGTGATATTCCATTGTACATACGTACCACAACTTCTTTATGCATTTTTCGCTTTCTGGGATATTTAACTTGTACCGTAGACGAGGTTCTTGTAAACAGAGCCGTCTGAAACTTTGGGGTGGCTATGTGTTTCTGATTTGAATTTCCCTAAGCTATAGGACCATAAGTGGAAGTGCCGTAGGCTCCGTTGCTTTGTTTTTTAGGTGTTTGAGGATACACCATACAGTTCTCCAGAGTGACTCTTGGCAATTTACATCCCGCCCATCAGCATAACAAGGCTCCCTGTTCTCCATGGCCTGTGTTGCCTTTCTGGATTTTACAATTTTTTCAGATGGCCCTTTTGACTGGGGGGCAGTGAGACTTCACTGTAGTGCCGATTTCTTTAACATGCTTGCTTGGTTGGCCAAAAAGTGCGTATGCGTTTTTTCCTGAATATATTCAGGAAAACACACATACGCCCTTTTTGGCCAAGTGCATCATTGTCGACGTTCTGCTTCCTTTCCTATGCTTTAAATGCAATTCCAGTCTACCCCCTGAAATCGTTTTCCTGCAATTCTGCCCCGCTTTCGAGTCCTCTTCGCAGCCTTCCTTCAATATATTTTTGGACGATAGCTGTCATTTATAACTCTGCAGGTTTGCGAATTACAGTGCCCCTGAGCTCCTTTCTTCAAATCGCTTTGTTGTGAGCTGGCCGCAAAACCGCAGGATTGCTTCAGGCACTAATCTGTTTCCGGTACGGCATGCTGATCCTTTGGTTAATTCCCCTTCCTGGTGGGAAATGAGCGTTAAATTTGCCCGTGCAGACACCTACAGCTAGTCTCTCATTGGTTCTCCCTTTTCCTGTTCATCTTGCGCAGAAATTGCAAACTGTGCCAAAGACGAGGTTAAAGGCACTGACTCTCCAAGTGGGGAGAGTGTTAGTAAAGGGTCGGGAATGGTGAACCTGAGTAAAGGGGGACGAAAACTGAGATACATTTGAAAACGTTTTCCGGTCACACGGTGCACCATAATGTGGGTTTCCCATGCATGTTTTAGCTTAAGGAAGAATCCGTTAAACCTGGAGAGTTGGGACCCATGGAATGGGTACCATGCAGTATGACTTCAAAGGGTCTGCATTTGCTCATCGAACCTCACCAATGCTATCAGCCAGAAGTGTCCAACCTTATGTCTCACTCAGCTCTGGGTGTAGATGAGGTAAATCCAGGTTCCATCACAAGCCCTGCATGAATTATTTAAGAATTGCTCTCTATTTCACTGTCTTTGTGTTTTGTTTTTGTAATTCATTTCGATAATGGGATTTATCGGATTTTCTCTGCTGCCTTCATGCAGCTGTACACACGCTTGTTTCTCTTATGGAGACATATAAATCCATGGGTTTGAAGATTCCTACTAGTCAGGTGTATTCCTAGGCGTTGAATATAGGGTGTTTAGCCCATTTCGTTGAGCAAGGGGTAGGTCTTGACTATTATATATTTGACTTATGGAATGGTATTTGTGCTAATTTCTATCTCTCGTTTTATGCAGCACCCCAACTCAACTTTCCCCTTAAGCAAACATAAGTTGGTTTTCTAAATTTGAGACCCTGTCCTGTTTTGTAATTCAGTTCATGTGTAGCCAAGATTACATTCCGTGTATTAGTGATATCTTATGATGTTGCATTTTCTGTGTGACTTACTTCACTTAGAATCATCGTACCTGAATCAACTCATTATGCCACAACGGGCCTGATGACATAGATTTCATTGGTGAGTGATATTCCATTGTACATACGTACCACAACTTCTTTATGCATTTTTCGCTTTCTGGGATATTTAACTTGTACCGTAGACGAGGTTCTTGTAAACAGAGCCGTCTGAAACTTTGGGGTGGCTATGTGTTTCTGATTTGAATTTCCCTAAGCTATAGGACCATAAGTGGAAGTGCCGTAGGCTCCGTTGCTTTGTTTTTTAGGTGTTTGAGGATACACCATACAGTTCTCCAGAGTGACTCTTGGCAATTTACATCCCGCCCATCAGCATAACAAGGCTCCCTGTTCTCCATGGCCTGTGTTGCCTTTCTGGATTTTACAATTTTTTCAGATGGCCCTTTTGACTGGGGGGCAGTGAGACTTCACTGTAGTGCCGATTTCTTTAACATGCTTGCTTGGTTGGCCAAAAAGTGCGTATGCGTTTTTTCCTGAATATATTCAGGAAAACACACATACGCCCTTTTTGGCCAAGTGCATCATTGTCGACGTTCTGCTTCCTTTCCTATGCTTTAAATGCAATTCCAGTCTACCCCCTGAAATCGTTTTCCTGCAATTCTGCCCCGCTTTCGAGTCCTCTTCGCAGCCTTCCTTCAATATATTTTTGGACGATAGCTGTCATTTATAACTCTGCAGGTTTGCGAATTACAGTGCCCCTGAGCTCCTTTCTTCAAATCGCTTTGTTGTGAGCTGGCCGCAAAACCGCAGGATTGCTTCAGGCACTAATCTGTTTCCGGTACGGCATGCTGATCCTTTGGTTAATTCCCCTTCCTGGTGGGAAATGAGCGTTAAATTTGCCCGTGCAGACACCTACAGCTAGTCTCTCATTGGTTCTCCCTTTTCCTGTTCATCTTGCGCAGAAATTGCAAACTGTGCCAAAGACGAGGTTAAAGGCACTGACTCTCCAAGTGGGGAGAGTGTTAGTAAAGGGTCGGGAATGGTGAACCTGAGTAAAGGGGGACGAAAACTGAGATACATTTGAAAACGTTTTCCGGTCACACGGTGCACCATAATGTGGGTTTCCCATGCATGTTTTAGCTTAAGGAAGAATCCGTTAAACCTGGAGAGTTGGGACCCATGTAATGGGTACCATGCAGTATGACTTCAAAGGGTCTGCATTTGCTCATCGAACCTCACCAATGCTATCAGCCAGAAGTGTCCAACCTTATGTCTCACTCAGCTCTGGGTGTAGATGAGGTAAATCCAGGTTGCATCACAAGCCCTGCATGAATTATTTAAGAATTGCTCTCTATTTCACTGTCTTTGTGTTTTGTTTTTGTAATTCATTTCGATAATGGGATTTATCGGATTTTCTCTGCTGCCTTCATGCAGCTGTACACACGCTTGTTTCTCTTATGGAGTCATATAAATCCATGGGTTTGAAGATTCCTACTAGTCAGGTGTATTCCTAGGCGTTGAATATAGGGTGTTTAGCCCATTTCGTTGAGCAAGGGGTAGGTCTTGACTATTACATATTTGACTTATGGAATGGTATTTGTGCTAATTTCTATCTCTCGTTTTATGCAGCACCCCAACTCAACTTTCCCCTTAAGCAAACATAAGTTGGTTTTCTAAATTTGAGACCCTGTCCTGTTTTGTAATTCAGTTCATGTGTAGCCAAGATTACATTCCGTGTATTAGTGATATCTTATGATGTTGCATTTTCTGTGTGACTTACTTCACTTAGAATCATCGTACCAGAATCAATTCATTATGCCACAACGGGCCTGATGACATAGATTTCATTGGTGAGTGATATTCCATTGTACATACGTACCACAACTTCTTTATGCATTTTTCGCTTTCTGGGTTATTTAACTTGTACCGTAGACGAGGTTCTTGTAAACAGAGCCGTCTGAAACTTTGGGGTGGCTATGTGTTTCTGATTTGAATTTCCCTAAGCTATAGGACCATAAGTGGAAGTGCCGTAGGCTCCGTTGCTTTGTTTTTTAGGTGTTTGAGGATACACCATACAGTTCTCCAGAGTGACTCTTGGCAATTTACATCCCGCCCATCAGCATAACAAGGCTCCCTGTTCTCCATGGCCTGTGCTGCTTTTCTGGATTTTACACTTTTTTCAGATGGCCCTTTTGACCTGGGGGCAGTGAGACTTCACTGTAGTGCAGATTTCTTTAACATGCTTGCTTGGTTGACCAAAAAGTGCGTATGCGTTTTTTCCTGAATATATTCAGGAAAAAACGCATACGCCCTTTTTGGCCAAGTGCATCATTTTCGACGTTCTGCCTCCTTTCCTATGCTTTAAATGCAATTCCAGTCTACCCCCTGAAATCGTTTTCCTGCAATTGTGCCCCGCTTTCAAGTCCTCTTCGCAGCCTTCCTTCAATATATTTTTGGACGATAGCTGTCATTTATAACTCTGTAGGTTTGTGAATTACAGTGCCCCTGAGCTCTTTTCTTCAAATCGCTTTCTTGTGAGCTAGCCGCAAACCCGCAGGATTGCTTCAGGCCCTAATCTGGTTCCGGGACGGCATGCTGAGCGTTTCATTAAATCCTCTTCCTGGTGGGAAATGATCGTTAAATTTGCCGTGCAGACACCTACAGCTACTCTCTCATTGGTTCTCCCTATTCCTGTTCATCGTGCGCAGAATTTGCAAACTGTGCCAAACAGGAGGTTAAAGACACTGACTCTCCAAGTGGGGAGAGTGATAGTAATGGGTCTGGAATTGTGAACCCGAGAAAAAGGGGTCGAAAACTGAGATGCATTTGAAAACGTTTCCCGGTCACACGGTGCACCATACTGTGGGTTTCCCATGCATGTTTTAGCTGAAGGAAGAATCCCTTAAACCTGGAGAGTTGGGACCCATGGAATGGGTCCCATGCAGTATGACTTCAAAGGGTCTGCATTTGCTCATCGAACCTCACCAATGCTATCAGCCCGAAGTGTCCAACCTTATGTCTCACTCAGCTCTGGGTGTAGATGAGGTAAATCCAGGTTGCATCACAAGCCCTGAATGAATTATTTAAGCATTGCTCTCTATTTCACTGTCATTGTGTTTTGTTTTTGTAATTCATTTTGATAAGGGGATTTATCGGATTTTCTCTGTTGCCTTCATGCAGCTGTACACACGCTTGATTCTCTTATGGAGACATATAAATCCATGGGTTTGAATATTCTTACTAGTCAGGTGTATTCCTAGGCATTGAATATAGGGTTGTTAGTCCATTTCGTTGAGCAAGGGGTAGGTCTTGAGTATTACATATTTGACGTATGGAATGGTATCTGTGCTAATTTCCATCTCTGCTTTTATACAGCACCCCAACTGAACTTTCCCCTTAAGCAAACATAAGTTGGTTTTCTAAATTTGAGACCCTGTTCTGTTTTGTAATTCAGTTCATGTGTAGCCAAGATTACATTCGGTGTATTAGTGATATCTTATGATGTTTCATTTTCTGTGAGACTTACTTCACTTAGAATCATCGTACCTGAATCCACTCATTATGTCACGACGGGACTGATTACATTGATTTCATTGCAGAGTGATATTCCATTGTACATACGTACCACAACTTCTTTATCCATTTTTTGCTTTCTGCGATATTTAACTTGTGCTGTACACGAGGTTCTTATAAACAGAGCCGTCCGACACTTTGGGGTGGCTGTGTGTTTCTGATTTTAATTTCCCTAAGCTATAGTACCATAAGTGGAAGTGCCGTAGGCTCCGTTGCTTTGTTTTTTAGGTGTTTGAGGATACACCATACAGTTCTCCATGGTGACTCTTGGCAATTTACATCCCGCCCATCAGCATAACAAGGCTCCCTGTTCTCCATGGCCTGTGCTGCTTTTCTGGATTTTACACTTTTTTCAGATGGCCCTTTTGACCTGGGGGCAGTGAGACTTCACTGTAGTGCAGATTTCTTTAACATGCTTGCTTGGTTGACCAAAAAGTGCGTATGCGTTTTTTCCTGAATATATTCAGGAAAAAACGCATACGCCCTTTTTGGCCAAGTGCATCATTTTCGACGTTCTGCCTCCTTTCCTATGCTTTAAATGCAATTCCAGTCTACCCCCTGAAATCGTTTTCCTGCAATTCTGCCCTGCTTTCAAGTCCTCTTCGCACCCTTCCTTCAATATATTTTTGGACGATAGCTGTCATTTATAACTCGGCAGGTGTGTGAAAAACAGTGCCCCTGAGCTACTTTCTTCAAATCGCTTTCTTGTGAGCTGGCCGCAAACCTGCAGGATTGCTTCAGGCCCTAAACTTGTTCCGGCACGGCATGCTGAGCCTTTGGTTCATTCGTCTTCCTGTTGGGAAATGAGTGTTAAAATTGCCCGTGCAGACACCTACAGCTAGTCTCTCATTGGTTCTCCCTATTCCTGTTCATCTTGTGTAGAAATTGCAAACTGTGCCAAACAGGAGGTTAAAGGCACTGAGTCTCCAAGTTGGGAGAGTGTTAGCAAAGGGTCTGGAATTGTGAACCCGAATAAAAGAGGACTAAACCTGAGATGCATTTGAAAACGTTTCCAGGTCACACGGTGCACCATACTGTGGGTTTCCCATGCATGTTTTAGCTGAAGGAAGCATCCCTTAAACCTGGAGAGTTGGGATCCATGGAATGGGTCCCATGCAGTATGACTTCAAAGGATCTGCATTTGCTCATCGAACCTCACCAATGTTATCAGCCCGAAGTGTCCAACCTTATGTCTCACTCAGCTCTGGGTGTAGATGAGGTAAATCCAGGTTGCATCACAAGCCCTGAATGAATTATTTAAGAATTGCTCTCTATTTCACTGTCATTGTGTTTAGTTTTTGTAATTCATTTTGATAATGGGATTTATCGGATTTTCTCTGCTGCCTTCATGCAGCTGTACACACGCTTGATTCTCTTATGGAGACATATAAATCCTTGGGTTTGAAGATTCTTACTAGTCAGGTGTATTCCTAGGTGTTGAATATAGGGTTGTTAGTCCATTTCGTTGAGCAAGGGGTAGGTCTTGACTATTACATATTTGACTTATGGAATGGTATCTGTGCTAACTTCTATATCTGGTTTTATGCAGCACCCCAACTCACCTTTCCCCTTAAGCCAATATAAGTTGGTTTTCTAAATTTGAGACCCTGTTCTATTTTGTATTTCAGTTCATGTGTAGCCAAGATTACATTCGGTGTATTAGTGATATCTTATGATGTTTCATTTTCTGTGAGACTTACTTCACTTAGAATCATCGTACCTGAATCCACTCATTATGTCACGATGGGACTGATTACATTGATTTCATTGCAGAGTGATATTCCATTGTACATACGTACCACAACTTCTTTATCCATTTTTTGCTTTCTGCGATATTTAACTTGTGCTGTACACGAGGTTCTTGTAAACAGAGCCGTCCGACACTTTGTGGAGGCTGTGTGTCTGATTTTAATTTCCCTAAGCTATAGGACCATAAGTGGAAGTGCCGTAGGCTCCGTTGCTTTGTTTTTTAGGTGTTTGAGGAAACACCATACACTTCTCCAGAGTGGCTCTTGGCAATTTACATCCCGCCCATCAGCATAACAAGGCTCCCTCTTCTCCATGGCCTGTGCTGCCTTTGTGGATTTTACACTTTTTTCAGATGTCCCTTTTGACCGGGGGGCAGTGAGACTTCACTGTAGTGCAGATTTCTTTAACATGCTTGCTTGGTTGGCCAAAAAGGGCGTATGCGTTTTTTCCTGAATATATTCAGGAAAAGACGCATACGCCCTTTTAGGCCAAGTGCATCATTGTCGACGTTCTGACTCTTTTCCTATGCTTTAAATGCAATTCCAGTCTACCCCCTGAAATCGTTGTCCTGCAATTCTGCCCCGCTTTCAAGTCCTCTTCGCAGCCGTCCTTCAATATATTTTTGGACGATAGCTGTCATTTATAACTCTGCAGGTTTGTGAATTACAGTGCCCCTGAGCGCCTTTCTTCAATTCGCTTTCTTGTGAGCTTTCCGCAAACCCGCAAGATTGCTTCAAGCCCTAATCTGGTTCCGGCACGTCATGCAGAGCGTTTGGTTAAATCCACTTCCTGGTTGGAAATGAGCGTTAAATTTGCCCGTGCAGTCACCTACAGCTAGTCTCTCATTGGTTCTCCCTATTCCTGTTCATCTTGCGCAGAAATTGCAAACTGTGCCAAACAGGAGGTTAAAGACACTGACTCTCCAAGTAGGGACAGTGTTAGTAAGGTGTCTGGAATGGTGAACCCGAGTAAAAGGGGACGAACTCTGTGATACATTTGAAAACGTTTCCCGGTCACACGGTGCACCATAATGTGGGTTTCCCATGCATGTTTTAGCTGAAGGAAGAATCCCTTAAACCTGGAGAGTTGGGACCCATGGAATGGGTCCCATGCAGTATGACTTCAAAGGGTCTGCATTTGCTCATCGAACCTCACCAATGCTATCAGCCCGAAGTGTCCAACCTTATGTCTCACTCAGCTCTGGGTGTAGATGAGGTAAATCCAGGTTGCATCACAAGCCCTGCATGAATTATTTAAGAATTGCTCTCTATTTCACTGTCATTGTGTTTTGTTTTTGTAATTCATTTTGATAAGGGGATTTATCGGATTTTCTCTGCTGCCTTCATGCAGCTGTACACATGCTTGATTCTCTTATGGAGACATATAAATCCATGGGTTTGAATATTCTTACTAGTCAGGTGTATTCCTAGGCGTTGAATATAGGGTTGTTAGTCCATTTCGTTGAGCAAGGGGTAGGTCTTGAGTATTACATATTTGACGTATGGAATGGTATCTGTGCTAATTTCTATCTCTGCTTTCATGCAGCACCCCAACTCAACTTTCCCCTTAAGCAAACATAATTTGGTTTTCTAAATTTGAGACCCTGTTCTGTTTTGAAATTCAGTTCATGTGTAGCCAAGATTACATTCGGTGTATTAGTGATATCTTATGATGTTTCATTTTCTGTGAGACTTACTTCACTTAGAATCATCGTACCTGAATCCACTCATTATGCCACGACGGGCCTGATGACATAGATTTCATTGGAGAGTGATATTCCATTGTACGTACGTACCACAATTTCTTTATCCATTTTTTGCTTTCTGTGATATTTTACTTGTACCGTAGACGAGGTCTTGTAAACAGAGCCGTCTGAAACTTTGGGGTGGCTGTGTGTTTTTGAATTTAATTTCCCTAAGCTATAGGACAATAAGTGGAAGTGCCGTAGGCTCTGTTGCTTTGTTTTTTAGGTGTTTCAGGAAACACCATACACTTCTCCAGAGTGGCTCTTGGCAATTTACATCCCGCCCATCAGCATAACAGAGCTCCCTGTTCTCCATGGCCTGTGTTGCCTGTCTGGATTTTACACATTTTTCAGATGGCCGTTTTGACCAGGGGGCAGTGAGACTTCACTGTAGTGCAGATTTCTTTAACATGCTTGCTTGGTTGGCCAAAAAGAGCGTATGCGTTTTTTCCTGAATATATTCTGGAAAAAACGCATACGCGGTTTTTGGCCAAGTGCATCATTGTCGACGTTCTGCCTCTTTTCCTATGCTTTAAATGTAATTCCAGTCTACCCCCTGAAATCGTTGTCCTGCAATTCTGCCCCGCGTTCAAGTCCTCTTCGCAGGCTTCCTTCAATATATTTTTGGATGATAGCTGTCATATATAACTCTGCAGGTTTGTGAATTACAGTGCCCATGATCTCCTTTCATCAAATCGCTTCCTTGTGAGCTGGCCACAAACCCGCAGGATTGCTTCAGGCCCTAAACTGGTTCCGGAATGGCATGCTGAGCCTTTGGTTAAATCCTCTTCCTGGTGGGAAATGAGCGTTAAATTTGCCCGTGCAGACACCTACAGCTAGTCTCTCATTGGTTCTCCCTATTCCTGTTCATCTTGCCAGAAATTGCAAACTGTGCCAAACAGGAGGTTAAAGGCACTGACTCTCCAAGTGGGGAGAGTGTTAGTAAAGGGTCTGGAATGGTGAACCCGAGTAAAAGGGGACAAAATCTGAGATGCATTTGAAAACGTTTCCTGGTCACACGGTGCACCATACTGTGGGTTTCCCATGCATGTTTTAGCTGAAGGAAGAATCCCTTAAACCTGGAGAGTTGGGACCCATGGAATGAGTACCATGCAGTATGACTTCAAAGGGTCTGCATTTGCTCATCGAACCTCACCAATGCTATCAGCCCGAAGTGTCCAACCTTATGTCTCACTCAGCTCTGGGTGTAGATGAGGTAAATCCAGGTTGCATCACAAGACCTGAATGAATTATTTAAGAATTGCTCTCTATTTCACTCTCATTGTGTTTCGTTTTTGTAATTCATTTTGATAATGGGATTTATCGGATTTTCTCTGCTGCCTTCATGCAGCTGTACACACGCTTGATTCTCTTATGGAGACATATAAATCCATGGGTTTGAAGATAATTACTAGTCAGGTGTATTCCTAGGCGTTGAATATAGGGTGTTTAGCCCATTTCGTTGAGCAAGGTGTAGGTCTTGACTATTACATATTTGACGTATGGAATGGTATCAGTGCTAATTTCTATCTCTGGTTTTATGCAGCACCCCAACTCACCTTTCCCCTTAAGCAAACATAAGTTGGTTTTCTAAATTTGAGAACCTGTTCTGTTTTGAAATTCAGTTCATGTGTAGCCAAGATTACATTCCGTGTATTAGTGATATCTTATGATGTTTCATTTTCTGTGTGACTTATTTCACTTAGAATCATTGTACCTGAATCCACTCATTATGCCACGACGGGCCTGATGACATAGATTTCATTGGTGAGTGATATTCCATTGTACGTACGTACCACAACTTCTTTATGCATTTTTCGCTTTCTGGGATATTTAACTTGTACCGTAGACGTGGTTCTTGTAAACAGAGCCGTCTGAAACTTTGGGGTGGCTGTGTGTTTTTGATTTTAATTTCCCTAAGCTATAGGACCATAAGTGGAAGTGCCGTAGGTTCCGTTGCTTTGTTTTTTAGGTGTTTCAGGAAACACCATACACTTCCCCAGAGTGGCTCTTGGCAATTTACATCCCACCCATCAGCATAACAAGTCTCTCTCTTCTCCATGGCCTGTGCTGCCTTTCTGGATTTTACACTTTTTTCAGATGGCCCTTTTGGCCGGGGGGCAGTGAGACTTCATTGTAGTGCAGATTTCTATAACATGCTTGCTTGGTTGGCCAAAAAGGGCGTATGCTTTTTTTCCTGAATATATTCTGGAAAAATGCATACGCCCTTTTTGGCCAAGTGCATCAATGTCGACGTTCTCCCTCTTTTCGTATGCTTTAAATGCAATTCCAGTCTACCCCCTGAAATCGTTTTCCTGCAAATCTGCCCCGCTTTCAAGTCCTCTTTGCAGCCTTCCTTCAATATATGTTTGGACGATAGCTGTCATTTATAACGCTGAAGGTTTGTGAATTACAGTGCCCGTGAGCTCCTTTCGTCAAATCACTTTCTTGTGAGCTGTCCGCAAAGCCGCAGGATTGCTTCAGGCCCTAATTTGGTTCCCTCACGGCATGCTGAGCCTTTTGTTATTTCCTCTTCCTGGTGGGAAATGAGCGTTAAATTTGCCCGTGCAGAAACCTACAGATACTCTCTCATTGGTTCTCCCTATTCCTGTTCATCTTGCGCAGAAATTGCAAACTGTGCCAAACAGCAGGTTAAAGGGACTGACTCTCCAAGTGGGGAGAGTGTTAGTAAAGGGTTTGGAATGGTGAACCCGAGTAAAAGGGGACGAAAACTGAGATGCATTTGAAAACGTTTCCCAGTCACACGGTGCACCATACTGTGGGTTTCCCATGCATGTTTTAGCTGAAGGAAGAATCCCTTAAACCTGGAGATTTGGGACCCATGGAATGGGTACCATGCAGTATGACTTCAAAGGGTCTGCATTTGCTCATCGAACCTCACCAATGCTATCAGCCTGAAGTGTCCCACCTTATGTCTCACTCAGCTCTGGGTGTAGATGAGGTAAATCCAGGTTGCATCACAAGCCCTGAATGAATTATTTAAGAATTGCTCTCTATTTCACTGTCATTGTGTTTTGTATTTGTAATTCATTTTGATAAGGGGATTTATCGTGTTTACTCTGCTGCATACATGCAGCTGTACACACGCTTGATTCTCTTATGGAGACATATAAATCCATGGGTTTGAAGATTCTTACTAGTCAGGTGTATTGCTAGGCGTTGAATATAGGGTTTTTAGACCATCTCGTTGAGCAAGGGGTAGATCTTGACTATTACATATTTGACTTATGGAAGGGTATCTGTGCTAATTTCTATCTCTGGTTTTATGCAGCACCCAAACTCACCTTTCCCCTTAAGCAAACATAAGTTGGTTTTCTTAATTTGAGACCCTGTTCTGTTTTGCAATTCAGTTCATGTGTAGCCAAGATTACATTCGGTGTATTAGTGATATCTTATGATGTTTCATTTTCTGTGTGACTTATTTCACTTAGAATCATCGACCTGAATCCACTCATTATGGCGCGACGGGCCTGATGACATAGATTTCATTGGAGAGTGATATTAAAATGTAGGTACGTACCACAATTTCATTATCCATATTTTGCTTTCTGTGATATTTTACTTGTACCGTAGACGAGGTTCTTGTAAACAGAGCCGTCTGAAACTTTGGGGTAGGCTCTGTGTTTTTGATTTTAATTTCCCTAAGCTATAGGACCATAAGTGGAAGTGCTGTAGGCTCTGTTGCTTTGTTTTTTAGGTGTTTCAGGAAACACCATACACTTCTCCAGAGTGGCTCTTGGCAATTTACATCCCGCCCATCAGCATAACAGAGCTCCCTGTTCTCCATGGCCTGTGTTGCCTGTCTGGATTTTACACATTTTTCAGATGGCCGTTTTGACCAGGGGGCAGTGAGACTTCACTGTAGTGCAGATTTCTTTAACATGCTTGCTTGGTTGGCCAAAAAGGGCGTATGCGTTTTTCCCTGAATATATTCTGGAAAAAACGCATATGCCGTTTTTGGCCAAGTGCATCATTGTCGACGTTCTGCCTCTTTTCCTATGCTTTAAATGTAATTCCAGTCTACCCCCTGAAATCGTTTTCCTGCAATTCTGCCCCGGTTTCAAGTCCTCTTCGCAGGCTTCCTTCAATATATTTTTGGATGTTAGCTGTCATATATAACTCTGCAGGTTTGTGAATTACAGTGCCCATGATCTCCTTTCATCAAATCGCTTCCTTGTGAGCTGGCCGCAAACCCGCAGGATTGCTTCAGGGCCTAAACTGGTTCCGGAATGGCATGCTGAGCCTTTGGTTAAATCCTCTTCCTGGTGGGAAATGAGCGTTAAATTTGCCCGTGCAGACACCTACAGCTAGTCTCTCATTGGTTCTCCCTATTCCTGTTCATCTTGCCAGAAATTGCAAACTGTGCCAAACAGGAGGTTAAAGGCACTGACTCTCCAAGTGGGGAGAGTGTTAGTAAAGGGTCTGAAATGGTGAACCCGAGTAAAAGGGGACAAAACCTGAGATGCATTTGAAAACGTTTCCCGGTCACACGGTGCACCATACTGTGGATTTCCCATGCATGTTTTAGCTGAAGGAAGAATCGCTTAAACCTGGAGATTTGGGACCCATGGAATGGGTACCATGCTGTATGACTTCAAAGGGCCTGCATTTGCTCATCGAACCTCACCAATGCTATCAGCCCGAAGTGTCCAACCTTATGTCTCACTCAGCTCTGGGTGTAGATGAGGTAAATCCAGGTTGCATCACAAGCCCTGAATGAATTATTTAAGAATTGCTCTCTATTTCACTGTCATTGTGTTTCGTTTTTGTAATTCATTTTGATAATGGGATTTATCGGATTTTCTCTGCTGCCTTCATGCAGCTGTACACACGCTTGATTCTCTTATGGAGACATATAAATCCATGGGTTTGAAGATAATTACTAGTCAGGTGTATTCCTAGGCGTTGAATATAGGGTGTTTAGCCCATTTCGTTGAGCAAGGTGTAGGTCTTGACTATTACATATTTGACGTATGGAATGGTGTCTGTGCTAATTTCTATCTCTGGTTTTATGCAGCACCCCAACTCACCTTTCCCCTTAAGCAAACATAAGTTGGTTTTCTAAATTTGAGAACCTGTTCTGTTTTGCAATTCAGTTCATGTGTAGCCAAGATTACATTCCGTGTATTAGTGATATCTTATGATGTTTCATTATCTGTGTGACTTATTTCACTTAGAATCATTGTACCTGAATCCACTCATTATGCCACGACGGGCCTGATGACATAGATTTCATTGGTGAGTGATATTCCATTGTACGTACGTACCACAACTTCTTTATGCATTTTTCGCTTTCTGGGATATTTAACTTGTACCGTAGACGTGGTTCTTGTAAACAGAGCCGTCTGAAACTTTGGGGTGGCTGTGTGTTTTTGATTTTAATTTCCCTAAGCTATAGGACCATAAGTGGAAGTGCCGTAGGTTCCGTTGCTTTGTTTTTTAGGTGTTTCAGGAAACACCATACACTTCCCCAGAGTGGCTCTTGGCAATTTACATCCCACCCATCAGCATAACAAGGCTCCCTCTTCTCCATGGCCTGTGCTGCCTTTCTGGATTTTACAATTTTTTCAGATGGCCCTTTTGACCGGGGGGCAGTGAGACTTCATTGTAGTGCAGATTTCTATAACATGCTTGCTTGGTTGGCCAAAAAGGGCGTATGCTTTTTTTCCTGAATATATTCTGGAAAAATGCATACGCCCTTTTTGGCCAAGTGCATCAATGTCGACGTTCTCCCTCTTTTCGTATGCTTTAAATGCAATTCCAGTCTACGCCCTGAAATCGTTTTCCTGCAAATCTGCCCCGCTTTCAAGTCCTCTTTGCAGCCTTCCTTCAATATATTTTTGGACGATAGCTGTCATTTATAACGCTGAAGGTTTGTGAATTACAGTGCCCGTGAGCTCCTTTCGTCAAATCACTTTCTTGTGAGCTGTCTGCAAAGCCGCAGGATTGCTTGAGGCCCTAATCTGGTTCCCTCATGGCATGCTGAGCCTTTTGTTATTTCCTCTTCCTGGTGGGAAATGAGCGTTAAATTTGCCCGTGCAGAAACCTACAGCTACTCTCTCATTGGTTCTCACTATTCCTGTTCATCTTGCGCGGAAATTGCAAACTGTGCCAAAGAGGAGGTTAAAGGCACTGACTCTCCAAGTGGGGAGAGTGTTAGTAAAGGGTTTGGAATGGTGAACCCGAGTAAAAGGGGACGAAAACTGAGATGCATTTGAAAACGTTTCCCAGTCACACGGTGCACCATACTGTGGGTTTCCTATGCATGTTTTAGCTGAAGGAAGAATCCCTTAAACCTGGAGATTTGGGACCCATGGAATGGGTACCATGCAGTATGACTTCAAAGGGTCTGCATTTGCTCATCGAACCTCACCAATGCTATCAGCCTGAAGTGTCCCACCTTATGTCTCACTCAGCTCTGGGTGTAGATGAGGTAAATCCAGGTTGCATCACAAGCCCTGAATGAATTATTTAAGAATTGCTCTCTATTTCACTCTCATTGTGTTTTGTTTTTGTAATTCATTTTGATAAGGGGATTTATCGGGTTTACTCTGCTGCATACATGCAGCTGTACACACGCTTGATTCTCTTATGGAGACATATAAATCCATGGGTTTGAAGATTCTTACTAGTCAGGTGTATTGCTAGGCGTTGAATATAGGGTTTTTAGACCATCTCGTTGAGCAAGGGGTAGATCTTGACTATTACATATTTGACTTATGGAAGGGTATCCGTGCTAATTTCTATCTCTGGTTTTATGCAGCACCCAAACTCACCTTTCCCCTTAAGCAAACATAAGTTGGTTTTCTTAATTTGAGACCCTGTTCTGTTTTGCAATTCAGTTCATGTGTAGCCAAGATTACATTCGGTGTATTAGTGATATCTTATGATGTTTCATTTTCTGTGTGACTTATTTCACTTAGAATCATCGACCTGAATCCACTCATTATGCCGTGACGGGCCTGATGACATAGATTTCATTGGAGAGTGATATTACAATGTACGTACGTACCACAATTTCTTTATCCATTTTTTGCTTTCTGTGATATTTTACTTGTACCGTAGACGAGGTCTTGTAAACAGAGCCGTCTGAAACTTTGGGGTGGCTGTGTGTTTTTGATTTTAATTTCCCTAAGCTATAGGACAATAAGTGGAAGTGCCATAGGCTCTGTTGCTTTGTTTTTTAGGTGTTTCAGGAAACACCATACACTTCTCCAGAGTGGCTCTTGGCAATTTACATCCCGCCCATCAGCATAACAGAGCTCCCTGTTCTCCATGGCCTGTGTTGCCTGTCTGGATTTTACACATTTTTCAGATGGCCGTTTTGACCAGGGGGCAGTGAGACTTGACTGTAGTGCAGATTTCTTTAACATGCTTGCTTGGTTGGCCAAAAAGGGCGTATGCGTTTTTTCCTGAATATATTCTGGAAAAAACGCATACGCCGTTTTTGGCCAAGTGCATCATTGTCGACGTTCTGCCTCTTTTCCTATGCTTTAAATGTAATTCCAGTCTACCCCCTGAAATCGTTGTCCTGCAATTCTGCCCCGCTTTCAAGTCCTGTTCGCAGGCTTCCTTCCATATATTTTTGGATGATAGCTGTCATATATAACTCTGCAGGTTTGTGAATTACAGTGCCCATGATCTCCTTTCATCAAATCGCTTCCTTGTGAGCTGGCCGCAAACCCGCAGGATTGCTTCAGGCCCTAAACTGGTTCCGGAATGGCATGCTGAGCCTTTGGTTAAATCCTCTTCCTGGTGGGAAATGAGCGTTAAATTTGCCCGTGCAGACACCTACAGCTAGTCTCTCATTGGTTCTCCCTATTCCTGTTCATCTTGCCAGAAATTGCAAACTGTGCCAAACAGGAGGTTAAAGGCACTGACTCTCCAAGTGGGGAGAGTGTTAGTAAAGGGTCTGGAATGGTGAACCCGAGTAAAAGGGGACAAAATCTGAGATGCATTTGAAAACGTTTCCCGGTCACACGGTGCACCATACTGTGGGTTTCCCATGCATGTTTTAGCTGAAGGAAGAATCCCTTAAACCTGGAGATTTGGGACCCATGGAATGGGTACCATGCAGTATGACTTCAAAGGGTCTGCATTTCCTCATCGAACCTCACCAATGCTATCAGCCCGAAGTGTCCAACCTTATGTCTCACTCAGCTCTGGGTGTAGATGAGGTAAATCCAGGTTGCATCACAAGCCCTGAATGAATTATTTAAGAATTGCTCTCTATTTCACTCTCATTGTGTTTCGTTTTTGTAATTCATTTTGCTAATGGGATTTATCGGATTTTCTCTGCTGCCTTCATGCAGCTGTACACACGCTTGATTCTCTTATGGAGACATATAAATCCATGGGTTTGAAGATAATTACTAGTCAGGTGTATTCCTAGGCGTTGAATATAGGGTGTTTAGCCCATTTCGTTGAGCAAGGTGTAGGTCTTGACTATTACATATTTGACGTATGGAATGGTATCAGTGCTAATTTCTATCTCTGGTTTTATGCAGCACCCCAACTCACCTTTCCCCTTAAGCAAACATAAGTTGGTTTTCTAAATTTGAGAACCTGTTCTGTTTTGAAATTCAGTTCATGTGTAGCCAAGATTACATTCCGTGTATTAGTGATATCTTATGATGTTTCATTTTCTGTGTGACTTATTTCACTTAGAATCATTGTACCTGAATCCACTCATTATGCCACGACGGGCCTGATGACATAGATTTCATTGGTGAGTGATATTCCATTGTACGTACGTACCAGAACTTCTTTATGCATTTTTCGCTTTCTGGGATATTTAACTTGTACCGTAGACGTGGTTCTTGTAAACAGAGCCGTCTGAAACTTTGGGGTGGCTGTGTGTTTTTGATTTTAATTTCCCTAAGCTATAGGACCATAAGTGGAAGTGCCGTAGGTTCCGTTGCTTTGTTTTTTAGGTGTTTCAGGAAACACCATACACTTCCCCAGAGTGGCTCTTGGCAATTTACATCCCACCCAGCAGCATAACAAGTCTCCCTCTTCTCCATGGCCTGTGCTGCCTTTCTGGATTTTACACTTTTTTCAGATGGCCCTTTTGGCCGGGGGGCAGTGAGACTTCATTGTAGTGCAGATTTCTATAACATGCTTGCTTGGTTGGCCAAAAAGGGCGTATGCTTTTTTTCCTGAATATATTCTGGAAAAATGCATACGCCCTTTTTGGCCAAGTGCATCAATGTCGACGTTCTCCCTCTTTTCGTATGCTTTAAATGCAATTCCAGTCTACCCCCTGAAATCGTTTTCCTGCAAATCTGCCCCGCTTTCAAGTCCTCTTTGCAGCCTTCCTTCAATATATTTTTGGACGATAGCTGTCATTTATAACGCTGAAGGTTTGTGAATTACAGTGCCCGTGAGGTCCTTTCGTCAAATCACTTTCTTGTGAGCTGTCCGCAAAGCCGCAGGATTGCTTCAGGCCCTAATTTGGTTCCCTCACGGCATGCTGAGCCTTTAGTTATTTCCTCTTCCTGGTGGGAAATGAGCGTTAAATTTGCCCGTGCAGAAACCTACAGCTACTCTCTCATTGGTTCTCCCTATTCCTGTTCATCTTGCGCAGAAGTTGCAAACTGTGCCAAACAGCAGGTTAAAGGGACTGACTCTCCATGTGGGGAAAGTGTTAGTAAAGGGTTTGGAATGGTGAACCCGAGTAAAAGGGGACGAAAACTGAGATGCATTTGAAAACGTTTCCCAGTCACACGGTGCACCATACTGTGGGTTTCCCATGCATGTTTTAGCTGAAGGAAGAATCCCTTAAACCTGGAGATTTGGGACCCATGGAATGGGTACCATGCAGTATGACTTCAAAGGGTCTGCATTTGCTCATCGAACCTCACCAATGCTATCAGCCTGAAGTGTCCCACCTTATGTCTCACTCAGCTCTGGGTGTAGATGAGGTAAATCCAGGTTGCATCACAAGCCCTGAATGAATTATTTAAGAATTGCTCTCTATTTCACTGTCATTGTGTTTTGTATTTGTAATTCATTTTGATAAGGGGATTTATCGTGTTTACTCTGCTGCATACATGCAGCTGTACACACGCTTGATTCTCTTATGGAGACATATAAATCCATGGGTTTGAAGATTCTTACTAGTCAGGTGTATTGCTAGGCGTTGAATATAGGGTTTTTAGACCATCTCGTTGAGCAAGGGGTAGATCTTGACTATTACATATTTGACTTATGGAAGGGTATCTGTGCTAATTTCTATCTCTGGTTTTATGCAGCACCCAAACTCACCTTTCCCCTTAAGCAAACATAAGTTGGTTTTCTTAATTTGAGACCCTGTTCTGTTTTGCAATTCAGTTCATGTGTAGCCAAGATTACATTCGGTGTATTAGTGATATCTTATGATGTTTCATTTTCTGTGTGACTTATTTCACTTAGAATCATCGACCTGAATCCACTCATTATGGCGCGACGGGCCTGATGACATAGATTTCATTGGAGAGTGATATTAAAATGTAGGTACGTACCACAATTTCATTATCCATATTTTGCTTTCTGTGATATTTTACTTGTACCGTAGACGAGGTTCTTGTAAACAGAGCCGTCTGAAACTTTGGGGTAGGCTCTGTGTTTTTGATTTTAATTTCCCTAAGCTATAGGACCATAAGTGGAAGTGCTGTAGGCTCTGTTGCTTTGTTTTTTAGGTGTTTCAGGAAACACCATACACTTCTCCAGAGTGGCTCTTGGCAATTTACATCCCGCCCATCAGCATAACAGAGCTCCCTGTTCTCCATGGCCTGTGTTGCCTGTCTGGATTTTACACATTTTTCAGATGGCCGTTTTGACCAGGGGGCAGTGAGACTTCACTGTAGTGCAGATTTCTTTAACATGCTTGCTTGGTTGGCCAAAAAGGGCGTATGCGTTTTTCCCTGAATATATTCTGGAAAAAACGCATATGCCGTTTTTGGCCAAGTGCATCATTGTCGACGTTCTGCCTCTTTTCCTATGCTTTAAATGTAATTCCAGTCTACCCCCTGAAATCGTTTTCCTGCAATTCTGCCCCGGTTTCAAGTCCTCTTCGCAGGCTTCCTTCAATATATTTTTGGATGTTAGCTGTCATATATAACTCTGCAGGTTTGTGAATTACAGTGCCCATGATCTCCTTTCATCAAATCGCTTCCTTGTGAGCTGGCCGCAAACCCGCAGGATTGCTTCAGGGCCTAAACTGGTTCCGGAATGGCATGCTGAGCCTTTGGTTAAATCCTCTTCCTGGTGGGAAATGAGCGTTAAATTTGCCCGTGCAGACACCTACAGCTAGTCTCTCATTGGTTCTCCCTATTCCTGTTCATCTTGCCAGAAATTGCAAACTGTGCCAAACAGGAGGTTAAAGGCACTGACTCTCCAAGTGGGGAGAGTGTTAGTAAAGGGTCTGAAATGGTGAACCCGAGTAAAAGGGGACAAAACCTGAGATGCATTTGAAAACGTTTCCCGGTCACACGGTGCACCATACTGTGGATTTCCCATGCATGTTTTAGCTGAAGGAAGAATCGCTTAAACCTGGAGATTTGGGACCCATGGAATGGGTACCATGCTGTATGACTTCAAAGGGCCTGCATTTGCTCATCGAACCTCACCAATGCTATCAGCCCGAAGTGTCCAACCTTATGTCTCACTCAGCTCTGGGTGTAGATGAGGTAAATCCAGGTTGCATCACAAGCCCTGAATGAATTATTTAAGAATTGCTCTCTATTTCACTGTCATTGTGTTTCGTTTTTGTAATTCATTTTGATAATGGGATTTATCGGATTTTCTCTGCTGCCTTCATGCAGCTGTACACACGCTTGATTCTCTTATGGAGACATATAAATCCATGGGTTTGAAGATAATTACTAGTCAGGTGTATTCCTAGGCGTTGAATATAGGGTGTTTAGCCCATTTCGTTGAGCAAGGTGTAGGTCTTGACTATTACATATTTGACGTATGGAATGGTGTCTGTGCTAATTTCTATCTCTGGTTTTATGCAGCACCCCAACTCACCTTTCCCCTTAAGCAAACATAAGTTGGTTTTCTAAATTTGAGAACCTGTTCTGTTTTGCAATTCAGTTCATGTGTAGCCAAGATTACATTCCGTGTATTAGTGATATCTTATGATGTTTCATTATCTGTGTGACTTATTTCACTTAGAATCATTGTACCTGAATCCACTCATTATGCCACGACGGGCCTGATGACATAGATTTCATTGGTGAGTGATATTCCATTGTACGTACGTACCACAACTTCTTTATGCATTTTTCGCTTTCTGGGATATTTAACTTGTACCGTAGACGTGGTTCTTGTAAACAGAGCCGTCTGAAACTTTGGGGTGGCTGTGTGTTTTTGATTTTAATTTCCCTAAGCTATAGGACCATAAGTGGAAGTGCCGTAGGTTCCGTTGCTTTGTTTTTTAGGTGTTTCAGGAAACACCATACACTTCCCCAGAGTGGCTCTTGGCAATTTACATCCCACCCATCAGCATAACAAGGCTCCCTCTTCTCCATGGCCTGTGCTGCCTTTCTGGATTTTACAATTTTTTCAGATGGCCCTTTTGACCGGGGGGCAGTGAGACTTCATTGTAGTGCAGATTTCTATAACATGCTTGCTTGGTTGGCCAAAAAGGGCGTATGCTTTTTTTCCTGAATATATTCTGGAAAAATGCATACGCCCTTTTTGGCCAAGTGCATCAATGTCGACGTTCTCCCTCTTTTCGTATGCTTTAAATGCAATTCCAGTCTACGCCCTGAAATCGTTTTCCTGCAAATCTGCCCCGCTTTCAAGTCCTCTTTGCAGCCTTCCTTCAATATATTTTTGGACGATAGCTGTCATTTATAACGCTGAAGGTTTGTGAATTACAGTGCCCGTGAGCTCCTTTCGTCAAATCACTTTCTTGTGAGCTGTCTGCAAAGCCGCAGGATTGCTTGAGGCCCTAATCTGGTTCCCTCATGGCATGCTGAGCCTTTTGTTATTTCCTCTTCCTGGTGGGAAATGAGCGTTAAATTTGCCCGTGCAGAAACCTACAGCTACTCTCTCATTGGTTCTCACTATTCCTGTTCATCTTGCGCGGAAATTGCAAACTGTGCCAAAGAGGAGGTTAAAGGCACTGACTCTCCAAGTGGGGAGAGTGTTAGTAAAGGGTTTGGAATGGTGAACCCGAGTAAAAGGGGACGAAAACTGAGATGCATTTGAAAACGTTTCCCAGTCACACGGTGCACCATACTGTGGGTTTCCTATGCATGTTTTAGCTGAAGGAAGAATCCCTTAAACCTGGAGATTTGGGACCCATGGAATGGGTACCATGCAGTATGACTTCAAAGGGTCTGCATTTGCTCATCGAACCTCACCAATGCTATCAGCCTGAAGTGTCCCACCTTATGTCTCACTCAGCTCTGGGTGTAGATGAGGTAAATCCAGGTTGCATCACAAGCCCTGAATGAATTATTTAAGAATTGCTCTCTATTTCACTCTCATTGTGTTTTGTTTTTGTAATTCATTTTGATAAGGGGATTTATCGGGTTTACTCTGCTGCATACATGCAGCTGTACACACGCTTGATTCTCTTATGGAGACATATAAATCCATGGGTTTGAAGATTCTTACTAGTCAGGTGTATTGCTAGGCGTTGAATATAGGGTTTTTAGACCATCTCGTTGAGCAAGGGGTAGATCTTGACTATTACATATTTGACTTATGGAAGGGTATCCGTGCTAATTTCTATCTCTGGTCTTATGCAGCACCCAAACTCACCTTTCCCCTTAAGCAAACATAAGTTGGTTTTCTTAATTTGAGACCCTGTTCTGTTTTGCAATTCAGTTCATGTGTAGCCAAGATTACATTCGGTGTATTAGTGATATCTTATGATGTTTCATTTTCTGTGTGACTTATTTCACTTAGAATCATCGACCTGAATCCACTCATTATGCCGTGACGGGCCTGATGACATAGATTTCATTGGAGAGTGATATTACAATGTACGTACGTACCACAATTTCTTTATCCATTTTTTGCTTTCTGTGATATTTTACTTGTACCGTAGACGAGGTCTTGTAAACAGAGCCGTCTGAAACTTTGGGGTGGCTGTGTGTTTTTGATTTTAATTTCCCTAAGCTATAGGACAATAAGTGGAAGTGCCATAGGCTCTGTTGCTTTGTTTTTTAGGTGTTTCAGGAAACACCATACACTTCTCCAGAGTGGCTCTTGGCAATTTACATCCCGCCCATCAGCATAACAGAGCTCCCTGTTCTCCATGGCCTGTGTTGCCTGTCTGGATTTTACACATTTTTCAGATGGCCGTTTTGACCAGGGGGCAGTGAGACTTGACTGTAGTGCAGATTTCTTTAACATGCTTGCTTGGTTGGCCAAAAAGGGCGTATGCGTTTTTTCCTGAATATATTCTGGAAAAAACGCATACGCCGTTTTTGGCCAAGTGCATCATTGTCGACGTTCTGCCTCTTTTCCTATGCTTTAAATGTAATTCCAGTCTACCCCCTGAAATCGTTGTCCTGCAATTCTGCCCCGCTTTCAAGTCCTGTTCGCAGGCTTCCTTCCATATATTTTTGGATGATAGCTGTCATATATAACTCTGCAGGTTTGTGAATTACAGTGCCCATGATCTCCTTTCATCAAATCGCTTCCTTGTGAGCTGGCCGCAAACCCGCAGGATTGCTTCAGGCCCTAAACTGGTTCCGGAATGGCATGCTGAGCCTTTGGTTAAATCCTCTTCCTGGTGGGAAATGAGCGTTAAATTTGCCCGTGCAGACACCTACAGCTAGTCTCTCATTGGTTCTCCCTATTCCTGTTCATCTTGCCAGAAATTGCAAACTGTGCCAAACAGGAGGTTAAAGGCACTGACTCTCCAAGTGGGGAGAGTGTTAGTAAAGGGTCTGGAATGGTGAACCCGAGTAAAAGGGGACAAAATCTGAGATGCATTTGAAAACGTTTCCCGGTCACACGGTGCACCATACTGTGGGTTTCCCATGCATGTTTTAGCTGAAGGAAGAATCCCTTAAACCTGGAGATTTGGGACCCATGGAATGGGTACCATGCAGTATGACTTCAAAGGGTCTGCATTTCCTCATCGAACCTCACCAATGCTATCAGCCCGAAGTGTCCAACCTTATGTCTCACTCAGCTCTGGGTGTAGATGAGGTAAATCCAGGTTGCATCACAAGCCCTGAATGAATTATTTAAGAATTGCTCTCTATTTCACTCTCATTGTGTTTCGTTTTTGTAATTCATTTTGCTAATGGGATTTATCGGATTTTCTCTGCTGCCTTCATGCAGCTGTACACACGCTTGATTCTCTTATGGAGACATATAAATCCATGGGTTTGAAGATAATTACTAGTCAGGTGTATTCCTAGGCGTTGAATATAGGGTGTTTAGCCCATTTCGTTGAGCAAGGTGTAGGTCTTGACTATTACATATTTGACGTATGGAATGGTATCAGTGCTAATTTCTATCTCTGGTTTTATGCAGCACCCCAACTCACCTTTCCCCTTAAGCAAACATAAGTTGGTTTTCTAAATTTGAGAACCTGTTCTGTTTTGAAATTCAGTTCATGTGTAGCCAAGATTACATTCCGTGTATTAGTGATATCTTATGATGTTTCATTTTCTGTGTGACTTATTTCACTTAGAATCATTGTACCTGAATCCACTCATTATGCCACGACGGGCCTGATGACATAGATTTCATTGGTGAGTGATATTCCATTGTACGTACGTACCAGAACTTCTTTATGCATTTTTCGCTTTCTGGGATATTTAACTTGTACCGTAGACGTGGTTCTTGTAAACAGAGCCGTCTGAAACTTTGGGGTGGCTGTGTGTTTTTGATTTTAATTTCCCTAAGCTATAGGACCATAAGTGGAAGTGCCGTAGGTTCCGTTGCTTTGTTTTTTAGGTGTTTCAGGAAACACCATACACTTCCCCAGAGTGGCTCTTGGCAATTTACATCCCACCCAGCAGCATAACAAGTCTCCCTCTTCTCCATGGCCTGTGCTGCCTTTCTGGATTTTACACTTTTTTCAGATGGCCCTTTTGGCCGGGGGGCAGTGAGACTTCATTGTAGTGCAGATTTCTATAACATGCTTGCTTGGTTGGCCAAAAAGGGCGTATGCTTTTTTTCCTGAATATATTCTGGAAAAATGCATATGCCCTTTTTGGCCAAGTGCATCAATGTCGACGTTCTCCCTCTTTTCGTATGCTTTAAATGCAATTCCAGTCTACGCCCTGAAATCGTTTTCCTGCAAATCTGCCCCGCTTTCAAGTCCTCTTTGCAGCCTTCCTTCAATATATTTTTGGACGATAGCTGTCATTTATAACGCTGAAGGTTTGTGAATTACAGTGCCCGTGAGGTCCTTTCGTCAAATCACTTTCTTGTGAGCTGTCCGCAAAGCCGCAGGATTGCTTCAGGCCCTAATTTGGTTCCCTCACGGCATGCTGAGCCTTTAGTTATTTCCTCTTCCTGGTGGGAAATGAGCGTTAAATTTGCCCGTGCAGAAACCTACAGCTACTCTCTCATTGGTTCTCCCTATTCCTGTTCATCTTGCGCAGAAGTTGCAAACTGTGCCAAACAGCAGGTTAAAGGGACTGACTCTCCATGTGGGGAAAGTGTTAGTAAAGGGTTTGGAATGGTGAACCCGAGTAAAAGGGCATGAAAACTGAGATGCATTTGAAAACGTTTCCCAGTCACACGGTGCACCATACTGTGGGTTTCCCATGCATGTTTTAGCTGAAGGAAGAATCCCTTAAACCTGGAGATTTGGGACCCATGGAATGGGTACCATGCAGTATGACTTCAAAGGGTCTGCATTTGCTCATCGAACCTCACCAATGCTATCAGCCTGAAGTGTCCCACCTTATGTCTCACTCAGCTCTGGGTGTAGATGAGGTAAATCCAGGTTGCATCACAAGCCCTGAATGAATTATTTAAGAATTGCTCTCTATTTCACTCTCATTGTGTATTGTTTTTGTAATTCATTTTGATAAGGGGATTTATCGGATTTACTCTGCTGCATACATGCAGCTGTACACATGCTTGATTCTCTTATAGAGACATATAAATCCATGGGTTTGAAGATTCTTACTAGTCAGGTGTATTGCTAGGCGTTGAATATAGGGTTTTTAGACCATCTCGTTGAGCAAGGGGTAGATCTTGACTATTACATATTTGACTTATGGAAGGGTATCTGTGCTAATTTCTATCTCTGGTTTTATGCAGCAACCAAACTCACCTTTCCTCTTAAGCAAACATAAGTTGGTTTTCTAAATTTGAGACCCTGTTCTGTTTTGCAATTCAGTTCATGTGTAGCCAAGATTACATTCGGTGTATTAGTGATATCTTATGATGTTTCATTTTCTGTGTGACTTATTTCACTTAGAATCATCGACCTGAATCCACTCATTATGGCGCGACGGGCCTGATGACATAGATTTCATTGGAGAGTGATATTACAATGTATGTACGTACCACAATTTCTTTATCCATTTTTTGCTTTCTGTGATAATTTACTTGTACCGTAGACGAGGTTCTTGTAAACAGAGCCGTCTGAAACTTTGGGGTGGCTGTGTGTTTTTGATTTTAATTTCCCTAAGCTATAGGACCATAAGTGGAAGTGCCGTAGGCTCTGTTGCTTTGTTTTTTAGGTGTTTCAGGAAACACCATACACTTCTCCAGAGTGGCTCTTGGCAATTTACATCCCGCCCATCAGCATAACAGAGCTCCCTGTTCTCCATGGCCTGTGTTGCCTGTCTGGATTTTACACATTTTTCAGATGGCCGTTTTGACCAGGGGGCAGTGAGACTTGACTGTAGTGCAGATTTCTTTAACATGCTTGCTTGGTTGGCCAAAAAGGGCGTATGCGTTTTTTCCTGAATATATTCTGGAAAAAACGCATACGCCGTTTTTGGCCAAGTGCATCATTGTCGACGTTCTGCCTCTTTTCCTATGCTTTAAATGTAATTCCAGTCTACCCCCTGAAATCGTTTTCCTGCAATTCTGCCCCGCATTCAAGTCCTCTTCGCAGGCTTCCTTCAATATATTTTTGGATGTTAGCTGTCATTATAACTCTGCAGGTGTGTGAATTACAGTGCCCATGATCTCCTTTCATCAAATCGCTTCCTTGTGAGCTGGCCGCAAACCCGCAGGATTGCTTCAGGTCCTAAACTGGTTCCGGAATGGCATGCTGAGCCTTTGGTTAAATCCTCTTCCTGGTGGGAAATGAGCGTTAAATTTGCCCGTGCAGACACCTACAGCTAGTCTCTCATTGGTTCTCCCTATTCCTGTTCATCTTGCCAGAAATTGCAAACTGTGCCAAACAGGAGGTTAAAGGCACTGACTCTCCAAGTGGGGAGAGTGTTAGTAAAGGGTCTGAAATGGTGAACCCGAGTAAAAGGGGACAAAACCTGAGATGCATTTGAAAACGTTTCCCGGTCACACGGTGCACCATACTGTGGATTTCCCATGCATGTTTTAGCTGAAGGAAGAATCGCTTAAACCTGGAGATTTGGGACCCATGGAATGGGTACCATGCTGTATGACTTCAAAGGGCCTGCATTTGCTCATCGAACCTCACCAATGCTATCAGCCCGAAGCGTCCAACCTTATGTCTCACTCAGCTCTGGGTGTAGATGAGGTAAATCCAGGTTGCATCACAAGCCCTGAATGAATTATTTAACAATTGCTCTCTATTTCACTGTCATTGTGTTTCGTTTTTGTAATTCATTTTGATAATGGGATTTATCGGATTTTCACTGCTGCGTTTAGACCGCTGTACACATGCTTGATTTCCTTATGGAGACATATAAATCCATGGGTCTTAAGATTCTTACTTGTCAGGTATATTCCCAGGCGTTGAATATGTGGTGTTGAGTCCATTTCGTTGAGCAAGGAGTAGGTCTAGTCTATTATATATTTGGCTTATGGAACGGTATCTGTGCTAATTTCAATCTCTGGTTTGATGCAGCACCCCAACTCACCTTTCCCCATAAGCAAGCATAAGTTGGTTTTCTAAATTTGAGACCCTGTTCTGTTTTGTAATTCAGTTCATGTGTAGACAAGTTTACGTTCCGTGTATTAGTGATATCTTATGATGTTTCTTTTTCTGTGTGACTTATTTCTCGTAGAATCGTCGTACCTGAATCCACTCATTATGCCGCTACGGGCCTGATGACGTAGATCTCATTGCTGAGTGATATTCCATTATACGTACGTACCACAATTTCTTTATCCATTTTTTGCTTTCTCGGATATTTAACTTGCACCGTAGACGAGGTCCTTGTAAACAGAGCCGTCCCAAACTTTGGGGTGGCTGTGTGTTTTTGATTTTAATTTCCCTAAGCTATAGGACCCTATGTGGAAGTGCCATAGGCTGTGTTGCTTTGTTTCCTACGTGTTTTAGGAAACACCATACACTCCTCCAGAGTGGCTGTTGGCAATTTACATCCCGCCCATCAGCATAACAAGGCTCCCTCTTCTTCATGACCTGTCCTGCCTTTCTGGATTTTACACTTTTTTCAGATGGCCCTTTTGACCGCGGGGCAGGGAGACTTCATTGTAGTGCAGATTTCTTTAACACGCTTGCTTGGTTGGCCAAAAAGGGCGTATGCGTTTTTTCCTGAATATATTCAGGAAAACACGCATACGCCCTTTTTGGCCAAGTGCATCATTGTGGACATTCTGCCTCTTTTCCTATGCTTTAAGTGCAATTCCAGTCTACCCCCTGAAATCGTTTTCCTGAAATTCTGCCCCGCTTTCAAGTCCTCTTTGAAGACTTACTTCAATACATTTTTGGACGATAGCTGTCATTCATAACTCTGCAGGTTTGTGAATTACAGTGCCCCTGAGCTCCTTTCTTCAACTCGCTTTCTTGTGAGCTGGCGGCAAAACCGCAGGATTGCTTCAGGCCCTAATCTGGTTCGGGCAGGGCACGCTGAGCCTTTGGTTAATCCCTCTTCCTGGTGGGAAATGAGCGTTCCATTTGCCCGTGCAGACACCTACAGCTAGTCTCTCATTGGTTCTCCCTATTCCTGTTCATCTTGTGCAGAAATTGCAAACTGTGACAAACAGGAGGTTAAAGGCACTGACTCTCCAAGTGGGGAGAGTGTTAGTAAAGCGTCTGGAACGGTGAACCCGAGTACCAGGGGACGAAACCTGAGATGCATTTGAAAACGTTTCCCAATCACACGGTGCACCATACTCTGGGTTTCCCATGCATGTTTTAGCTGAAGGAAGAATCCCTTAAACCTGGAGAGTTGGGACCCATGGAATGGGTACCATGCAGTATGACTTCAAAGGGTCTGCGTTTGCTCACCGAACTTCACAAATGCTATCAGCCTGAAGTGTCCAGCCTTATGTCTCACCCAGCTCTGGGTGTAGATGTGGTAAATCCAGGTTGCATCACAAGCCCTGAATGAATTATTTAAGAATTGCTCTCTATTTCACTCTCATTGTGATTTGTTTTTGAAATTTATTTTGATAATGGGATTTATCGGATTTTCTCTGCTGCCTTCAGGCCGCTGTACACACGCTTGATTCTCTTATGAAGACATATAAATCCATGGGTTTGAAGATTCTTTCTAGTCAGGTGTATTCCTAGGCATTGAATATAGGGTGTTTAGCCCCTTTCGTTGAGCAAGGGGTATGTCTTGACTATTACGTATTTGACATATGGAATGGTATCTGTGCTAATTTCTATCTCTGGTTTTATGCAGCACCCCAACTCACCTTTCCCCTTAAGCAAACATAAGTTGGTTTTCTATATTTGAGACCCTGTTCTGTTTTGTAATTCAGTTCATGTGTAGCCAAGTTTACATTCCGTGTATTAGTGACATCTTATGATGTTTCATTTTCTGTGTGACGTATTTCACTTAGAATCATCGTACCTGAATCCACTCATTATGCCACGACGGGCCAGATGACATAGATTTCATTGGTGAGTGATATTCCATTGTACGTACGTACCACAACTTCTTTATCCATTTTTCGCTTTCTGGGATATTTAACATGTACCGTAGACGAGGTTCTTGTAAACAGATCCGTCTGAAATTTTGGGGTGGCTGTGTGTTTTTGATTTTAATTTCCATAAGCTATAGGACCATAAGTGGAAGAGCCGTAGGCTCCGTTGCTTTGTTTTTTAGGTGTTTCAGGAAACACCATACACTTCTCCAGAGTGGCTGTTGGCAATTTACATCCCACCCATCAGCATAACAAGGCTCCCTCTTCTCCATGGCCTGTGCTGCATTTCTGGATTTTACACTTTTTTCAGATGGCCCTTTTGACCGGGGGGCAGTGAGACTTCATTGTAGTGCAGATTTCTTTAACATGCTTGCTTGGTTGGCCAAAAAGGGTGTATGCGTTTTTTCCTGAATATATTTAGGATAAAACGCATACGCCCTTTTTAGCCAAGTGCATCATTGTCGACGTTCTGCCTCTTTTCCTATGCTTTAAATGCAATTCCAGTCTACCCCCTGAAATCGTTTTCCTGCAATTCTGCCCCGCTTTCAAGTCCTCTTCGCAGCCTTCCTTCAATATATTTTTGGACGATAGCTGTCATTTATAACTCTGCAGGTTTGTGAATTACAGTGCCCCTGAGCTCCTTTCTTCAAATCGCTTTCTTGTGAGCTGGCCGCAAACCCGCAGGATTGCTTCAGGCCCTAATCTGTTTCAGGCACGGCATGCTGAGCCTTTGGTTAATTCCTCTTCCTGGTGGGAAATGAGCATGAAATTTGCCCGTGCAGACACCTACAGCTAGTCTCTCATTGGTTCTCCCTATTCCTGTGCATCTTGCGCAGAAATTGCAAACTGTGCCAAACAGGAGGTTAAAGGCACTGACTCTCCAAGTGGGGAGAGTGTTAGTAAAGGGTCTGGAATTGTGAACCCGAGTAAAAGGGGACAAAACTGAGAAGCATTTGAAAACGTTTCCCGGTCACACGGTGCACCATACTGTGGGTTTCCCATGCATGCTTTAGCTGAAGGAAGAATCACTTAAACCTGGAGAGTTGGGACCCATGGAATGGGTATCATGCAGTATGACTTCAAATGGTCTGCATTTGCTCATTGAACCTCACCAATGCTATCAGCCCGAAGTGTCCAACCTTATGTCTCTCTCAGCTCTGGGTTTAGATGAGGTAAATCCAGGTTGCATCACAAGCCCTGAATGAATTATTTAAGAACTGCTCTCTATTTCACTGTCATTGTGTTTTGTTTTTGTAATTCATTTTGATAATAGGATTTATCGGATTTTCCCTGCTGCCTTCATGCAGCTGTGCACACGCTTGATTCTCTTATGGAGACATATAAATCCATGGGTTTCAAGATTCTTACTAGTCAGGTGTATTCCTAGGCGTTGAATATAGGGTGTTTAGCCCATTTCGTTGAGCAAGTGGTAGGTCTTGACTATTACATATTTGACTTATGGAATGGTATCTGTGCTAATTTCTATCTCTGGTTTTATGCAGCACCTAACTCACCTTTCCCCTTAAGAAAACATAAGTTGGTTTTCTAAATTTGAGACCCTGTTCTGTTTTGTAATTCAGTTCATGTGTAGCCAAGATTACATTCCGTGTATTAGTGATATCTTATGATATTTCATTTTATGTGTGACTTATTTCACTTAGAATCATTGTACCAGAATTCAATCATTATGCCACGACGGGCCTGATGTTATAGATTGCATTGGTGAGTGATATTCCATTGTATGTACGTACCACAACTTCTTTATCCATTTTTCGCTTTCTGGGATATTTAACTTGTACCGTAGAAGATGTTCTTGTAAACAGAGCCGTCTGAAACTTTGGGGCAGCTGTGTGTTTTTGATTTTAATTTCCCTAAGCTATAGGACCATAAGTGGAAGTGCCGTAGGCTCCGTTGCTTTGTTTTTTAGGTGTTTCAGGAAACACCATACACTTCTCCAGAGTGGCTCTTGGCAATTTACATCCCGCCCATCAGCATAACAGAGCTCCCTGTTCTCCATGGCCTGTGTTGCCTGTCTGGATTTTACACATTTTTCAGATGGCCGTTTTGACCAGGGGGCAGTGAGACTTGACTGTAGTGCAGATTTCTTTAACATGCTTGCTTGGTTGGCCAAAAAGGGCGTATGCGTTTTTTCCTGAATATATTCTGGAAAAAACGCATACGCCGTTTTTGGCCAAGTGCATCATTGTCGACGTTCTGCCTCTTTTCCTATGCTTTAAATGTAATTCCAGTCTACCCCCTGAAATCGTTGTCCTGCAATTCTGCCCCGCTTTCAAGTCCTGTTCGCAGGCTTCCTTCCATATATTTTTGGATGATAGCTGTCATATATAACTCTGCAGGTTTGTGAATTACAGTGCCCATGATCTCCTTTCATCAAATCGCTTCCTTGTGAGCTGGCCGCAAACCCGCAGGATTGCTTCAGGCCCTAAACTGGTTCCGGAATGGCATGCTGAGCCTTTGGTTAAATCCTCTTCCTGGTGGGAAATGAGCGTTAAATTTGCCCGTGCAGACACCTACAGCTAGTCTCTCATTGGTTCTCCCTATTCCTGTTCATCTTGCCAGAAATTGCAAACTGTGCCAAACAGGAGGTTAAAGGCACTGACTCTCCAAGTGGGGAGAGTGTTAGTAAAGGGTCTGGAATGGTGAACCCGAGTAAAAGGGGACAAAATCTGAGATGCATTTGAAAACGTTTCCCGGTCACACGGTGCACCATACTGTGGGTTTCCCATGCGTGTTTTAGCTGAAGGAAGAATCCCTTAAACCTGGAGATTTGGGACCCATGGAATGGGTACCATGCAGTATGACTTCAAAGGGTCTGCATTTCCTCATCGAACCTCACCAATGCTATCAGCCCGAAGTGTCCAACCTTATGTCTCACTCAGCTCTGGGTGTAGATGAGGTAAATCCAGGTTGCATCACAAGCCCTGAATGAATTATTTAAGAATTGCTCTCTATTTCACTCTCATTGTGTTTCGTTTTTGTAATTCATTTTGCTAATGGGATTTATCGGATTTTCTCTGCTGCCTTCATGCAGCTGTACACACGCTTGATTCTCTTATGGAGACATATAAATCCATGGGTTTGAAGATAATTACTAGTCAGGTGTATTCCTAGGCGTTGAATATAGGGTGTTTAGCCCATTTCGTTGAGCAAGGTGTAGGTCTTGACTATTACATATTTGACGTATGGAATGGTATCAGTGCTAATTTCTATCTCTGGTTTTATGCAGCACCCCAACTCACCTTTCCCCTTAAGCAAACATAAGTTGGTTTTCTAAATTTGAGAACCTGTTCTGTTTTGAAATTCAGTTCATGTGTAGCCAAGATTACATTCCGTGTATTAGTGATATCTTATGATGTTTCATTTTCTGTGTGACTTATTTCACTTAGAATCATTGTACCTGAATCCACTCATTATGCCACGACGGGCCTGATGACATAGATTTCATTGGTGAGTGATATTCCATTGTACGTACGTACCACAACTTCTTTATGCATTTTTCGCTTTCTGGGATATTTAACTTGTACCGTAGACGTGGTTCTTGTAAACAGAGCCGTCTGAAACTTTGGGGTGGCTGTGTGTTTTTGATTTTAATTTCCCTAAGCTATAGGACCATAAGTGGAAGTGCCGTAGGTTCCGTTGCTTTGTTTTTTAGGTGTTGCAGGAAACACCATACACTTCCCCAGAGTGGCTCTTGGCAATTTACATCCCACCCATCAGCATAACAAGTCTCCCTCTTCTCCATGGCCTGTGCTGCCTTTCTGGATTTTACACTTTTTTCAGATGGCCCTTTTGGCCGGGGGGCAGTGAGACTTCATTGTAGTGCAGATTTCTATAACATGCTTGCTTGGTTGGCCAAAAAGGGCGTATGCTTTTTTTCCTGAATATATTCTGGAAAAATGCATATGCCCTTTTTGGCCAAGTGCATCAATGTCGACGTTCTCCCTCTTTTCGTATGCTTTAAATGCAATTCCAGTCTACCCCCTGAAATCGTTTTCCTGCAAATCTGCCCCGCTTTCAAGTCCTCTTTGCAGCCTTCCTTCAATATATTTTTGGACGATAGCTGTCATTTATAACGCTGAAGGTTTGTGAATTACAGTGCCCGTGAGGTCCTTTCGTCAAATCACTTTCTTGTGAGCTGTCCGCAAAGCCGCAGGATTGCTTCAGGCCCTAATTTGGTTCCCTCACGGCATGCTGAGCCTTTAGTTATTTCCTCTTCCTGGTGGGAAATGAGCGTTAAATTTGCCCGTGCAGAAACCTACAGCTACTCTCTCATTGGTTCTCCCTATTCCTGTTCATCTTGCGCAGAAGTTGCAAACTGTGCCAAACAGCAGGTTAAAGGGACTGACTCTCCATGTGGGGAAAGTGTTAGTAAAGGGTTTGGAATGGTGAACCCGAGTAAAAGGGCATGAAAACTGAGATGCATTTGAAAACGTTTCCCAGTCACACGGTGCACCATACTGTGGGTTTCCCATGCATGTTTTAGCTGAAGGAAGAATCCCTTAAACCTGGAGATTTGGGACCCATGGAATGGGTACCATGCAGTATGACTTCAAAGGGTCTGCATTTGCTCATCGAACCTCACCAATGCTATCAGCCTGAAGTGTCCCACCTTATGTCTCACTCAGCTCTGGGTGTAGATGAGGTAAATCCAGGTTGCATCACAAGCCCTGAATGAATTATTTAAGAATTGCTCTCTATTTCACTCTCATTGTGTATTGTTTTTGTAATTCATTTTGATAAGGGGATTTATCGGATTTACTCTGCTGCATACATGCAGCTGTACACATGCTTGATTCTCTTATAGAGACATATAAATCCATGGGTTTGAAGATTCTTACTAGTCAGGTGTATTGCTAGGCGTTGAATATAGGGTTTTTAGACCATCTCGTTGAGCAAGGGGTAGATCTTGACTATTACATATTTGACTTATGGAAGGGTATCTGTGCTAATTTCTATCTCTGGTTTTATGCAGCAACCAAACTCACCTTTCCTCTTAAGCAAACATAAGTTGGTTTTCTAAATTTGAGACCCTGTTCTGTTTTGCAATTCAGTTCATGTGTAGCCAAGATTACATTCGGTGTATTAGTGATATCTTATGATGTTTCATTTTCTGTGTGACTTATTTCACTTAGAATCATCGACCTGAATCCACTCATTATGGCGCGACGGGCCTGATGACATAGATTTCATTGGAGAGTGATATTACAATGTATGTACGTACCACAATTTCTTTATCCATTTTTTGCTTTCTGTGATAATTTACTTGTACCGTAGACGAGGTTCTTGTAAACAGAGCCGTCTGAAACTTTGGGGTGGCTGTGTGTTTTTGATTTTAATTTCCCTAAGCTATAGGACCATAAGTGGAAGTGCCGTAGGCTCTGTTGCTTTGTTTTTTAGGTGTTTCAGGAAACACCATACACTTCTCCAGAGTGGCTCTTGGCAATTTACATCCCGCCCATCAGCATAACAGAGCTCCCTGTTCTCCATGGCCTGTGTTGCCTGTCTGGATTTTACACATTTTTCAGATGGCCGTTTTGACCAGGGGGCAGTGAGACTTGACTGTAGTGCAGATTTCTTTAACATGCTTGCTTGGTTGGCCAAAAAGGGCGTATGCGTTTTTTCCTGAATATATTCTGGAAAAAACGCATACGCCGTTTTTGGCCAAGTGCATCATTGTCGACGTTCTGCCTCTTTTCCTATGCTTTAAATGTAATTCCAGTCTACCCCCTGAAATCGTTTTCCTGCAATTCTGCCCCGCATTCAAGTCCTCTTCGCAGGCTTCCTTCAATATATTTTTGGATGTTAGCTGTCATTATAACTCTGCAGGTGTGTGAATTACAGTGCCCATGATCTCCTTTCATCAAATCGCTTCCTTGTGAGCTGGCCGCAAACCCGCAGGATTGCTTCAGGTCCTAAACTGGTTCCGGAATGGCATGCTGAGCCTTTGGTTAAATCCTCTTCCTGGTGGGAAATGAGCGTTAAATTTGCCCGTGCAGACACCTACAGCTAGTCTCTCATTGGTTCTCCCTATTCCTGTTCATCTTGCCAGAAATTGCAAACTGTGCCAAACAGGAGGTTAAAGGCACTGACTCTCCAAGTGGGGAGAGTGTTAGTAAAGGGTCTGAAATGGTGAACCCGAGTAAAAGGGGACAAAACCTGAGATGCATTTGAAAACGTTTCCCGGTCACACGGTGCACCATACTGTGGATTTCCCATGCATGTTTTAGCTGAAGGAAGAATCGCTTAAACCTGGAGATTTGGGACCCATGGAATGGGTACCATGCTGTATGACTTCAAAGGGCCTGCATTTGCTCATCGAACCTCACCAATGCTATCAGCCCGAAGCGTCCAACCTTATGTCTCACTCAGCTCTGGGTGTAGATGAGGTAAATCCAGGTTGCATCACAAGCCCTGAATGAATTATTTAACAATTGCTCTCTATTTCACTGTCATTGTGTTTCGTTTTTGTAATTCATTTTGATAATGGGATTTATCGGATTTTCACTGCTGCGTTTAGACCGCTGTACACATGCTTGATTTCCTTATGGAGACATATAAATCCATGGGTCTTAAGATTCTTACTTGTCAGGTATATTCCCAGGCGTTGAATATGTGGTGTTGAGTCCATTTCGTTGAGCAAGGAGTAGGTCTAGTCTATTATATATTTGGCTTATGGAACGGTATCTGTGCTAATTTCAATCTCTGGTTTGATGCAGCACCCCAACTCACCTTTCCCCATAAGCAAGCATAAGTTGGTTTTCTAAATTTGAGACCCTGTTCTGTTTTGTAATTCAGTTCATGTGTAGACAAGTTTACGTTCCGTGTATTAGTGATATCTTATGATGTTTCTTTTTCTGTGTGACTTATTTCTCGTAGAATCGTCGTACCTGAATCCACTCATTATGCCGCTACGGGCCTGATGACGTAGATCTCATTGCTGAGTGATATTCCATTATACGTACGTACCACAATTTCTTTATCCATTTTTTGCTTTCTCGGATATTTAACTTGCACCGTAGACGAGGTCCTTGTAAACAGAGCCGTCCCAAACTTTGGGGTGGCTGTGTGTTTTTGATTTTAATTTCCCTAAGCTATAGGACCCTATGTGGAAGTGCCATAGGCTGTGTTGCTTTGTTTCCTACGTGTTTTAGGAAACACCATACACTCCTCCAGAGTGGCTGTTGGCAATTTACATCCCGCCCATCAGCATAACAAGGCTCCCTCTTCTTCATGACCTGTCCTGCCTTTCTGGATTTTACACTTTTTTCAGATGGCCCTTTTGACCGCGGGGCAGGGAGACTTCATTGTAGTGCAGATTTCTTTAACACGCTTGCTTGGTTGGCCAAAAAGGGCGTATGCGTTTTTTCCTGAATATATTCAGGAAAACACGCATACGCCCTTTTTGGCCAAGTGCATCATTGTGGACATTCTGCCTCTTTTCCTATGCTTTAAGTGCAATTCCAGTCTACCCCCTGAAATCGTTTTCCTGAAATTCTGCCCCGCTTTCAAGTCCTCTTTGAAGACTTACTTCAATACATTTTTGGACGATAGCTGTCATTCATAACTCTGCAGGTTTGTGAATTACAGTGCCCCTGAGCTCCTTTCTTCAACTCGCTTTCTTGTGAGCTGGCGGCAAAACCGCAGGATTGCTTCAGGCCCTAATCTGGTTCGGGCAGGGCACGCTGAGCCTTTGGTTAATCCCTCTTCCTGGTGGGAAATGAGCGTTCCATTTGCCCGTGCAGACACCTACAGCTAGTCTCTCATTGGTTCTCCCTATTCCTGTTCATCTTGTGCAGAAATTGCAAACTGTGACAAACAGGAGGTTAAAGGCACTGACTCTCCAAGTGGGGAGAGTGTTAGTAAAGCGTCTGGAACGGTGAACCCGAGTACCAGGGGACGAAACCTGAGATGCATTTGAAAACGTTTCCCAATCACACGGTGCACCATACTCTGGGTTTCCCATGCATGTTTTAGCTGAAGGAAGAATCCCTTAAACCTGGAGAGTTGGGACCCATGGAATGGGTACCATGCAGTATGACTTCAAAGGGTCTGCGTTTGCTCACCGAACTTCACAAATGCTATCAGCCTGAAGTGTCCAGCCTTATGTCTCACCCAGCTCTGGGTGTAGATGTGGTAAATCCAGGTTGCATCACAAGCCCTGAATGAATTATTTAAGAATTGCTCTCTATTTCACTCTCATTGTGATTTGTTTTTGAAATTTATTTTGATAATGGGATTTATCGGATTTTCTCTGCTGCCTTCAGGCCGCTGTACACACGCTTGATTCTCTTATGAAGACATATAAATCCATGGGTTTGAAGATTCTTTCTAGTCAGGTGTATTCCTAGGCATTGAATATAGGGTGTTTAGCCCCTTTCGTTGAGCAAGGGGTATGTCTTGACTATTACGTATTTGACATATGGAATGGTATCTGTGCTAATTTCTATCTCTGGTTTTATGCAGCACCCCAACTCACCTTTCCCCTTAAGCAAACATAAGTTGGTTTTCTATATTTGAGACCCTGTTCTGTTTTGTAATTCAGTTCATGTGTAGCCAAGTTTACATTCCGTGTATTAGTGACATCTTATGATGTTTCATTTTCTGTGTGACGTATTTCACTTAGAATCATCGTACCTGAATCCACTCATTATGCCACGACGGGCCAGATGACATAGATTTCATTGGTGAGTGATATTCCATTGTACGTACGTACCACAACTTCTTTATCCATTTTTCGCTTTCTGGGATATTTAACATGTACCGTAGACGAGGTTCTTGTAAACAGATCCGTCTGAAATTTTGGGGTGGCTGTGTGTTTTTGATTTTAATTTCCATAAGCTATAGGACCATAAGTGGAAGAGCCGTAGGCTCCGTTGCTTTGTTTTTTAGGTGTTTCAGGAAACACCATACACTTCTCCAGAGTGGCTGTTGGCAATTTACATCCCACCCATCAGCATAACAAGGCTCCCTCTTCTCCATGGCCTGTGCTGCATTTCTGGATTTTACACTTTTTTCAGATGGCCCTTTTGACCGGGGGGCAGTGAGACTTCATTGTAGTGCAGATTTCTTTAACATGCTTGCTTGGTTGGCCAAAAAGGGTGTATGCGTTTTTTCCTGAATATATTTAGGATAAAACGCATACGCCCTTTTTAGCCAAGTGCATCATTGTCGACGTTCTGCCTCTTTTCCTATGCTTTAAATGCAATTCCAGTCTACCCCCTGAAATCGTTTTCCTGCAATTCTGCCCCGCTTTCAAGTCCTCTTCGCAGCCTTCCTTCAATATATTTTTGGACGATAGCTGTCATTTATAACTCTGCAGGTTTGTGAATTACAGTGCCCCTGAGCTCCTTTCTTCAAATCGCTTTCTTGTGAGCTGGCCGCAAACCCGCAGGATTGCTTCAGGCCCTAATCTGTTTCAGGCACGGCATGCTGAGCCTTTGGTTAATTCCTCTTCCTGGTGGGAAATGAGCATGAAATTTGCCCGTGCAGACACCTACAGCTAGTCTCTCATTGGTTCTCCCTATTCCTGTGCATCTTGCGCAGAAATTGCAAACTGTACCAAACAGGAGGTTAAAGGCACTGACTCTCCAAGTGGGGAGAGTGTTAGTAAAGGGTCTGGAATTGTGAACCCGAGTAAAAGGGGACAAAACTGAGAAGCATTTGAAAACGTTTCCCGGTCACACGGTGCACCATACTGTGGGTTTCCCATGCATGCTTTAGCTGAAGGAAGAATCACTTAAACCTGGAGAGTTGGGACCCATGGAATGGGTATCATGCAGTATGACTTCAAATGGTCTGCATTTGCTCATTGAACCTCACCAATGCTATCAGCCCGAAGTGTCCAACCTTATGTCTCTCTCAGCTCTGGGTTTAGATGAGGTAAATCCAGGTTGCATCACAAGCCCTGAATGAATTATTTAAGAACTGCTCTCTATTTCACTGTCATTGTGTTTTGTTTTTGTAATTCATTTTGATAATAGGATTTATCGGATTTTCCCTGCTGCCTTCATGCAGCTGTGCACACGCTTGATTCTCTTATGGAGACATATAAATCCATGGGTTTCAAGATTCTTACTAGTCAGGTGTATTCCTAGGCGTTGAATATAGGGTGTTTAGCCCATTTCGTTGAGCAAGTGGTAGGTCTTGACTATTACATATTTGACTTATGGAATGGTATCTGTGCTAATTTCTATCTCTGGTTTTATGCAGCACCTAACTCACCTTTCCCCTTAAGAAAACATAAGTTGGTTTTCTAAATTTGAGACCCTGTTCTGTTTTGTAATTCAGTTCATGTGTAGCCAAGATTACATTCCGTGTATTAGTGATATCTTATGATATTTCATTTTATGTGTGACTTATTTCACTTAGAATCATTGTACCAGAATTCAATCATTATGCCACGACGGGCCTGATGTTATAGATTGCATTGGTGAGTGATATTCCATTGTATGTACGTACCACAACTTCTTTATCCATTTTTCGCTTTCTGGGATATTTAACTTGTACCGTAGAAGATGTTCTTGTAAACAGAGCCGTCTGAAACTTTGGGGCAGCTGTGTGTTTTTGATTTTAATTTCCCTAAGCTATAGGACCATAAGTGGAAGTGCCGTAGGCTCCGTTGCTTTGTTTTTTAGGTGTTTCAGGAAACACCATACACTTCTCCAGAGTGGCTGTTGGCAATTTACATCTTACCCATCAGCATAACATGGCTCCCTGTTCTCCATGGCCTGTGCTGCATTTCTGGATTTTACACTATTTTCAGATGACCCTTTTGACCGGGGAGCAATGAGACTTCATTGTAGTGCAGATTTCTCTAACATGCTTGCTTGGTTGGCCAAAAAGGGCATATGCGTTTTTTCCTGAATATATTCAGGAAAAAACGCATATGCCCTTTTTGGCCACGTGCATCATTGTCGACGTTCTGCCTCTTTTCCTATGCTTTAAATGCAATTCCACTCTACTCCCTGAAACCGCTTTCCTGCAATTCTGCCCCGATTTCAAGTCCTCTTCGCAGCCCTCCTTCAATATATTTTTGGACAATAGCTGTCATTTATAACTTTGCAGGTGTGAGAATTACAGTGCCCCTGAGCTCCTTTCTTCAAATCGTTTTCTTGTGAGCTGGCCGCAAACCCGCAGGATTGCTTCAGGCCCTAATCTGGTTCAGGCAAGGCATGCTGAGCGTTTGGTTAATTCCTCTTACTTGTTGGAAATGAGCATTAAATTTGCCCGTGCAGACACCTACAGCTAGTCTCTCATTGGTTCTCCCTATTCCTGTTCATCTTGCGCAGAAATTGCAAACTGTGCCAAACAGGAGGTTAAAGGCACTGACTCTCCAAGTGGGGAGAGTGTTAGTAAAGGGTCTGGAATGGTGAACCCGTGTAAAAGGGGACGAAAACTGAGATGCATTTGAAAACGTTTCCCAGTCACACGGTGCACCATACTGTGGGTTTCCCATGCATGCTTTAGCTGAAGGAAGAATCGCTTAAACCTGGAGAGTTGGGACCCATGGAATGGGTACCATGCAGTATGACTTCAAATGGTCTGCATTTGCTCATCGAACCTCACCAATGTTATCAGCCCGAAGTGTACAACCTTATGTCTCACTCAGCTCTGGGTGTAGATGAGGTAAATCCAGGTTGCATCACAAGCCCTGAATGAATTATATAAGAATTGCTCTCTATTTCACTGTCATTGTGTTTTGTTTTTGTAATTCATTTTCATATTTGGATTTATCGGATTTTCTCTGCTGCCTTCATGCAGCTGTACAAACGCTTGATTCTCTTATGGAGACATATAAATCCATGGGTTTGAAGATTCTTACTAGTCAGGGGTATTCCTAGGCATTGAATATAGGGTGTTTAGCCCATTTCGTTGAGCAAGGGTTAGGCCTTGACTTACATATTTGACGTATGGACTGGTATCTGTGCTAATTTCTATCTCTGGTTTTATGCAGCACCCCAACTCACCTTTCCCCTTAAGCAAGCATAAGTTGGTTTTCTAAATTTGAGACCCTGTTCTGTTTTGTAATTCAGTTCATGTGTAGCCAAGTTTACATTCTGTGTATTAGTGATATCTTATGATGTTTCATTTTCTGTGTGACTCATTTCTCTTAGAATCATCGTACCTGAATCCACTCATTATGCCGCGACGGGCCTGATGCCATAGATTTCATTGCTGAGTTGTATTCCATTGTACGTACGTACCACAACTTCTTTATCCATTTTTCATATTCTGGGATATTTAACGTGTACCGTAGACGAGGTTCTTGTAAACAGAGCCGTCCGAAACTTTGGGGTGGCTGTGTGTTTTTGATTTTAATTTCCCTAAGCTATACGACCATAATTGGAAGTGCCGTAGGCTCCGTTGCTTTGTTTTTTAGGTGTTCCAGGAAACACCATACACTTTTCCAGAGTGGCTGTTGGCAATTTACATCCCACCCATCAGCATAACAAGGCTCCCTGTTCTCCATGGCCTGTGCTGCCTTTCTGGATTTTACACTTTTTTCAGATGGCCCTTTTGACCGTGGGGCAGTGAGACTTCATTGTAGTGCAGATTTCTTTAACATGCTTGCTTGGTTGGCCAAAAAGGGCGTATGCGTTTTTTCCTGTATATTCAGGAAAAAACGCCTACGCCCTTTTTGGCCAAGAGCATCATTGTCGACGTTCTGCCTCTTTTCCTATGCTTTAAATGCAATTCCATTCTATCCCCTGAAATCGCTTTCCTGAAATTCTGCCGTCTTTCAAGTTCTCGTCGCAGACTTACTTCAGTATATTTTTGAACGATAGCTGTCATTCATAACTCTGCATGTTTGTGAATTAGAGTGCCCTTGAGCTACATTCTTCAACTTGTTTCCTTGTGAGCTGGCAGCAAAACCGCAGGATTGCTTTAGGCCCTAATCTGTTTCCAGCAGGGCATGCTGAGCCTTTGGTTAATTCCTCTTCCTGGTGGGAAATGAGCATTACATTTGCCCGTGCAGACACATACAGCTAGTCTCTCATTGGTTCTCCCTTTTCCTGTTCACCTTGCGCAAATTTTGCAAACTGTGCCAAACAGGAGGTTAAAGGCATTGACTCTGCAGGTGGGGAGAGTGTTAGTAAAGCATCTGGAATGGTGAACCCGGGTACAAGGGGACGAAAACTGAGATGGATTTGAAAACATTTCCCAATCACACGGTGGACCATACTCTGGGTTTCCCATGCATGTTTTAGCTGAAGGAAGAATCCCTTAAACCTGTAGAGTTGGGACCCATGGAAAGGGTACCATGCAGTATGACTTCAAAGGGTCTGCATTTGCTCACCGAACCTCACCAATGCTATCAGCCCGAAGTGTCCAGCCTTATGTCTCACTCAGCTCTGGGTGTAGATGTGGTAAATCCAGGTTGCATCACAAGCCCTGAATGAATTATTTAAGAATTGCTCTGTATTTCACTGTCATTGTGTTTTGTATTTGAAAATTATTTTGATAGTGGGATTTATCGGATTTTCACGGCTGCCTTTATGCCACTGTACACACGCTTGATACTCTTACGGAGACATATAAATCCATGGGTTTTTAGATTCTTACATGTCAGGTATATTCCCAGGCGTTGAATATGGGGTGTTGTGTCCATTTCTTTGAGCAAGGAGTAGGTCTTGTCTATTACATATTTGGCTTATGGAACGGTATCTGTGCTATTTTCAATCTGTGGTTTTATGCAGCACCCCAACTCAGCTTTCCCCTTAAGCAAGCATAAGGTGGTTTTCTAAATTTGAAACCCCGTTCTGTTTTGTAATTCAGGTCATTTGTAGCCACGTTTACATTCCATGTATTTGTAATATCGTATGTCTTTTTCTTTTTGAATTATGTGACTTCGAATGATCATACGTAACTCCTCTGGGGTTGTTACAACTGGCCATATTTCACTGATTTTCAGGCTGAGTAATATTCCACTCTACATAAGTGCCACATCGCTATCCATTTTTTCCCTCCAGAGACATATAAATTATATCCTAGTCGAGGATCTTTTAAACAGAGAGGCGGTAAACATTGGGGTGCCTGTGTCCTCTCGATTTTTGTCTTTCCCAAGATATACGTCCATGAGTGCAAGTGCCCTGTGCTCTGTAGCTCATTTTTTAGATGCTTTAGTAAACACAATACACTTCTCCAGAGTGACCATTGGCAATATACATTTCCACTATAAGCCTCACAGGGCTCCCTTTTCTCCTTGCCCTGTCCTGCATTTCTGGTGTTTACACATTATGAGGAAGGCTCTTCTGACTGATGCAAAGTGATATGTTTTGTAGTACTGATTTCCAATGCCCACCTGTTTGGTTGGCTAAAAAAGTGTATGCCTTTTTCTTGAATATATACAGAAAAAGACGCATACACCCTTTTTGGCCAACTGCAATGTTGGCAATGTTCAGCCCCTTTTCTTGTGCTTAATGGCGAGTCCTTTCTACCTCTTCCAATCCCTTTCCTGCCATTCTCCGTTGCTTACAAGTCCTTTTCTCTGACTTTCCTCAAGACATTTTTCAGTGAGAGATATTTTCAACTCTGCAGTTTCGTGAATTTTAGCGGCGCTGAGTTCCATTTTTCAACTTGGGTTTATGGGAACTGGCCACAAAGCAGTGGGATTTCCTCAAGCCCTATTCTGTTTCCATGGGCAACACTAGCCTTTGGTCAATTCGTCTTCCTGATTGGAAATTAGAGTGACATGTGCCTGTCCGAACACCTAGGACTTGTCTCTCATTGTTCCTCCTCCTTCTGCTTCATCCTCTGGACAAATTCCAAACTGTATGCAACAGGATGTTGACAGTGCTGACATCTCCAAGTGGGGAGACTGTTCGTAAAGACGCTGGAGGGGTGAACCCGAGCACCAGGAGATGAGGAGATGAGATGCCTTTACCAAACTCTTCCCGATCAGACGGTATACCATCTTCTGGGTGTGACAGGCATGTTTTAGCGTAGGAAGTGTCCCATTCATGTGAGGAGAACACCAGGGCTTTTTCAAAATCACTGTCTCTCCACAACCCAAACTGGGGAATTTTTTAAGCTACGGCTACACATATGATCATTAAGGGCCTTGGGAAGTAGGCAGAGTCCAAACTTTAGATGATTGAAGTCTTCAGGGTCAGAAGCACTCACCACCGTCTTCCCTTAGGTTCCATTTTAACTGTCATTAATAGATGATGTCAATAAAAATATCTATTCTTTTTTCAGATTATTTCCCCTTATAAGTTATTGCAAAATATTGAGTGTAGTTCCCTGTGCTATACAGTAGTTCCTTGTTGATGATCGATTTTATACATAGCAGTGTGTATGTGTTAATCCCAAACTGTTAATTTATCCCTCCTCCCACCTTTCCCCTTTGGTAATAATAAATTATAAGATTTTATACTTCTCAGAAATGGGGGAGCTGAAAGAGAGGTATCATTTTCAATGGAAAAGCATTTAAAACAAGATTGAAGCTTTAACCAAGATTATTAGATGTACATCCTTGGAAAAAAATCACTTCGTTTCTCTAGTATTGACCTGACAAATAAGACAAACCGTTTCACTGAACTTGCTTATAATAAAGTGATGGAAATATCAAATGGAAGTGTTAGAAACATCTTATTTTACCCGAGCCTTATACACTGTTCTATGTTAATTACAGTTTGGCTCACACATCTGTTCATTGAAGTTACAAGGTTCTCAATTTCTGTTACTGATCCTCCAGAGTGGACCCCAACAAGTGTCCCCCTGCCCGGTGTCATTGGAGCCAACAGATTGAGACTGAGTTTTGTTCAGAAGCAAAGGAAACTTTATATTTTGATCAGAGAATGGAGAGGTGAGAGCATGTGCTACCCCGTGGGCTGTGGGCTGGGCTGCTGTGTAGAGATCCTGTCAGAGTCAGTGGGAGGGAGGGGGCGGAGCTCTCGAGGGCCCGGTTGGCTGCAGCTCAGGCTCTATATCACGGAGTCTGCACTGGGCCCCAGGAGCTGAGGTGTCGACCCAGCCATTCTGCACTAGGAAATCTGGTCTGAAGTGCCGGCTGTTGAACCTCTGTATGCGGGACCCTAGGAGCACGTGAAATTAGACAAAGCACAAAGGATAAAAAAGGTTAGACTTTATTTTATTGCCCAGATTCTATTTTTATCTCCCAGGGATTTTTAAGGGGCTTTGCCTGGGACAAACCCCTCTTCTGCATTTTGTCCCCTTCCTCATTCTTAGAGTGCTGAGGGTGCAGACCCTTCATCTGTAACTGCTGAGTGCTGAGTTAGGAGCCCTCATACCCGTGGGCAAGGGTCTGAAATTCTCCCCAGCAGCCTCCAGGTGACGTTGATTGTCCGCAGGCCTCCTGCCTCCCTGCTCGTCCGCCTGAGCACAAGTATTGGTAGTGTTATAGATTCTAATGACCTTTAAGGGTCCAGGAAGGAGATGTGCAGTGATGCTGTGAGGTCCAGTTTCACCCCGCCCCACATTTGTTCGGCCACTTTAGGCTGACCGTTTCTGCTAGCCTAGATGCTCTGACCAGTAGTCTGTGCTTTCTTCTGTTAGGACCCTGAATTAACGTAAAAACAGCACCAAGTGTCAGGACTCTGCCTGCTCAACTCCAAGACAGTCCAGGGTCAGTGGTGATGAAGGACCATGATGGCCACTGGGTCAACAGCCTTTTGAAGTAAACAGGAGTCCAGCCGGTCTTATTGGCCACCATCATCACAGTGTCTGTAGGATTTTCTATGGTGACAGCGTGATATACGGTTCCCCCGCCAAGATTATTAGCTCCCCTCTGGGTGCAGTAAGTCCTGCAAGCAGTAGTCTACTCTTTTGGGACACACTCTTGTTGTTTTATGAGAGAAACTCCAGGTCAAGTGATGGTCACACGAGTCGTCATGGTGCCCCTTTGCCCCAGTTATCTCTCTGGAGGTTGGAGTTGGAGGACCTCCTCACTCAAGGTCAGTGTGCCCACGGAGCAAACCCTGCAACTTCAGGGCATCGTTGGGTGTTAGGATCACCACGTGGGGTCCTTTTCCCTTAGGAGGGAGGTGGCCTTTTGGGCTGCTGATTTCCAGGTTTTCAGATACTGCCAGTATCTTGGCCAGATGTGGCGGTGGGCCAAGCCCCTTGGTGACTGTAGTATATCCTACTTGGATGGCATTCTTGCATTGTTCCATTTCAAGTGGTCCCAGGTTTTGCACTAATACTCCAATGGTGATTTACCGTTCACCAGGAAAGTAAAGGTCAAAGGGTTTAACTAAATTAGGGAGTTCCAGGGCAAGGGTCTGAATTGACTGCTCTTTCCATTCTTGAAAGGCCACTTCTGGATTCTATTCAAAAGGATCATCATCTTTTCCTTTCAGTGTTTCATATAGAGGCCCAGCTAGTAGACTGTAGTTAGGGATCCAGAAGCAGCAAACCCTGGCCTCGCCAGGAATCTCTAAGCTGTCTTCTAGTTTTAGAAATGGGTAAGGCTGTAAATTGTTTCTTCCCTTTCCTGGGTTGGGCTTCTCTGACCTTCTCTGAGAATGAAGCCCAGGCAGGTCACCGTAGTCTGTGATATTTGAGCTTTTTCTTGGACAACTTGTATCCTTTATTGGCTTGGTAGTTCAGAGGTCTCCTTAGTAGGGCTGGCGATCAGAATGTCGTCTGCATATTGAAGGAGTGTTTCCTTTTCCAGAGGTAGAACTTTTAGGTCTTTAGCTGAGCTTTCCCCAAAGATAGTGTGGGAATTTTTGAACCCTTGGGGCAACACGGCCCGGAAGTATTGTTTTAGTTTTATGTTGAGTCCTGCCACTCACAAGCCAAAATTTCTTGTGACTCTGGGACTAGTAGAATACAAAAGAAGGCATCATTGAAGACTAATACAGAATACCAAGTCCTGGTGGTTGGTAGAATGACCAGCAGGGTGTAGGATTTAGGAACTACTGGAGGTATATCCTCGGTGGCTTCACTGAGTGTCCTGACATCCTTTACCAGGACTCCAGCAGCCCATGGGGCTCTCGAGGTCAGGCCAATCCCAGGATATGGAGCTCACCTGGACAGGTACCCACCCTCACGCCAGCCCACGGGGCTCTCGTGTTCAGGCCCCTCCCAGGATATGGGGTTCCCTGGGCAGGTTCCCCTGCAGCCCATGGGGCTCTCGTGGTCAGGCCCCTCCCAGGATACAGAGCTACCCTTGCAGATACCGTGGCAGGGCTGGGCACACAGGAACCGTGCACATCGCCCTCATTTCAGAGCACTCCCAGCTCACCTGTTGCTCAGATCTGACACAGAGCACCTCAGAGCAGGACTTGAACTAACAAACAGCAGCTCCGACAGGTCTGTGACCCTGGGCATCACTCTGTGTGGCCTCCCCCCACCTGGTCTTCCAGAGACTTCCACTGCACCCGGGGCACCAGTCCTCTGTCTCCACCCAACACCCACCCCTCCTCTCCCTGACTCCTTGGTTCCTCTCATTAGGAGAGGGTTTTCTTGAAATTGTCTCCCTCTCATGGGCCAGATAATATAATTAGAAAACAAGCCAGAGCTGCAGCCCCTTGTCTATCCTGACTCTCAGGAGCCCACACCTGTTTCTTGGACCTGGCCGATTCAGCAAGTTCCAGTTTCTGCAACTGTGAGCCGCTGAGGGGTGATTATTGGCTGGCCTGGGAAGCCTGACCGTGCCGGCCAGCCCTCCCCTGGTGTGCCTGGGTTGAGATCAATATAAACACCGCTCCAGGCAGCAAGAGCCCCTGCAGCTGTGCCTGACGCCATTTTCTCTGCCCTGTCAGCAGTCTCGGGGCTGGACTGGTGGGAGGGAGTGAGAGGCCACGGCTTTGTGGGTGGCCCAGTGTGAGTGGGGCTCTGCTGGACTTTCTGCAGCAGTTGCCAAGATGCCACCTGCTAAAGAAGAGGATGTGTCACCGATACCTGCTGCTGGAATTTCTACCTGGACAGAGGTGAGTGAGGGAGAAAGCAGTGGGGACCGGGACAGCAGGGGTATCTCAGGCAGGGAAATGGAAAGCTTCCAGAAGAGCACCCAGGGCCAGGACCATCCTGGCTGGCCTGCAGGCACCAAGTCGGCTGGCATGCTGTCGCTCATGTGGCTCCATGGCCCTTCCTCTAGGCTTTCAAGTCCTTGTACATATTCAGGTGTTTTACCCGGGAAGGGTGGGAACATTTCAGCAGCAGCTGGCCTGGGGCTCGGCCCACGTTTACTCACAGATGCCTCGGCATGGGCCCCCAGCTTTGCAATGAGGACGCTTGTTGCGTGGGGCCTGCTGGCTGAATGGGAGATGATGCCCCACCACTGACCAACTTCAGAATTGTTTACAACTGGAGCAAGTGCCCTGATACGGTTTTCCTCTGTGTAACTGGTGTGTTCTGTTTTTTTTTTCTTTTTTTCGTTTTTGGTTCAAGGTAGATTTTATTCCTCTTTTTTGTATTTACAGATATAAGCATGGAAATAATTTATTCATATAAATACATGTATGTGAAGGGAAGAATATTTTTTCTGTTTTACTTTTTGTAATTTTGAATTTATTTTATTTTTTTATACAGCAGGTTATTTTTGGTTATCGATTTTATACATATAAATGTATACATGCCAATCCCAATCTCTCAACTCCTCCCACCACCACCCCCCAACAGCTTTCCCCCCTTGGTGTCCATACGTTTGTTGTCTACATCTGTTGCTCTATTTCTGCCTTGCAAAACGGTTCATCTGTACAATTTTTCTAGGTTCCACATATATGCATTAATATACAAGATTTGTTTTTCTATTTCTGACTTACTTCACTCTGTATGACAGTCTCTAGATCCATCAACGTCTCTACAAATGACCCAATTTCATTCCTTTTTATGGCTTAGTAATATTCCATTTTTTATATGTACCTCATCTTTATGCATTCGTCTGCCTGTGGGCATTTAGGTTGCTTCCATTACCTGGATATTGTAAATAGTGATGCAATGAACATTGCGGTGAATGTCTCTTTTTGATTTATGGTTTTGTCTGGGTATAGGCCCAGTAGTGAGATTGCTGTATCATATGGTAAGTCTATTCTTAGTTTTATAAGAAACTCCATAATCTCCACAGTGACTGTATCAATTTACATTCCCAACAATAGTGGAAGAGGGTTCCTTATCTCCACACCCTTTCCAGCATCTGTTGTTTGTAGATTTTCTGATGATGCCCATTCTAACAGGTGTGAGGTGATACACCATGGATGAGTCTATTTCGTTGAGCAAAGAGTAGGTCTTGTCTATTACATATTTGGCTTATGGAACGGTATGTGTGCTCATTTCAATCACTGGTTTTATACAGCACCCCAACTCAACTTTCCCCTTAAGCAAGCATAAGTTTTTATCTAAATGTGAGACTCTGTTCGGTTTTGTAATTCAGTTTATGTGTAGCCAAGTTTACACTCTCTATATTAGTGATATCTTATGATAATTCTCTTACTCTGTGTGACCTATTTCTCTTAGAATCATCATACTTAAATCCACTCAATTTGCTGCTACAGGCCTGATGACATTGATTTCATTGCTGAGTGATATTCCGTTGTACGTAAGTAGCACAACTCCTTTATCCATTTTTTTCTTTCTGGGATATTTAATTTGTACTGGATTCGAGGTTCTTGGAAACACAGCAGCCCTAAATTTTGTGTTGGCTGTGTCTTGTTGATTTTAATTTTCCTAAGCTATAGGGCCAAAAGTGGAAGTGCCCTAGGGTCTGTAGCTTTGTTTGTCAGATGTTTCAGGATACACCATAAACATCTCCAGAGTGTCTGTTGGCAACTTACATCCCGCCCATCAGCATAACAAGGCTCCCTGTTCTCCATGGCCTGTCCTGTGTATCTGGTTTTTACACTTTTTTCAGATGGCCCTTTTGACGAATGGGAAATGAGACTTTATTGTAGTGCGGATTTCCATTGCTCGAGTGCTTGGTTGGCCAAAAAGGGCATATGCGTTTTTTCCTGAATATATTCAGGAAAAAATGTATATGCACTTTTGTCCAAGTGCATCACTGTCAAAGATCTGCCGCTTTTCACATGCTTTAAATGCAATTCCAATCTACCTCCTGAAATATGATTCCTGCAATTCTGCCTCGTTTTCAAGTCCTCTTTGTAGACTTACTTCAATATATTTTTGCCAATAGCTGTCATTTATAACTCTGCAGGTTTGTGAATTACAGTGCCCGTGATTTCCTTTAAAACTCGTTTCCTTGAAAGCTGGCCACAGAACCGCAGGTTTGCTTCAGGCCGTAATCAGGGTCCAGCACGTCACTCTGAGCCTTTGGTTAATTCCTCTTCCTGGTGGGAAATTAGAGTTAAATGTGCCCCTCCAGACACCTGCCTCACTCCCAGCCCCTTGGTGATGTGTGTCCTCTGGTTTGAGGCCACATGTGCTGGGTTCCTCACCTTTGGCTGATGTGGCCCCACTGGTGTGCGGACACTCCTGCCTGGTTCCCATCCTCTTGGTGATGTGGGCCCTCCGGTGAGAGTCAGATCCTGGTTGTGTTACTCACACTTCTGTGAGGTGGGACCTCTTCTCTGAGGTCAACCTGCCTGGCTGGCACACCCAGCCTTGGCGACGTCGGCCCTCTGTTGGGAGTTGGTGCCTGCTGGGAGTCTCCTCCCCTCGGTAATGAGGGCCCTCTGGCGTCAGGCCGTAACTCCTGGGCTCCAAAAGTTTTCTGATGTGCGCCCTGTGGTGCGAGTACACTCCTGCCAGTTTCCCAACCCCATGGGAATGTGGGCCTTCTGCTCTGCGGTCCCAACGGTGTGTTGCTCAGTTTCATGATGAGGGCCCTCTGGTGTGAGTTCACTCTGGCCTGGATCCCATAGCCTCGCTGCTTCTGGCCACCTGCTGGGACGTTACAACTGCGGGATTCCTCACCTTTTTTCTTCTATGGGCCCTCTGTTTTGAGACTCCTCCTGCCTGCCTCACTCCCAGCCCCTTGGTGATGTGTGTCCTCTGGTTTGAGGCCACGTGTGCTGGGTCCCTCACCTTTCGATGATGTGGCCCCACTGGTGTGAGGACACTCCTGCCTGGTTCCTATCCCTTTGATGATGTGGGCCCTCTGGTGAGAGTCTGATCCTGGCTGGGTTCCTCACCCTTCTGTGAGGTGGGCCCTCTGCTGTGAGGTCACTCCTGCCTGGCTGGCACAACCCGCCTGGGCAACATCGGCCCTCTTGTGGCAGTTGGAGCCTGCTGGGAGCCTCCTCCCCTCGGTGATGACGGCCCTCTTGCATCAGGCCCTAACTGCTGGGTACCCACATTTTCTGATACGTGCTAAGTGGTGCGAGGACACTCCTGCGAGGTTCCCATCCCCATGGGGATGTGGGCCTTCTGCTCTGAGGTCCCAATGGCTGGGTTGCTCACAGTTTCATGATGTGGGCCCTCTGCTGTGAGTTCACTGCAGCCTGGATCGCATAGACTCGGTGCTCTGGGCCGCCTGCTGAGAGGTTCCCACTGCAGGATTCCTCAGCTTTTTTATTCTATGGGCCCTGTGTTGTGAGGCTCCTCCTGCCTGCCTCACTCCGAGCCCCTTGGAGATGTGGGTCCTCTGGTTTAGGCCACATGGGCTGGGTTCCTCACCTTTCTATGATGTGGCCACACTGGTGTGAAGACAGTCCTGCCTGTTTCTGATCCCCTTGGTGACGTGGGCCCTCTGGTGAGAGTCTTATCCTGGCTGGGTTCCTCACCCTTCTGTGAGGTAGGCCCTCTGCTGTGAGGTCACTCCTGCCTGGCTGTCACACGTCCCCTTGGCGACATGGGCCCTCAGTTGGGAGTTGGTGCCTGCTTGGAGTCTCCTCCCCTTGGTAATGAGGGCCCTCTGGCATCAGGCCCTAACTTCTGAGCTCCCAAAATTCTCTGATGTGTGCCCTGTGGTGCGAGTACACTTATGCCATGTTCCCAACCACATGGGAATGTGGGCCTTCTGCTCTGAGGTCCCAACGGCTGGGTTGCTCAGAGTTTCATGATGAGGGCCCTCTGTTTTGAGTTCAGTCAGGTCTGGATCCCATAGCCTCGCTGCTCCCGGCCGCCTGCTGGGAGGTTCCAACTGCTGGATTCCTCACCATTTTTATTCCATGGGCCCTATGTTTTGAGGCTCCTCCTGCCTGCCTCACTCCCAGCCCCTTGGTGATGTGTGTCCTCTGGTTTGAAGCCACGTGTGCTGGGTCACTCACATTTCGGTGATGACGCCTCACTGGTGTGAGGACACTCCAGCCTGGTTCCCATTCCCTTGGTGATGTGGGCCCTGTGGTGAGAGTCTGATCCTCTTTGGGTTCCTCACACTTTTGTGAGGTGGGCCCTCTGCTCTGAGGTCACTCCTGCCTGGCTGGCACATCCCGCATTGGCGATGGCGGCCCTCTGGTAGCAGTTGGAGCCTGCTGGGAGCCTCCTCTCCTCGGTGATGAGAGCCCTCTGGCGTCAGGCCCTAACTGCTGGGCTCCCCACATTTTCTGATGTGTGCCCACTGGTGCGATGACACTCCTGCTTGGTTCCCTTCCCCATGGGGATGTGGGCCTTGTGCTCTGAGGTCACAACGGCTGGTTTGCTCACAGTTTCATGATGAGGGCCCTCTGTTGTGAGTTCATCACTGCCTGGATCCCATAGCCTCGGTGCTCTGGGACGCCTGCTGGGATGTTCCAACTGCTGGATTCCTCACCTTTTTTATACAATGGGCCATGTGTTGTGAGGTTAATCCTGCCTGCCTCGCTCTGAAACTCATGGTGATGTGGGTCCTCTGGTTTGAGGCCACATTTTTTGTGTACCTCAACTTTTGATGATGTGGCCCCACGGGTGTGATGATACTCCTGCGTGGTTCACAGCCCCTTGCTGATGTGGGCACTCTGGTGAGAGTCTGATCCTGGCTGGGTTCCTTACCCTTCTGTGAGGTGGGCTCTCTGATGTGAGGTCACTCCTGCCTGGCTGGCTCACATCGCCTTGGCGATGTGGGCCCACTGTTGGCCACGAAAGCATGCTGGGAGCCTCCTACCCTCTTTAATGAGGGCCCTGATAAAACGCATATGCACTTTTTGACCAAGTGCATCATTGTCGAGGATCGGCCTCTTCTCCTATGCTTTCAGAGCACTGCCCGTCTACCTCCTGAAATCATATTCCTGGAATTCTGCCCCGCTTTCAAGCCCTCTTCGCAGCCTTATTTCAATATATTTTTGTATGATACCTGCCATTTATAACTCTGCAGGTTTGTTAAATACAGTGTCCCTGAGCTCCTTTCTTCAACTCGCTTTCTTGTGAGCTGGCCGCAAACCCGCAGGTTTGCTTCAGGCCCTAAAATGGTTTCTGCACAGCATGCTGAGCCTTTGGTAAATTCCTCTTTCTGGTGGGAAATGAACATTTAAGTTGCCCGTGCAGACCCTAAAGCTAGTCTCTCATTGGTTCTCCCTATTCCTGTTCATCTTGCGCAGAAATTGCAAAGTGTGCCAAACAGGAGGTTAAAGGCACTGACTCTCTAAGTGGGTAGAGAGTTAGTAAAGCGTCTGGAATGGTGAACCCAAGTACCAGGGAACGAAACCTGAGAGGCATTTAAAATCGTTTCCCAGTCACACGGCGGACCATACTCTGGGATTCCCAAGCATGTTTAAGCTGAAGGAAGAATTCCTTAAACCTGGAGAGTTGGGACCCATGGAACGGGTACCATGCAGTATGACTTCAAAGGGTCTGCATTTGCTCACTGAACCTCACCAATGCTATCATACAGAAGTGTCCAGCCTTATGTCTCACCCAGCTCTGGGTGTAGATGTGGTAAATCCAGGTTGCATCACAAGCCCTGAATGAATTATTTAAGAATTGCTCTCTATTTCACTGTCATTGTGTTTTGTTTTTGTAATTTAGTTTGATAATGGGATTTATCGGATTTTCACTGCTGCTTTTATGCCGCTGTACACACGCTTGATTCTCTTACAGAGACATATAAATCCATGGGTTTGAAGATTCTTACTAGTCAGGTGTATTCCTAGGCGTTGAATATGCGGTGTTGAGTCCATGTCGTTGAGCAAGGAGTAGGTCTTGACTATTACATATTTGGCTTATGGAACGGTATCTGTGCTAATTTCAATCTCTGGTTTTATGCAGCACCCCTACTCACCTTTGCCCTTAAGCAAGCATTGGTTGCTTTTCTAAATTTGAGTCCCTGTTCTGTTTTGTAATTCAGTTCATGTGTAGCCAAGTTTACATTCCGTGTATTAGTGATATCTTATGATGTTTCTTGTTTTGTGTGACTTATTTCACTTAGAATCATTGTACCTGAATCCACTCTTTATGCCGCGATGGGCCTGATGACCTAGATTTCATTGCTGAGTGTTATTCCAAAGTACGTTCGTACCACAACTTCTTTATCCATTTTTCGCTTTCTGGGATATTTAACTTGTACCATAGATGGGGTTCTTGTAAACAGAGCCTTCTGAAATTTTAGAGTGGCTGTGTCTTTTTGATTTTAATTTTCCTAAGCTATAGGAGCTTAAGTGGAAGTGCCGTACGCTCCGTTGCTTTGTTTTTTAGGTGTTTCAGGAAACACCATACACTTCTCCAGAGTGGCTGTTGGCAATTTATATCCCGTCCATCAGCATAACAAGGCTCCCTGTTTCCATGGCCTGTCCTGCCTTTCTGGATTTTACACTTTTTTCAGAAGGCCCTTTTCACCGGGGGGCAGGGAGACTTCATTGTAGTGCAGATTTCCTTTACACGCTTGCTTGGTTGGCCAAAAAGTGCGTATACGTTATTTCCTGAATATATTCAGGTAAAAACGCATACGCTCTTTTTGGCCAAGTGCATCATTGTCGACGTTATGACTCTTTTCTATGCTTTAAATGCAATTCCCGTCTACTCCCTGAAATCATTTTCCTGCAATTCTGCCCCGCTTACAAGTCCTCTTCGCAGCCGTCTTTCAATATATTTTTGGACAATAGCTGTCATTTATAACTCTGCAGGTTTGTGAGTTACAGTGCCCCTGAGCTCCTTTCTTCAACTCGCTATCTTGTGAGATGCCCGCAAACCCGCAGGATTGCTTCAGGCCATAATCTGTTTCCGGCACGGCATGGTGAGCCTTTGGTTAATTCCTCTTTCTGGTGGGCAAAGAGCATTAAATTTGCCCGTGCAGACACCTTCAGCTAGTCTCTCATTGGTTCTCCCTATTCCTGTTCATCTTGCGCAGAAATTGCAAACTGTGCCAAACAGGAGGTTAAAGCCACTGACTCTTCAAGTGGGGAGAGTGTTAGTAAAGGGTCTGTAATGATGAACCCGAGTAAAATGGGACGAAAACTCAGATGCATTTGAAAACGTTTGCCTGTCACACGTGCACCATACTGTGGGTTTCCCATGCATGTTTTAGCTGAAGGAAGAATCCCTTAAACCTGGAGAGTTGGGACCCTTGGAATGGGTACCATGCAGTATGACTTCAAAGTGTCTGCATTTGCTCACTGAACCTCACCAATGCTATCAGCCCGAAGTGCCCAACCTTATGTCTCACTCAGCTCTGGGTGTAGATGTGGTAAATCCAGGTTGCATCACAAACCCTGAATGAATTATTTAAGAATTGCTCTCTATTTCACTGTTCTTGTGTTTTGTTTTTGTAATATATTTTGATAATGGGATTTATCGGATTTTCTCTGCTGCATTCATGCCGCTGTACACACGCTTCATTCTCTTACGGAGACATATGAATCCATGGGTTTGAAGATTCTTACTAGTCAGGTGTATTCCTAGGCGTTGAATATGGGGTGTTTAGTCCATTTCGTTGAGCAAGGGGTAGGTCTTGACTATTATATATTTGGCTTATGAAAAGGTATCTGTGCTAATTTCTATCTCTGTTTTGATGCGGCACCCCAACTCACCTTTCCCCTTAAGCAAGCATAAGTTGGTTTTCTAAATTTGAGGCCCTGTTCTGTTTTGTAATTCAGTTCATGTGTAGCCTAGTTTATATTCCGTGTATTAGTGATATCTTATGATGTTTCATTTTCTGTGTGACTTATTTCACTTAGAATCATGGTACCTGAATCCACTCAATATGCCGCGACGGGCCTGATGACATAGATTTCATTGCTCAGTGATATTCCATTGTACGTACATACCACAACTTCTTTATCAATTTTTCACATTCTGGGATATTTAACTTGTACCGTAGACGAGGTTCTTGTAAAGAGAGCCGTCCGAAACTTTGGGGTGGCTGTGTGTTTTTGATTTTAATTTCCCTAAGCTATAGGACCATAAGTGGAAGTGCCGTAGGCTCCGTTGCTTTGTTTTTTAGGTTTTCCAGGAAACACCCTACACTTCTCCAGAGTGGCTGTTGGCAATTTACATCCCGCCCATCAGCATAACAAGGCTCCGGGTTCTCCATGCCCTGTGCTGCCTTTCTGGATTTTACACTTTTTACAGATGGCCCTTTTGACCGGGGGGCAGTGAGACTTCATTGTAGTGCAGATTTCTTTAACATGCTTGCTTGGTTGGCCAAAAAGGGCGTATGCGTTTTTTCCTGAATATATTCAGAAAAAACGCATACGCCCTTTTTGGCCAAGAGCATCATTGTCGACGTTCTGCCTCTTTCCCTATGCTTTAAATGCAATTACCGTCTACCCCCTGAAATCGTTTTCCTGCAATTCTGCCCCGCTTACAAGTTCTCTTCGCAGCCTTCCTTCAATATATTTTTGGACGATAGCTGTCATTTATAACTCTGCAGGTTTGTGAGTTACAGTGTCCCTGAGCTCCTTTCTTCAACTCGCTATCTTGTGAGCTGGCCGCAAACCCGCTGGATTGCTTCAGGCCCTAATCTGGTTCCGGCAGGGCATGCTGAGCCTTTGGTTAATTCCTCTTCCTGGTGGGGAATGAGCGTTAAATTTGCCCGTGCAGACACCTACAGCTAATCTCTCATTGGTTCTCCCTCTTCCTGTTCTTCTTGAGCAGAAATTGCAAACTGTGCCCAACTGGAGGTTAAAGGCACTGACTCTCCAAGTGGGGAGAGTGTTAGTAAAGCGTCTGGAATGGTGAACCCGAGTAAAAGGGGACGAAAACTGAGATGCATTTGAAAACGTTTCCCGGTCACACGCTGCACCATACTGTGGGTTTCCCATGCATGTATTAGCTGAAGGAAGAATCCCTTAAACCTGGAGAGTTGGGACCCATGGAATGCGTACAATGCAGTATGCCTTCAAAGGGTCTGCATTTGTTCATCGAACCTCACCTAATGCTATCAGCCCGAAGTTCCCAACCTTATGTCTCACTCACCTCTGGGTGTAGATGAGGTAAATCCAGGTTGCATCAGAAGCCCTGAATGAATTATTTAAGAATTGCTCCCTATTTCACTGTCCTTGTGTTTTGTTTTCGTAATTCATTTTGATAATGGGATTTATCGGATTTTCTCTGCTGCATTCATGCCTCTGTACACACGCTTCATTCTCTTATGGAGACATATAAATCCATGGGTTTGAAGATTCTTACTAGTCAGATGTATTCCTAGGCGTTGAATATGCCGTGTTTTGTCCATTTCGTTGAGCAAGGGGTAGGTCTTGACTATTACATATTTGACGAATGGAATGGTATCTGTGCTAATTTCTATCTCTGGTTTTATGCAGCACCCAAACTCACCTTTCCCCTTAAGCAAACATAAGTTGGTTTTCTAAATTTGAGACCCTGTTCTGTTTTGCAATTCAGTTCATGTGTAGCCAAGTTTACATTCCGTGTATTAGTGATATCTTATGATGTTTCATTTTCTGTGTGACTTATTTCACTTAGAATCATGGTACCTGAATCCACTCATTATGCCGCGACGGGCCTGATGACATAGATTTCATTGCTCAGTGATATTCCATTGTACGTACGTACCACAAATTCTTTATCCATTTTTCGCTTTCTGTGATATTTTACTTGTACCGTAGACGAGGTTCTTGTAAACAGAGCCGTCCGAAACTTTGGGGTGGCTGTGAGTTTTTGATTTTAATTTCCCTAATCTATAGGACCATAAGTGGAATTGCCTTAGGCTCCGTTGCTTTGTTTTTTAGGTGTTCCAGGAAATACCATACACTTCTCCAGAGTGGCTCTTGGCAATTTACATGCCGCCCATCAGCATAACAAGGCTCCCTGTTCTCCATGGCCTGTGCTGCCTTTCTGGATTTTACACATTTTTCAGATGGCCGTTTTGACCGGGGGGCAGTGGGACTTCATTGTAGTGCAGATTTCTTTAAAATGCTTGCTTGGTTGCCCAAAAAGGGCGTATGCGATTTTTCCTGAATATATTCAGGAAAAAACGCATACGCCCTTTTTGGCCAAGAGCATCATTGTCGACGTTCTGCCTCTTTTCCTATGCTTTAAATGCAATTCCCGTCTACCCCCTGAAATCGTTTTCCTGCAATTCTGCCCCGCTTACAAGTTCTCTTCGCAGCCTTCCTTCAGTATATTTTTGGACGATAGCTGTCATTTATAACTCTGCAGGTTTGTGAGTTACAGTGTCCCTGAGCTCCTTTCTTCAAATCGCTATCTTGTGAGCTGGTCGCAAACCCGCAGGATTGCTTCAGGCCCTAATCTGCTTCCAGCACGGCATGTTGAGCCTTAGGTTATTTCCTCTTCCTGGCGGGAAATGAGCATTAAATTTGCCCGTGCAGACACCTACAGCTAGTCTCTCATTGGTTCTCCCTATTCCTGTTCATCTTGAGCAGAAATTGCAAAATGTGCCAAAGAGGAGGTTAAAGCACTGACTCTCCAAGTAGGGAGAGTGTTAGTAAAGGGTCTGGAATGGTGAACCTGAGTAAAAGGGGAGGAAAACTGAGATGCATTTGAAAACGTTTGCCGGTTACACGGTGCACCATACTGTGGGTTTCCCATGCATGTTTTAGCTGAAGGAAGAATCACTTAAACCTGGAGAGTTGGGACCCATGGAATGGGTACCATGCAGTATGACTTCAAAGGGTCTGCATTTGCTCACTGAACCTCACCAATGCTATCAGCCCGAAGTGCCCAACCTTATGTCTCACTCAGCTCTGGGTGTAGATGAGGTAAATCCAGGTTGCATCACAAGCCCTGAATGAATTATTTAAGAATTGCTCTCTATTTCACTGTCATTGTGTTTCGTTTTTTTAATTCATTTTGATAATGGGATTTATCGGATTGTCTCTGCTGCCTTCATGCAGCTGTACACACGTTTCATTCTCTTACGGAGACATATAAATCCATGGGTTTGAAGATACTTACTAGTCAGGTGTATTCCTAGGCGTTGAATATGGGGTGTTTAGTCCATTTCTTTGAGCAAGGGGTAGGTCTTGACTATTACATATTTGACGTATGGAATGGTATCTGTGCTAATTTCTATCTCTGTTTTGATGCGGCACCCCAACTCACCGTTCCCCTTAAGCAAGCATAAGTTGGTTTTCTAAATTTGAGGCCCTGTTCTGTTTTGAAATTCAGTTCATGTGTAGCCAAGATTACATTCCGTGTATTAGTGATAACTTATGATGTTTCATTTTCTGTGTGACTTATTTCACTTAGAATCATTGTACCTGAATCCACTCATTATGCCGCGACGGGCCTGATGACATAGATTTCATTGGTGAGTGATATTCCATTGTACGTACGTACCACAACTTCTTTATCCATTTTTCACATTCTGGGATATTTAACTTGTACCGTAGACGAGGTTCTTGTAAACAGAGCCGACCGAAACTTTGGGGTGGCTGTGTGTTTTTGATTTTAATTTCCCTAAGCTATAGGACCATAAGTGGAAGTGCCGTAGGTTCCGTTGCTTTGTTTTTTAGGTGTTTCAGGAAACACCATACACTTCCCCAGAGTGGCTCTTGGCAATTTACATCCCACCCATCAGCATAACAAAGCTCCCGGTTCTCCGTGGCCTGTGCTGCCTTTCTGGATTTTACACTTTTTTCAGATGGCCCTTTTGACCGGGGGGCAGTGAGTCTTCATTGTAGTGCAGATTTCTATAACATGCTTGCTTGGTTGGCCAAAAAGTGCGTATGCTTTTTTTCCTGAATATATTCTGGAAAAAAAGCATACGCCCTTTTTGACCAAGTGCATCAATGTCGACGTTCTCCCTCTTTTCGTATGCTTTAAATGCAATTCCAGTCTACACCCTGAAATCGTTTTCCTGCAAATCTGCCCCGCTTTCAAGTCCTCTTTGCAGCCTTCCTTCAATATATTTTTGGACGATAGCTGTCATTTATAACGCTGAAGGTTTGTGAATTACAGTGCCAGTGAGCTCCTTTCGTCAAATCACTTTCTTGTGAGCTGTCCGCAAAGCCGCATGATTGCTTCAGGCCCTAATTTGGTTCCCTCACGGCATGCTGAGCCTTTTGTTATTTCCTATTCCTGGTGGGAAATGAGCGTTAAATTTGCCAGTGCAGACACCTACAGCTACTCTCTCATTGGTTCTCCCTATTCCTGTTCATCTTGCGCAGAAATTGCAAAGTGTGCCAAACAGGAGGTTAAAGGCACTGACTCTCCAAGTGGGGAGAGTGTTAGTAAAGGGTCTGGAATGGTGAACCCGAGTAAAAGGGGACGAAAACTGAGATGCATTTGAAAACGTTTCCCAGTCACACGGTGCACCATACTGTGGGTTTCCCATGCATCTTTTAGCTGAAGGAAGAATCCCTTAAACCTGGAGAGTTGGGACCCATGGAATGGGTACCATGCAGTATGACTTCAAAGGGTCTGCATTTGCTCATCGAACCTCACCTAATGCTATCAGGCTGAAGTGTCCAACCTTATGTCTCACTCACCTCTGGGTGTAGATGAGGTAAATCCAGGTTGCATCACAAGCCCTGAATGAATTATTTAAGAATTGCTCTCTATTTCACTCTCATTGTGTTTTGTTTTTGTAATTCATTTTGATAAGGGTATTTATCGGATTTACTCTGCTGCATACATGCAGCTGTACACACGCTTGATTCTCTTATAGAGACATATAAGTCCATGGGTTTGAAGATTCTTACTAGTCAGGTGTATTGCTAGGCGTTGAATATAGGGTTTTTAGACCATCTCGTTGAGCAAGGTGTAGGTCTTGACTATTACATATTTGACTTATGGAAGGGTATCTGTGCTAATTTCTATCTCTGGTTTTATGCAGCACCCCAACTCACCTTTCCCCTTAAGGAAACATAAGTTGGTTTTCTAAATTTGAGACCCTGTTCTGTTTTGTAATTCAGTTCATGTGTAGCCAAGATTACATTCGGTGTATTAGTGACATCTTATGATGTTTCATTTTCTGTGTGACTTATTTCATTTAGAATCATCGTACCTGAATCCACTCATTATGCCACGACGGGCCAGATGACATAGATTTCATTGGTGAGTGATATTCCATTGGACGTACGTACCACAACTTCTTTATCCATTTTTTGCTTTCTCGGATATTTAACTTGTACAGTAGACGAGGTTCTTGTAAACAGAGCCGTCTGAAACTTTGGGGTGGCTGTGTGTTTTTGATTTTAATTTCCCTAAGCTATAGGACCATAAGTGGAAGTGCCATAGGCTGTGTTGCTTTGTTTCCTACATGTTTCAGGAAACACCATACCCTTCTCCAGAGTGGCTGTTGGCAATTTACATCCCGCCATCAGCATAACAAGGCTCCCTGTTCTCCATGACCTGTACTGCCTTTCTGGATTTTACACTTGTTTCAGATGGCCCTTTTGACCGGGGGGCAGAGAGACTTCATTGTAGTGCAGTTTTCTTTACACGCTTGCTTGGTTGGCCAAAAAGGGCGTATGCGTTTTTTCCTGAATATATTCAGGAAAAAATGCATACACCCTTTTTGGCCAAGTGCATCATTGTCGACATTCTGCCTCTTTTCCTATGCTTTAAGTGCAATTCCAGTCTACCCCCTGAAATCGTTTTCCTGAAATTCTAACCCGCTTTCAAGTCCTGTTCGAAGACGTACTTCAATACATTTTTAGACGATAGCTGTCATTCATAACTCTGCAGGTTTGTGAATTACAGTGCCCCTGAGCTCCTTTCTTCAACTCGCTTTTTTGTGAGCTGGCCTCAAAACCGCAGGATTGCTTCAGGCACTAATCTGTTTCTGACAGGGCACGCTGAGCCTTTGGTTAATTCCTCTTACTGGTGGGAAATGAGCGTTCCATTTGCCCGTGCAGACACCTACAGCTAGTCTCTCATTGGTTCTCCCTATTCCTGTTCATCTTGCACAGAAATTGCAAACTGTGCCAAACAGGAGGTTAAAGGCACTGACTCTCCAAGTGCGGAGGGTGTTAGTAAAGAGTCCGGAATGTTGAACCCGAGTACCAGGGGACGAAAACTGAGATACATTTGAAAAGATTTCCCAACCACATGGTGGACTATACTCTTGGTTTCCCATGCATGTTTTAGCTGAAGGAAGAATCCCTTAAACCTGGAGAGTTGGACCCATGGAATGGGTACCATGCAGTATGACTTCAAAGGGTCTGCGTTTGCTCACAGAACCTCACCAATGCTATCATCCCGAAGTGTCCAGCCTTATGTCTCACCCAGCTCTTGGTGTAGAGGTGGTAAATCCAGGTTGCATCACAGGTCCTGAATGAATTATTTAAGAATTGCTCTCTATTTCACTATTATTTTTTTTTTGAAATTTATTTTGATAATGGGATTTATCGGATTTTCACTGCTGAGTTTAGGCCGCTGTACACACCCTTGCTTTCCTTATGGAGACATATACATCCATGGGTTTTAAGATTCTTACTTGTCTGGTATATTCCCAGGCGTTGCATATGGGGTATTGAGTCCATTTCGTTGAGCAAGGAGTAGGTCTTTTGTATTATATATTTGGCTTATGGAACGGTATCTGTGCTAATTTCAATCTCTGGTTTTATGCAGCACCCCAACTCACCTTTCCCCATAAGCAAGCATAAGTTGGTTTTCTAAATTTGAGAACCTGTTCTGTTTTGTCATTCAGTTCATGTGTAGCCAAGATTTCATTCCGTGTATTAGTGATATCTTATGATGTTTCTTTTTCTGTGTGACATATTTCTCGTAGAATCGTCGTACCTGAATCCACTCATTATGCCGCTACGGGCCTGATGACGTAGATTTCATTGCTGAGTGATATTCCATTGTACGTACGTACCACACCTTCTTTATCCATTTTTTGCTTTCTCGGATATTTAACTTGTACCGTAGACGAGGTTTTTGTAAACAGAGCCATCCCAAACTTTGGGGTGGCTGTGTGTTTTTGATTTTAATTTCCCTAAGCTATAGGACCATAAGTGGAAGTGCCATAGGCTGTGTTGCTTTGTTTCCTACGTGTTTAGGGAACACTGTACTGTTCTCCAGAGTGGCAGTTGGCAATTTACATCCCGCCCATCAGCATAACAAGGCTCCCTGTTCTCCATGACTTGTCCTGCCTATCTGGATTTTACACTTTTTTCAGATGGCCCTTTTGACGGGGGGCAGTGAGACTTCATTGTAGTGCAGATTTCCTTTACACGCTTGGTTGGTTCACCACAAAGGGCATATGCGTTTTTTCCTGAATATATTCAGGAAAAACGCATACGCCCTTTTTGGCCAAGTGCATCATTGTCGACATTCTGCCTTTTTTCCTGTGCCTTAACTGCAATTCCAGTCTACCTCCTGAAATCGTTTTCCTGAAATTCTGCCCCGCTTTCGAGTCCTCTTCGAAGACTTACTTCAATACATTTTTGGACGATAGCTGTCATTCATAACTCTGCAGATTTGTGAATTACAGTGCCCCTGAGCTCCTTTCCTAAACTCGCACTCTTGTGAGCTGGCCGCAAATCCGCAGGATTGCTTCAGGCCCTAATGTGTTTGCAGCCGGGAACGCTGAGCCTTTGGTTAATTCCTCTTCCTGTTGGGAAATGAGCGTTCCATTTACCCGTGCAGACACCTACAGCTAGTCTCTCATTGGTTCTCCCTATTCCTGTTCATCTTGCGCAGAAATTGCAAACTGTGCCAAACAGGAGGTTAAAGGCACTGACTCTCCAAGAGGGGAGAGTGTTAGTAAAGAGTCTGGAATGTTGAACCCGAGTACCAGGGGACGAAAATTGAGATGCATTTGAAAACGTTTCACAATCCCACAGTGGACCATACTCTGGGTTTCCCATGCATGTTTTAGCTGAAGGAAGAATCCCATAAACCTGGAGAGTTGGGACCCATGGAAAGGGTACCATGCGGAATGACATCAAAGGGTCTGCGTTTGCTCATCGAACCTCACAAATGTTTTCAGCCCGAAGTGTCCAGCCATATGTCTCACCCAGCTCTGGGTGTAGATGTGGTAAATCTAGGTTGCATCACAAGCCCTGAATGAATTATTTAAGAATTGCTCTCTATTTCACTGTCATTTTGTTTTGTTTTTGAAATTTATTTTGATAATGGGATTTATCGGATTTTCACTGCTGCGTTTCGGGCGCTGTACACACGCTTGCTTTCCATATCGAGACATATAAATCCATGGGTTTTAAGATTCTTACTTGTCAGGTATATTCCCAGGCGTTGAATATGGGGTGTTGGGTCCATTTCGTTGAGCAAGGAGTACGTCTTGTCTATTATATATTTGGCTTATGGAACGGTATCTGTGCTAATTTCAATCTCTGGTTTTATGCAGCACCCCAACTCACCTTTCCCCATAAGCAAGCATAAGTTGGTTTTCTAAATTTGAGACCCTGTTCTGTTTTGTAATTCAGTTCATGTGTAGCCAAGTTTACTTTCCGTGTATTAGTGATATCTTATGATGTTTCTTTTTCTGTGTGACTTATTTCTCGTAGAATCGTCTTCCCTGAATCCACTCATTATGCCACTACGGGCCTTATGACGAAGATATCATTGCTGAGTGATATTCCATTGTACGTACGTACCACAGCTTCTTTATCCATGTTTTGCTTTCTTGGATATTTAACTTGTACCATAGACGAGGTTCTTGTAAACAGAGCCGTCCCAAACTTTGGGGTGGCTGTGTGTTTTTGATTTTAATATCCCTAAGCTATAGGACCATAAGTGGAAGTGCCATAGGCTGTGTTGCTTTGTTTCCTACGTGTTTCAGGAAACACCATACCCTTCTCCAGAGTGGCTGTTGGCAATTTACATCCCGCCCATCAGCATAACAAGGCTCCCTGTTCTCCATGACCTGTACTGCCTTTCTGGATTTTACACTTTTTTCAGATGGCCCTTTTGACCGGGGGGCAGAGAGACTTCATTGTAGTGCAGTTTTCTTTACACTCTTGCTTGGTTGGCCAAAAAGGGCGTATGCGTTTTTTCCTGAATATATTCAGGAAAAAATGCATACACCCTTTTTGGCCAAGTGCATCATTGTCGACATTCTGCCTCTTTTCCTATGCTTTAAGTGCAATTCCAGTCTACCCCCTGAAATCGTTTTCCTGAAATTCTAACCCGCTTTCAAGTCCTCTTCGAAGACGTACTTCAATACATTTTTAGACGATAGCTGTCATTCATAACACTGCAGGTTTGTGAATTACAGTGACCCCGAGCTCCTTTCTTCAACTCGCTTTCTTCTGAGCTGGCCGAAAAACCGCAGGATTGCTTCAGGCCGTAATCTTGTTCCGGCAGGGCATGATGAGCCTTTGGTTAATTCCTCTTCCTGGTGGGAAATGAGCGTTCCATTTGCCCGTGCAGACACCTACAGCTAGTCTCTCATTGGTTCTCCCTATTCCTGTTCATCTTGCGCAGAAATTGCAAACTGTGCCAAACAGGAGGTTAAAGGCACTGACTCTCCAAGTGGGGAGAGTGTTAGTAAAGCGTCTGGAACGGTGCACCCGAGTACCAGGTGTCGAAACCTGAGATGCATTTGAAAACGTTTCCCAATCACACGGTGGACCATACTCTGGGTTTCCCATGCATGTTTTAGCTGAAGGAAGAACCCCTTAAACCTGGAGAGTTGGGACCCATGGAATGGGTACCATGCAGTATGACTTCAACGGGTCTGCGTTTGCTCACCAAACCTCACCAATGCTATGAGCCCGATGTGTCCAGCCTTATGTCTCAACCAGCTCTGGGTGTAGATGTGGTAAATCCAGGTTGCATCACAAGCCCTGAATGAATTATTTAAGAATTGCTCTCTATTTCACTGTCATTGTGTTTTGTTTGTGAAATATATTTTGATAATGCGATTTATCGGATTTTCACTGCTGCGTTTAGGCCGCTGTACACACGCTTGCTTTCCTTATCGAGACATATAAATACATGGGTCTTAAGATACTTACTTGTCAGGTATATTCCCAGGCGTTGAATATGGGGTGTTGAGTCCATTTCGTTGAGCAAGGAGTAGGTCTTGTCTATTATATATTTGGCTTATGGAACGGTATCTGTGCTAATTTCAATCTCTGGTTTTATGCAGCACCCCAACTCACCTTTCCCCATGAGCAAGCATAAGATGGTTTTCTAAATTTGAGACCCTGTTCTGTTTTGTAATTCAGTTCATGTGTAGCAAAGTTTACGTTCCATGTATTAGTGATATCTTATGATGTTTCTTTTTCTGTGTGACTTATTTCTCGTAGAATCGTCGTACCTGAATCCACTCATTATGCCGCTACAGGCCTGATGACGTAGATTACATTGCTGAGTGATATTACATTGTACGTACGTACCACACCTTCTTTATCCATTTTTTGCTTTCTCGGATATTTAACTTGTACCGTAGACGAGGTTCTTGTAAACTGAGCCGTCCCAAACTTTGGGGTGGCTGTGTGTTTTTGATTTTAATTTCTCTAAGCTATAGGACCCTAAGTGGACGTGCCATAGGCTGTGTTGCTTTGTTTCCTAAGTGTTTCAGGAAACACCATACACTTCTCCAGAGTGGCTGTTGGCAATTTACATCCCGCCCATCAGCATAACAAGGCTCCCTCTTCTCCATGACCTGTCCTGCCTTTCTGGATTTTACACTTGTTTCAGATGGCCCTTTTGACCGGGGGGCAGTGAGACTTCATTGTAGTGCAGATTTCCTTTACACGCTTGCTTGGTTGGCCAAAAAGTGCATATGCGTTTTTTCCTGAATATATTCAGGAAAAAACGCATACGCCCTTTTTGGCCAAGTGCATCATTGTGGACATTCTCCCTCTTTTCCTATGCTTTAAGTGCAGTTTCAGTCTACACCCTGAAATCGTTTTCCTGAAATTCTGCCCCGCTTTCAAGTCCTCTTCGAAGACTTACTTCTATACATTTTTGGACGATAGCTGTCATTCATAACTCTGCACGTTTGTGAATTACAGTGTCCCTGAGCTCCTTTCATCAACTCGCTTTCTTGTGAGCTGGCTGCAAAACCGCAGGATTGCTTCAGGCCCTAATCTGGTTCCGGCAGGGCACGCTGAGCCTTTGGTTAATTCCTCTTCCTGGTGGGAAATGAGCGTTCCATTTGCCCGTGCAGACACCTACAGCTAGTCTCTCATTGGTTCTCCCTATTCCTGTTCATCTTGCGCAGAAATTGCAAACTGTGCCAAACAGGAGGTTAAAGGCACTGACTCTCCAAGTGGGGAGAGTGTTAGTAAAGCGTCTGGAACGGTGCACCCGAGTACCAGGGGACGAAACCTGAGATGCATTTGAAAACGTTTCCCAATCACACGGTGGACCATACTCTGGGTTTCCCATGCATGTTTTAGCTGAAGGAAGAATCCCTTAAACCTGGAGAGTTGGGACCCATGGAATGGGTACCATGCAGTATGTCTTCAAACGGTCTGCGTTTGCTCACCGAACCTCACCAATGCTATCAGCCCGAAGTGTCCAGCCTTATGTCTCACCCAGCTCTGGGTGTAGATGTGGTAAATCCAGGTTGCATCACAAGCCCTGAATGAATTATTTAAGAATTGCTCTCTATTTCACTCTCATTGTGTTGTGTTTTTGAAATTTATTTTGATAATGGGATTTATCGGATTTTCACTGCTGCGTTTAGGCCGCTGTACACACGCTTGATTTCCTTATGGAGACATATATATCCATGGGTCTTAAGATTCTTACTTGTCAGGTATATTCCCAGGCGTTGAATATGGGGTGTTGAGTCCATTTCGTTGAGCAAGGAGTAGGTCGTGTCTATTATATATTTGGCTTATGGAACGGTATCTGTGCTAATTTCAATCTCTGGTTTGATGCAGCACCCCAACTCACCTTTCCCCATAAGCAAGCATATGTTGGTTTTCTAAATTTGAGACCCTGTTCTGTTTTGTAATTCAGTTCATGTGTAGCCAAGTTTACGTTCCGTGTATTAGTGATATCTTATGATGTTTCTTTTTCTGTGTGACTTATTTCTCATAGAATCGTCGTACCTGAATCCACTCATTATGCCTCTACGGGCCTGATGACGTAGATCTCATTGCTGAGTGATATTCCTTTGTACGTACGTACCATAACTTCTCTATCCATTTTTTGCTTTCTCAGATATTTAACTTGTACCGTAGACGAGGTTCTTGTAAACAGAGCCGTCCCAAAATTTGGGGTGGCTGTGTGTTTTTGATTTTAATTTCCCTAAGCTATAGGACCATAAGTGGAAGTGCCATAGGCTGTGTTGCTTTGTTTCCTAAGTGTTTCAGGAAACACCATTCACTTCTCCAGAGTGGCTGTTGGCAATTTACATCCCGCCAATCAGCATAACAAGGCTCCCTGTTCTCCATGACCTGTCCTGCCTTTCTGGATTTTACACTTGTTTCAGATGGCCGTTTGGACCGGTGGGCAGTGTGACTTCATTGTAGTGCAGATTTCCTTTACACGCTTGCTTGGTTGGCCAAAAAGGGCGTATGCGTTTTTTCCTGAATATATTCAGGAAAAAACGCATACGCCCTTTTTGGCCAAGTGCATCATTGTGGACATTCTGCCTCTTTTCTTATGCTTTAAGTGCAATTCCAGTCTAGCCCCTGAAATCGTTTTCCTGAAATTCTGCCCCGCTTTCAATTCCTCTTCGAAGACTTACTTCAATACACTTTTGGACGATAGCTGTCATTCATAACTCTGCAGGTTTGTGAATTACAGTGCCCCTGAGCTCCTTTCTTCAACTCGCTGTCTTGTGAGCTGGCCGCAAACCCGCAGGATTGCTTCAGGCCCTAATCTGGTTCCGGCAGGGCACGCTGAGCCTTTGGTGAATTCCTCTTCCTGGTGGGAAATGAGCGTTCCATTTGCCCGTGCAGACACCTACAGCTAGTCTCTCATTGGTTCTCCCTATTCCTGTTCATCTTGCGCAGAAATTGCAAACTGTGCCAAACAGGAGGTTAAAGGCACTGACTCTCCAAGTCGGGAGAGTGTTAGTAAAGCGTCTGGAACGGTGCACCCGAGTACCAGGGGACGAAACCTGAGATGCATTTGAAAACGTTTCCCAGTCACACGGTGGACCATACTCTGGGTTTCCCATGCATGTTGTAGCTGAAGGAAGAATCCCTTAAACCTGGAGAGTTGGGACTCATGGAATGGGTACCATGCAGTATGACTTCAAAGGGTCTGTGTTTGCTCACCGAAACTAACCAATGTTATCAGCCCGAAGTGTCCAGCCTTATGTCTCACCCAGCTCTGGGTGTAGATGTGGTAAATCCAGGTTGCATCACAAGCCCTGAATGAATTATTTAAGAATTGCACTCTATTTCACTGTCATTTTGTTTTGTTTTTGAAATATATTTGATAATGGGATTTATCGGATTTTCACTGCTGCGTTTAGGCCGCTGTACACACGCTTGATTTCCTTATGGCGACATATAAGTCCATGGGTCTTAAGATTCTTACTTGTCAGGTATATTCCCAGGCGTTGAATATGGGGTGTTGAGTCCATTTCGTTGAGCAAGGAGTAGGTCTTGTCCATTATATATTTGGCTTATGGAACGATATCTGTGCTAATTTCAATCCCTGGTTTTATGCAGCACCCCAACTCACCTTTCCCCATAAGCAAGCATAAGTTGGTTTTCTAAATTTGAGACCCTGTTTTGTTTTGTAACTCAGTTCATGTGTAGCCAAGTTTACGTTCCGTGTATTAGTGATATCTTATGATGTTTCTTTTTCTGTGTGACTTATTTCTCGTAGAATCGTCGTACCTGAATCCACTCATTATGCCGCTATGGGCCTGATGACCTAGATTTCATTGCTGAGAGATATTCCATTGTACGTACGTACCACAATTTCTTTATCCATTTTTTGCTTTCTCGGATATTTAACTTGACCGTAGACGAGGTTCTTGTAACAGAGCCGTCCCAAACTTTGGGGTGGCTGTGTGTTTTTGATTTTAATTTCCCTAAGCTATAGGACCCTAAGTGGAAGTGCCATAGGCTGTGTTGCTTTGTTTCCTACGTGTTTCAGGAAACACCATACACTTCTCCAGAGTGGCTGTTGGCAATTTACATCCCGCCCATCAGCATAACAAGGCTCCCTGTTCTCCATGACCTGTCCTGCCTTTCTGGATTTTACACATTTTTCAGATGGCCCTTTTGACCGGGGGGCAGTGAGACTTCATTGTAGTGCAGATTTCCTTTACACGCTTGCTTGGTTGGCCAAAAAGGGCGTATGCGTTTTTTCCTGAATATATTCAGGAAAAAACGCATACGCCCTTTTTGGCCAAGTGCATCATTGTGGACATTCTGCCTCTTTTCCTATGCTTTAAGTGCAATTCCAGTCTACACCCTGAAATCGTTTTCCTGAAATTCTGCCCCGCTTTCAGGTCCTCTTCCAAGACTTCAATACATTTTTGGACGATAGCTGTCATTCTTAACTCTGCAGGTTTGTGAATTACAGTGCCCCTGAGCTCCTTTCTTCAACTCGCTTACTTGTGAGCTGGCCGCAACCCGCAGGATTGCTTCAGGCCCTAATCTGGTTCCGGCAGGGCATGCTGAGCTTTGGTGAATTCCTCTTCCTGGTGGGAAATGAGCGTTCCATTTGCCCGTGCAGACACCTACAGCTAGTCTCTCATTGGTTCTCCCTATTCCTGTTCATCTTGCGCAGAAATTGCAAACTGTGCCAAACAGCAGGTTAAAGCCCCTGACTCTCCAAGTGGGGAGAGTGTTAGTAAAGGGTCTGGAATTGTGAACCCGAGTAAAAGGGGCCGAAAACTGAGATGCATTTGAAAACGTTTCCCAGTCACACAGTGCACCATACTGTGGGTTTCCCATGCATGCTTTAGCTGAAGGAAGCATCGCTTAAACCTGGAGAGTTGGGACCCATGGAATGGGTACCATGAAGTATGACTTCAAATGGTCTGCATTTGCTCATCGAACCTCACCAATGCTATCAGCCCGAAGTGTCCAACCTATGTCTCACTAAGCTCTGGGTTTAGATGAGGTTAATCCAGGTTGCATCACAAGCCCTGAATGAATTATTTAAGAATTGCTCTCTAATTCACTGCCATTGTGTTTTGTTTTTGTAATTCATTTTGATAATGGGATTTATCGGATTTTCTCTGCTGCCTTCATGCAGCTGTACACACGCTTGATTCTCTTATGGAGACATATAAATCCATGGGTTTGAAAATTCTTTCTAGTCAGGTGTATTCCTTGGTGTTGAATATAAGGTGTGTAGCCCATTTCGTTGAGCAAGGGGTAGGTCCTGACTGTTACATATTTGACGCATGGAATGGTATCTGTGCTAATTTCTATCTCTGGTTTTATGCAGCACCACAACTCACCTTTCCCCTTAAGCAAACATAAGTTGGTTTTCTAAATTTGAGACCCTGTTCTGTTTTGTAATTCAGTTCATGTGTAGCCAAGATTACATTCGGTGTATTAGTGATATCTTATGATGTTTCATTTTCTGTGTGACTTATTTCACTTAGAATCATCGTACCTGAATCCACTCATTATGCCACGACGGGCCAGATGACATAGATTTCATTGGTGAGTGATATTCCATTGTATGTACGTACCACAACTTCTTTATCCATTTTTCGCTTTCTGGGATATTTAACTTGTACCGTAGATGAGGTTCTTGTAAACAGAGCCGTCTGAAACTTTGGGTGGCTGTGTGTTTTTTATTTTAATTTCCCTAGGCTATAGGACCATAAGTGGAAGTGCCGTAGGCTCCGTTGCTTTGTTTTTTAGGTGTTTCAGGAAACACCATACACTTCTCCAGAGTGGCGCTTGGCAATTTACATCCCACCCATCAGCATAACAAGGCTTCCTGTTCTCCATGGCCTGTACTGCATTTTTGGATTTTACACTTTTTTCAGATGTCCCTTTTGACCGGGGGCAGTGAGACTTCATTTTAGTGCAGATTTCTTTAACATTCTTGCCTGGTTGGCCAAAAAGGGCGTATGCGTTTTTCCTGAATATATTCAGGAAAAAACGCATACGCCCTTTTTGGCCAAGTGCATCATTGTCGACGTTCTGCCTCTTTTCCTATGCTTTAAATGCAATTCCAGTCTACTCCCTGAAATCGTTTTCCTGCAATTCTGCCCCGCTTTCAAGTCCTCTTCGCAGCCTTCCTTCAATATATTTTTGGACGATAGCTGTCATTTATAACTCTGCAGGTTTGTGAATTACAGTGCCCCTGAGCTCCTTTCTTCAAATCGCTTTCTTGTGAGCTGGCCGCAAACCCGCAGGATTGCTTCAGGCCCTAATCTGGTACCGGGACGGCATGCTGAGCCTTTGGTTAATTCCTCTTCCTGGTTGGAAATGAGGGTTAAATTTGCCCGTGCAGACACCTACAGCTAGTCTCTCATTGGTTCTCCCTATTCCTGTTCATCTTGCGCACAAATTGCAAACTGTGCCAAACAGGAGGTTAAAGGCACTGACTCTCCAAGTCGGGAGAGTGTTAATAAAGGGTCTGAAATTGTGAACCCGAGTAAAAGGGACAAAAACTGAGATGCATTTGAAAACGTTTCCTGGTCACACGGTGCACCATACTGTGGGTTTCCCATGCATGCTTTAGCTGAAGGAAGAATCGCTTAAAACTGGAGAGTTGGGACCCATGGAATGCGTACCATGCAGTATGACTTCAAATGGTCTGCATTTGCTCATCAAACCTCACCAATGTTATCAGCCCGAAGTGTCCAACCTTATGTCTCACTCAGCTCTAGGTGCAGATGAGGTAAATCCAGGTTGCATCACAAGCCCTGAATGAATTATTTAAGAATTGCTCTCTATTTCACTGTCATTGTGTTTTGTTTTTGTAATTCATTTTGATAATAGGATTTATCGGATTTTCTCTGCTGCCTTCATGCAGCTGTACACACGCTTGATTTTCTTATGGAGACATATAAATCCATGGGTTTGAAGATTTTTACTAGTCAGGTGTATTCGTAAGCGTTGAATATAGGGGGTTTAGCCCATTTCGTTGAGCAAGGGGTAGGTCTTGACTATTACATATTTGACGTATGGAATGGTATCTGTGCTAATTTCTATCTCTGGTTTTATGCAGCACCCCAACTCACGTTTCCCTTTAAGCAAACATAAGTTGGTTTTCTAAATTTGAGACCCTGTTCTGTTTTGTAATTCAGTTCATGTGTAGCCAAGTTTACATTCGGTGTATTAGTGATATCTTATGATGTTTCATTTTCTGTGGGACTTATTTCACTTAGAATCATCGTACCTGAATCCACTCATTATGCCACGACGGGCCAGATGACATAGATTTCATTGGTGAGTGATATTCCATTGTACGTACGTACCACAACTTCTTTATCCATTTTTTGCTTTCTGGGATATTTAACTTGTACCGTAGACGAGGTTCTTGTAAACAGAGCCGTCTGAAACTTTGGGTGGCTGTGTGTTTTTTATTTTAATTTCCCTAGGCTATAGGACCATAAGTGGAAGTGCCGTAGGCTCCGTTGCTTTGTTTTTTAGGTGTTTCAGGAAACACCATACACTTCTCCAGAGTGGCGCTTGGCAATTTACATCCCACCCATCAGCATAACAAGGCTTCCTGTTCTCCATGGCCTGTACTGCATTTTTGGATTTTACACTTTTTTCAGATGTCCCTTTTGACCGGGGGCAGTGAGACTTCATTTTAGTGCAGATTTCTTTAACATTCTTGCCTGGTTGGCCAAAAAGGGCGTATGCGTTTTTCCTGAATATATTCAGGAAAAAACGCATACGCCCTTTTTGGCCAAGTGCATCATTGTCGACGTTCTGCCTCTTTTCCTATGCTTTAAATGCAATTCCAGTCTACTCCCTGAAATCGTTTTCCTGCAATTCTGCCCCGCTTTCAAGTCCTCTTCGCAGCCTTCCTTCAATATATTTTTGGACGATAGCTGTCATTTATAACTCTGCAGGTTTGTGAATTACAGTGCCCCTGAGCTCCTTTCTTCAAATCGCTTTCTTGTGAGCTGGCCGCAAACCCGCAGGATTGCTTCAGGCCCTAATCTGGTACCGGGACGGCATGCTGAGCCTTTGGTTAATTCCTCTTCCTGGTTGGAAATGAGCGTTAAATTTGCCCGTGCAGACACCTACAGCTAGTCTCTCATTGGTTCTCCCTATTCCTGTTCATCTTGCGCACAAATTGCAAACTGTGCCAAACAGGAGGTTAAAGGCACTGACTCTCCAAGTCGGGAGAGTGTTAATAAAGGGTCTGAAATTGTGAACCCGAGTAAAAGGGACAAAAACTGAGATGCATTTGAAAACGTTTCCTGGTCACACGGTGCACCATACTGTGGGTTTCCCATGCATGCTTTAGCTGAAGGAAGAATCGCTTAAAACTGGAGAGTTGGGACCCATGGAATGCGTACCATGCAGTATGACTTCAAATGGTCTGCATTTGCTCATCAAACCTCACCAATGTTATCAGCCCGAAGTGTCCAACCTTATGTCTCACTCAGCTCTAGGTGCAGATGAGGTAAATCCAGGTTGCATCACAAGCCCTGAATGAATTATTTAAGAATTGCTCTCTATTTCACTGTCATTGTGTTTTGTTTTTGTAATTCATTTTGATAATAGGATTTATCGGATTTTCTCTGCTGCCTTCATGCAGCTGTACACACGCTTGATTTTCTTATGGAGACATATAAATCCATGGGTTTGAAGATTTTTACTAGTCAGGTGTATTCGTAAGCGTTGAATATAGGGGGTTTAGCCCATTTCGTTGAGCAAGGGGTAGGTCTTGACTATTACATATTTGACGTATGGAATGGTATCTGTGCTAATTTCTATCTCTGGTTTTATGCAGCACCCCAACTCACGTTTCCCCTTAAGCAAACATAAGTTGGTTTTCTAAATTTGAGACCCTGTTCTGTTTTGTAATTCAGTTCATGTGTAGCCAAGATTACATTCGGTGTATTAGTGACATCTTATGATGTTTCATTTTCTGTGTGACTTATTTCATTTAGAATCATCGTACCTGAATCCACTCATTATGCCACGACGGGCCAGATGACATAGATTTCATTGGTGAGTGATATTCCATTGGACGTACGTACCACAACTTCTTTATCCATTTTTTGCTTTCTCGGATATTTAACTTGTACCGTAGACGAGGTTCTTGTAAACAGAGCCGTCTGAAACTTTGGGGTGGCTGTGTGTTTTTGATTTTAATTTCCCTAAGCTATAGGACCATAAGTGGAAGTGCCATAGGCTGTGTTGCTTTGTTTCCTACATGTTTCAGGAAACACCATACCCTTCTCCAGAGTGGCTGTTGGCAATTTACATCCCGCCATCAGCATAACAAGGCTCCCTGTTCTCCATGACCTGTACTGCCTTTCTGGATTTTACACTTGTTTCAGATGGCCCTTTTGACCGGGGGGCAGAGAGACTTCATTGTAGTGCAGTTTTCTTTACACGCTTGCTTGGTTGGCCAAAAAGGGCGTATGCGTTTTTTCCTGAATATATTCAGGAAAAAATGCATACACCCTTTTTGGCCAAGTGCATCATTGTCGACATTCTGCCTCTTTTCCTATGCTTTAAGTGCAATTCCAGTCTACCCCCTGAAATCGTTTTCCTGAAATTCTAACCCGCTTTCAAGTCCTGTTCGAAGACGTACTTCAATACATTTTTAGACGATAGCTGTCATTCATAACTCTGCAGGTTTGTGAATTACAGTGCCCCTGAGCTCCTTTCTTCAACTCGCTTTTTTGTGAGCTGGCCTCAAAACCGCAGGATTGCTTCAGGCACTAATCTGTTTCTGGCAGGGCACGCTGAGCCTTTGGTTAATTCCTCTTACTGGTGGGAAATGAGCGTTCCATTTGCCCGTGCAGACACCTACAGCTAGTCTCTCATTGGTTCTCCCTATTCCTGTTCATCTTGCACAGAAATTGCAAACTGTGCCAAACAGGAGGTTAAAGGCACTGACTCTCCAAGTGCGGAGGGTGTTAGTAAAGAGTCCGGAATGTTGAACCCGAGTACCAGGGGACGAAAACTGAGATACATTTGAAAAGATTTCCCAACCACATGGTGGACCATACTCTTGGTTTCCCATGCATGTTTTAGCTGAAGGAAGAATCCCTTAAACCTGGAGAGTTGGGACCCATGGAATGGGTACCATGCAGTATGACTTCAAAGGGTCTGCGTTTGCTCACAGAACCTCACCAATGCTATCATCCCGAAGTGTCCAGCCTTATGTCTCACCCAGCTCTTGGTGTAGAGGTGGTAAATCCAGGTTGCATCACAGGTCCTGAATGAATTATTTAAGAATTGCTCTCTATTTCACTATTATTTTTTTTTTGAAATTTATTTTGATAATGGGATTTATCGGATTTTCACTGCTGAGTTTAGGCCGCTGTACACACCCTTGCTTTCCTTATGGAGACATATACATCCATGGGTTTTAAGATTCTTACTTGTCTGGTATATTCCCAGGCGTTGCATATGGGGTATTGAGTCCATTTCGTTGAGCAAGGAGTAGGTCTTTTGTATTATATATTTGGCTTATGGAACGGTATCTGTGCTAATTTCAATCTCTGGTTTTATGCAGCACCCCAACTCACCTTTCCCCATAAGCAAGCATAAGTTGGTTTTCTAAATTTGAGAACCTGTTCTGTTTTGTCATTCAGTTCATGTGTAGCCAAGATTTCATTCCGTGTATTAGTGATATCTTATGATGTTTCTTTTTCTGTGTGACATATTTCTCGTAGAATCGTCGTACCTGAATCCACTCATTATGCCGCTACGGGCCTGATGACGTAGATTTCATTGCTGAGTGATATTCCATTGTACGTACGTACCACACCTTCTTTATCCATTTTTTGCTTTCTCGGATATTTAACTTGTACCGTAGACGAGGTTTTTGTAAACAGAGCCATCCCAAACTTTGGGGTGGCTGTGTGTTTTTGATTTTAATTTCCCTAAGCTATAGGACCATAAGTGGAAGTGCCATAGGCTGTGTTGCTTTGTTTCCTACGTGTTTAGGGAACACTGTACTGTTCTCCAGAGTGGCAGTTGGCAATTTACATCCCGCCCATCAGCATAACAAGGCTCCCTGTTCTCCATGACTTGTCCTGCCTATCTGGATTTTACACTTTTTTCAGATGGCCCTTTTGACGGGGGGCAGTGAGACTTCATTGTAGTGCAGATTTCCTTTACACGCTTGGTTGGTTCACCACAAAGGGCATATGCGTTTTTTCCTGAATATATTCAGGAAAAACGCATACGCCCTTTTTGGCCAAGTGCATCATTGTCGACATTCTGCCTTTTTTCCTGTGCCTTAACTGCAATTCCAGTCTACCTCCTGAAATCGTTTTCCTGAAATTCTGCCCCGCTTTCGAGTCCTCTTCGAAGACTTACTTCAATACATTTTTGGACGATAGCTGTCATTCATAACTCTGCAGATTTGTGAATTACAGTGCCCCTGAGCTCCTTTCCTAAACTCGCACTCTTGTGAGCTGGCCGCAAATCCGCAGGATTGCTTCAGGCCCTAATGTGTTTGCAGCCGGGAACGCTGAGCCTTTGGTTAATTCCTCTTCCTGTTGGGAAATGAGCGTTCCATTTACCCGTGCAGACACCTACAGCTAGTCTCTCATTGGTTCTCCCTATTCCTGTTCATCTTGCGCAGAAATTGCAAACTGTGCCAAACAGGAGGTTAAAGGCACTGACTCTCCAAGAGGGGAGAGTGTTAGTAAAGAGTCTGGAATGTTGAACCCGAGTACCAGGGGACGAAAATTGAGATGCATTTGAAAACGTTTCACAATCCCACAGTGGACCATACTCTGGGTTTCCCATGCATGTTTTAGCTGAAGGAAGAATCCCATAAACCTGGAGAGTTGGGACCCATGGAAAGGGTACCATGCGGAATGACATCAAAGGGTCTGCGTTTGCTCACAGAACCTCACCAATGCTATCATCCCGAAGTGTCCAGCCTTATGTCTCACCCAGCTCTTGGTGTAGAGGTGGTAAATCCAGGTTGCATCACAGGTCCTGAATGAATTATTTAAGAATTGCTCTCTATTTCACTATTATTTTTTTTTTGAAATTTATTTTGATAATGGGATTTATCGGATTTTCACTGCTGAGTTTAGGCCGCTGTACACACCCTTGCTTTCCTTATGGAGACATATACATCCATGGGTTTTAAGATTCTTACTTGTCTGGTATATTCCCAGGCGTTGCATATGGGGTATTGAGTCCATTTCGTTGAGCAAGGAGTAGGTCTTTTGTATTATATATTTGGCTTATGGAACGGTATCTGTGCTAATTTCAATCTCTGGTTTTATGCAGCACCCCAACTCACCTTTCCCCATAAGCAAGCATAAGTTGGTTTTCTAAATTTGAGAACCTGTTCTGTTTTGTCATTCAGTTCATGTGTAGCCAAGATTTCATTCCGTGTATTAGTGATATCTTATGATGTTTCTTTTTCTGTGTGACATATTTCTCGTAGAATCGTCGTACCTGAATCCACTCATTATGCCGCTACGGGCCTGATGACGTAGATTTCATTGCTGAGTGATATTCCATTGTACGTACGTACCACACCTTCTTTATCCATTTTTTGCTTTCTCGGATATTTAACTTGTACCGTAGACGAGGTTTTTGTAAACAGAGCCATCCCAAACTTTGGGGTGGCTGTGTGTTTTTGATTTTAATTTCCCTAAGCTATAGGACCATAAGTGGAAGTGCCATAGGCTGTGTTGCTTTGTTTCCTACGTGTTTAGGGAACACTGTACTGTTCTCCAGAGTGGCAGTTGGCAATTTACATCCCGCCCATCAGCATAACAAGGCTCCCTGTTCTCCATGACTTGTCCTGCCTATCTGGATTTTACACTTTTTTCAGATGGCCCTTTTGACGGGGGGCAGTGAGACTTCATTGTAGTGCAGATTTCCTTTACACGCTTGGTTGGTTCACCACAAAGGGCATATGCGTTTTTTCCTGAATATATTCAGGAAAAACGCATACGCCCTTTTTGGCCAAGTGCATCATTGTCGACATTCTGCCTTTTTTCCTGTGCCTTAACTGCAATTCCAGTCTACCTCCTGAAATCGTTTTCCTGAAATTCTGCCCCGCTTTCGAGTCCTCTTCGAAGACTTACTTCAATACATTTTTGGACGATAGCTGTCATTCATAACTCTGCAGATTTGTGAATTACAGTGCCCCTGAGCTCCTTTCCTAAACTCGCACTCTTGTGAGCTGGCCGCAAATCCGCAGGATTGCTTCAGGCCCTAATGTGTTTGCAGCCGGGAACGCTGAGCCTTTGGTTAATTCCTCTTCCTGTTGGGAAATGAGCGTTCCATTTACCCGTGCAGACACCTACAGCTAGTCTCTCATTGGTTCTCCCTATTCCTGTTCATCTTGCGCAGAAATTGCAAACTGTGCCAAACAGGAGGTTAAAGGCACTGACTCTCCAAGAGGGGAGAGTGTTAGTAAAGAGTCTGGAATGTTGAACCCGAGTACCAGGGGACGAAAATTGAGATGCATTTGAAAACGTTTCACAATCCCACAGTGGACCATACTCTGGGTTTCCCATGCATGTTTTAGCTGAAGGAAGAATCCCATAAACCTGGAGAGTTGGGACCCATGGAAAGGGTACCATGCGGAATGACATCAAAGGGTCTGCGTTTGCTCACAGAACCTCACCAATGCTATCATCCCGAAGTGTCCAGCCTTATGTCTCACCCAGCTCTTGGTGTAGAGGTGGTAAATCCAGGTTGCATCACAGGTCCTGAATGAATTATTTAAGAATTGCTCTCTATTTCACTATTATTTTTTTTTTGAAATTTATTTTGATAATGGGATTTATCGGATTTTCACTGCTGAGTTTAGGCCGCTGTACACACCCTTGCTTTCCTTATGGAGACATATACATCCATGGGTTTTAAGATTCTTACTTGTCTGGTATATTCCCAGGCGTTGCATATGGGGTATTGAGTCCATTTCGTTGAGCAAGGAGTAGGTCTTTTGTATTATATATTTGGCTTATGGAACGGTATCTGTGCTAATTTCAATCTCTGGTTTTATGCAGCACCCCAACTCACCTTTCCCCATAAGCAAGCATAAGTTGGTTTTCTAAATTTGAGAACCTGTTCTGTTTTGTCATTCAGTTCATGTGTAGCCAAGATTTCATTCCGTGTATTAGTGATATCTTATGATGTTTCTTTTTCTGTGTGACATATTTCTCGTAGAATCGTCGTACCTGAATCCACTCATTATGCCGCTACGGGCCTGATGACGTAGATTTCATTGCTGAGTGATATTCCATTGTACGTACGTACCACACCTTCTTTATCCATTTTTTGCTTTCTCGGATATTTAACTTGTACCGTAGACGAGGTTTTTGTAAACAGAGCCATCCCAAACTTTGGGGTGGCTGTGTGTTTTTGATTTTAATTTCCCTAAGCTATAGGACCATAAGTGGAAGTGCCATAGGCTGTGTTGCTTTGTTTCCTACGTGTTTAGGGAACACTGTACTGTTCTCCAGAGTGGCAGTTGGCAATTTACATCCCGCCCATCAGCATAACAAGGCTCCCTGTTCTCCATGACTTGTCCTGCCTATCTGGATTTTACACTTTTTTCAGATGGCCCTTTTGACGGGGGGCAGTGAGACTTCATTGTAGTGCAGATTTCCTTTACACGCTTGGTTGGTTCACCACAAAGGGCATATGCGTTTTTTCCTGAATATATTCAGGAAAAACGCATACGCCCTTTTTGGCCAAGTGCATCATTGTCGACATTCTGCCTTTTTTCCTGTGCCTTAACTGCAATTCCAGTCTACCTCCTGAAATCGTTTTCCTGAAATTCTGCCCCGCTTTCGAGTCCTCTTCGAAGACTTACTTCAATACATTTTTGGACGATAGCTGTCATTCATAACTCTGCAGATTTGTGAATTACAGTGCCCCTGAGCTCCTTTCCTAAACTCGCACTCTTGTGAGCTGGCCGCAAATCCGCAGGATTGCTTCAGGCCCTAATGTGTTTGCAGCCGGGAACGCTGAGCCTTTGGTTAATTCCTCTTCCTGTTGGGAAATGAGCGTTCCATTTACCCGTGCAGACACCTACAGCTAGTCTCTCATTGGTTCTCCCTATTCCTGTTCATCTTGCGCAGAAATTGCAAACTGTGCCAAACAGGAGGTTAAAGGCACTGACTCTCCAAGAGGGGAGAGTGTTAGTAAAGAGTCTGGAATGTTGAACCCGAGTACCAGGGGACGAAAATTGAGATGCATTTGAAAACGTTTCACAATCCCACAGTGGACCATACTCTGGGTTTCCCATGCATGTTTTAGCTGAAGGAAGAATCCCATAAACCTGGAGAGTTGGGACCCATGGAAAGGGTACCATGCGGAATGACATCAAAGGGTCTGCGTTTGCTCATCGAACCTCACAAATGTTTTCAGCCCGAAGTGTCCAGCCATATGTCTCACCCAGCTCTGGGTGTAGATGTGGTAAATCTAGGTTGCATCACAAGCCCTGAATGAATTATTTAAGAATTGCTCTCTATTTCACTGTCATTTTGTTTTGTTTTTGAAATTTATTTTGATAATGGGATTTATCAGATTTTCACTGCTGCGTTTCGGGCGCTGTACACACGCTTGCTTTCCATATCGAGACATATAAATCCATGGGTTTTAAGATTCTTACTTGTCAGGTATATTCCCAGGCGTTGAATATGGGGTGTTGGGTCCATTTCGTTGAGCAAGGAGTACGTCTTGTCTATTATATATTTGGCTTATGGAACGGTATCTGTGCTAATTTCAATCTCTGGTTTTATGCAGCACCCCAACTCACCTTTCCCCATAAGCAAGCATAAGTTGGTTTTCTAAATTTGAGACCCTGTTCTGTTTTGTAATTCAGTTCATGTGTAGCCAAGTTTACTTTCCGTGTATTAGTGATATCTTATGATGTTTCTTTTTCTGTGTGACTTATTTCTCGTAGAATCGTCTTCCCTGAATCCACTCATTATGCCACTACGGGCCTTATGACGAAGATATCATTGCTGAGTGATATTCCATTGTACGTACGTACCACAGCTTCTTTATCCATGTTTTGCTTTCTTGGATATTTAACTTGTACCGTAGACGAGGTTCTTGTAAACAGAGCCGTCCCAAACTTTGGGGTGGCTGTGTGTTTTTGATTTTAATATCCCTAAGCTATAGGACCATAAGTGGAAGTGCCATAGGCTGTGTTGCTTTGTTTCCTACGTGTTTCAGGAAACACCATACCCTTCTCCAGAGTGGCTGTTGGCAATTTACATCCCGCCCATCAGCATAACAAGGCTCCCTGTTCTCCATGACCTGTACTGCCTTTCTGGATTTTACACTTTTTTCAGATGGCCCTTTTGACCGGGGGGCAGAGAGACTTCATTGTAGTGCAGTTTTCTTTACACTCTTGCTTGGTTGGCCAAAAAGGGCGTATGCGTTTTTTCCTGAATATATTCAGGAAAAAATGCATACACCCTTTTTGGCCAAGTGCATCATTGTCGACATTCTGCCTCTTTTCCTATGCTTTAAGTGCAATTCCAGTCTACCCCCTGAAATCGTTTTCCTGAAATTCTAACCCGCTTTCAAGTCCTCTTCGAAGACGTACTTCAATACATTTTTAGACGATAGCTGTCATTCATAACACTGCAGGTTTGTGAATTACAGTGACCCCGAGCTCCTTTCTTCAACTCGCTTTCTTCTGAGCTGGCCGAAAAACCGCAGGATTGCTTCAGGCCGTAATCTTGTTCCGGCAGGGCATGATGAGCCTTTGGTTAATTCCCCTTCCTGGTGGGAAATGAGCGTTCCATTTGCCCGTGCAGACACCTACAGCTAGTCTCTCATTGGTTCTCCCTATTCCTGTTCATCTTGCGCAGAAATTGCAAACTGTGCCAAACAGGAGGTTAAAGGCACTGACTCTCCAAGTGGGGAGAGTGTTAGTAAAGCGTCTGGAACGGTGCACCCGAGTACCAGGTGTCGAAACCTGAGATGCATTTGAAAACGTTTCCCAATCACACGGTGGACCATACTCTGGGTTTCCCATGCATGTTTTAGCTGAAGGAAGAACCCCTTAAACCTGGAGAGTTGGGACCCATGGAATGGGTACCATGCAGTATGACTTCAACGGGTCTGCGTTTGCTCACCAAACCTCACCAATGCTATGAGCCCGATGTGTCCAGCCTTATGTCTCAACCAGCTCTGGGTGTAGATGTGGTAAATCCAGGTTGCATCACAAGCCCTGAATGAATTATTTAAGAATTGCTCTCTATTTCACTGTCATTGTGTTTTGTTTGTGAAATATATTTTGATAATGCGATTTATCGGATTTTCACTGCTGCGTTTAGGCCGCTGTACACACGCTTGCTTTCCTTATCGAGACATATAAATACATGGGTCTTAAGATACTTACTTGTCAGGTATATTCCCAGGCGTTGAATATGGGGTGTTGAGTCCATTTCGTTGAGCAAGGAGTAGGTCTTGTCTATTATATATTTGGCTTATGGAACGGTATCTGTGCTAATTTCAATCTCTGGTTTTATGCAGCACCCCAACTCACCTTTCCCCATGAGCAAGCATAAGATGGTTTTCTAAATTTGAGACCCTGTTCTGTTTTGTAATTCAGTTCATGTGTAGCAAAGTTTACGTTCCATGTATTAGTGATATCTTATGATGTTTCTTTTTCTGTGTGACTTATTTCTCGTAGAATCGTCGTACCTGAATCCACTCATTATGCCGCTACAGGCCTGATGACGTAGATTACATTGCTGAGTGATATTACATTGTACGTACGTACCACACCTTCTTTATCCATTTTTTGCTTTCTCGGATATTTAACTTGTACCGTAGACGAGGTTCTTGTAAACTGAGCCGTCCCAAACTTTGGGGTGGCTGTGTGTTTTTGATTTTAATTTCTCTAAGCTATAGGACCCTAAGTGGACGTGCCATAGGCTGTGTTGCTTTGTTTCCTAAGTGTTTCAGGAAACACCATACACTTCTCCAGAGTGGCTGTTGGCAATTTACATCCCGCCCATCAGCATAACAAGGCTCCCTCTTCTCCATGACCTGTCCTGCCTTTCTGGATTTTACACTTGTTTCAGATGGCCCTTTTGACCGGGGGGCAGTGAGACTTCATTGTAGTGCAGATTTCCTTTACACGCTTGCTTGGTTGGCCAAAAAGTGCATATGCGTTTTTTCCTGAATATATTCAGGAAAAAACGCATACGCCCTTTTTGGCCAAGTGCATCATTGTGGACATTCTCCCTCTTTTCCTATGCTTTAAGTGCAGTTTCAGTCTACACCCTGAAATCGTTTTCCTGAAATTCTGCCCCGCTTTCAAGTCCTCTTCGAAGACTTACTTCTATACATTTTTGGACGATAGCTGTCATTCATAACTCTGCACGTTTGTGAATTACAGTGTCCCTGAGCTCCTTTCATCAACTCGCTTTCTTGTGAGCTGGCTGCAAAACCGCAGGATTGCTTCAGGCCCTAATCTGGTTCCGGCAGGGCATGCTGAGCCTTTGGTTAATTCCTCTTCCTGGTGGGAAATGAGCGTTCCATTTGCCCGTGCAGACACCTACAGCTAGTCTCTCATTGGTTCTCCCTATTCCTGTTCATCTTGCGCAGAAATTGCAAACTGTGCCAAACAGGAGGTTAAAGGCACTGACTCTCCAAGTGGGGAGAGTGTTAGTAAAGCGTCTGGAACGGTGCACCCGAGTACCAGGGGACGAAACCTGAGATGCATTTGAAAACGTTTCCCAATCACACGGTGGACCATACTCTGGGTTTCCCATGCATGTTTTAGCTGAAGGAAGAATCCCTTAAACCTGGAGAGTTGGGACCCATGGAATGGGTACCATGCAGTATGTCTTCAAACGGTCTGCGTTTGCTCACCGAACCTCACCAATGCTATCAGCCCGAAGTGTCCAGCCTTATGTCTCACCCAGCTCTGGGTGTAGATGTGGTAAATCCAGGTTGCATCACAAGCCCTGAATGAATTATTTAAGAATTGCTCTCTATTTCACTCTCATTGTGTTGTGTTTTTGAAATTTATTTTGATAATGGGATTTATCGGATTTTCACTGCTGCGTTTAGGCCGCTGTACACACGCTTGATTTCCTTATGGAGACATATATATCCATGGGTCTTAAGATTCTTACTTGTCAGGTATATTCCCAGGCGTTGAATATGGGGTGTTGAGTCCATTTCGTTGAGCAAGGAGTAGGTCGTGTCTATTATATATTTGGCTTATGGAACGGTATCTGTGCTAATTTCAATCTCTGGTTTGATGCAGCACCCCAACTCACCTTTCCCCATAAGCAAGCATATGTTGGTTTTCTAAATTTGAGACCCTGTTCTGTTTTGTAATTCAGTTCATGTGTAGCCAAGTTTACGTTCCGTGTATTAGTGATATCTTATGATGTTTCTTTTTCTGTGTGACTTATTTCTCATAGAATCGTCGTACCTGAATCCACTCATTATGCCTCTACGGGCCTGATGACGTAGATCTCATTGCTGAGTGATATTCCTTTGTACGTACGTACCATAACTTCTCTATCCATTTTTTGCTTTCTCAGATATTTAACTTGTACCGTAGACGAGGTTCTTGTAAACAGAGCCGTCCCAAAATTTGGGGTGGCTGTGTGTTTTTGATTTTAATTTCCCTAAGCTATAGGACCATAAGTGGAAGTGCCATAGGCTGTGTTGCTTTGTTTCCTAAGTGTTTCAGGAAACACCATTCACTTCTCCAGAGTGGCTGTTGGCAATTTACATCCCGCCAATCAGCATAACAAGGCTCCCTGTTCTCCATGACCTGTCCTGCCTTTCTGGATTTTACACTTGTTTCAGATGGCCGTTTGGACCGGTGGGCAGTGTGACTTCATTGTAGTGCAGATTTCCTTTACACGCTTGCTTGGTTGGCCAAAAAGGGCGTATGCGTTTTTTCCTGAATATATTCAGGAAAAAACGCATACGCCCTTTTTGGCCAAGTGCATCATTGTGGACATTCTGCCTCTTTTCTTATGCTTTAAGTGCAATTCCAGTCTAGCCCCTGAAATCGTTTTCCTGAAATTCTGCCCCGCTTTCAATTCCTCTTCGAAGACTTACTTCAATACACTTTTGGACGATAGCTGTCATTCATAACTCTGCAGGTTTGTGAATTACAGTGCCCCTGAGCTCCTTTCTTCAACTCGCTGTCTTGTGAGCTGGCCGCAAACCCGCAGGATTGCTTCAGGCCCTAATCTGGTTCCGGCAGGGCACGCTGAGCCTTTGGTGAATTCCTCTTCCTGGTGGGAAATGAGCGTTCCATTTGCCCGTGCAGACACCTACAGCTAGTCTCTCATTGGTTCTCCCTATTCCTGTTCATCTTGCGCAGAAATTGCAAACTGTGCCAAACAGGAGGTTAAAGGCACTGACTCTCCAAGTCGGGAGAGTGTTAGTAAAGCGTCTGGAACGGTGCACCCGAGTACCAGGGGACGAAACCTGAGATGCATTTGAAAACGTTTCCCAGTCACACGGTGGACCATACTCTGGGTTTCCCATGCATGTTGTAGCTGAAGGAAGAATCCCTTAAACCTGGAGAGTTGGGACTCATGGAATGGGTACCATGCAGTATGACTTCAAAGGGTCTGTGTTTGCTCACCGAAACTAACCAATGTTATCAGCCCGAAGTGTCCAGCCTTATGTCTCACCCAGCTCTGGGTGTAGATGTGGTAAATCCAGGTTGCATCACAAGCCCTGAATGAATTATTTAAGAATTGCACTCTATTTCACTGTCATTTTGTTTTGTTTTTGAAATATATTTGATAATGGGATTTATCGGATTTTCACTGCTGCGTTTAGGCCGCTGTACACACGCTTGATTTCCTTATGGCGACATATAAGTCCATGGGTCTTAAGATTCTTACTTGTCAGGTATATTCCCAGGCGTTGAATATGGGGTGTTGAGTCCATTTCGTTGAGCAAGGAGTAGGTCTTGTCCATTATATATTTGGCTTATGGAACGATATCTGTGCTAATTTCAATCCCTGGTTTTATGCAGCACCCCAACTCACCTTTCCCCATAAGCAAGCATAAGTTGGTTTTCTAAATTTGAGACCCTGTTTTGTTTTGTAACTCAGTTCATGTGTAGCCAAGTTTACGTTCCGTGTATTAGTGATATCTTATGATGTTTCTTTTTCTGTGTGACTTATTTCTCGTAGAATCGTCGTACCTGAATCCACTCATTATGCCGCTATGGGCCTGATGACCTAGATTTCATTGCTGAGAGATATTCCATTGTACGTACGTACCACAATTTCTTTATCCATTTTTTGCTTTCTCGGATATTTAACTTGACCGTAGACGAGGTTCTTGTAACAGAGCCGTCCCAAACTTTGGGGTGGCTGTGTGTTTTTGATTTTAATTTCCCTAAGCTATAGGACCCTAAGTGGAAGTGCCATAGGCTGTGTTGCTTTGTTTCCTACGTGTTTCAGGAAACACCATACACTTCTCCAGAGTGGCTGTTGGCAATTTACATCCCGCCCATCAGCATAACAAGGCTCCCTGTTCTCCATGACCTGTCCTGCCTTTCTGGATTTTACACATTTTTCAGATGGCCCTTTTGACCGGGGGGCAGTGAGACTTCATTGTAGTGCAGATTTCCTTTACACGCTTGCTTGGTTGGCCAAAAAGGGCGTATGCGTTTTTTCCTGAATATATTCAGGAAAAAACGCATACGCCCTTTTTGGCCAAGTGCATCATTGTGGACATTCTGCCTCTTTTCCTATGCTTTAAGTGCAATTCCAGTCTACACCCTGAAATCGTTTTCCTGAAATTCTGCCCCGCTTTCAGGTCCTCTTCCAAGACTTCAATACATTTTTGGACGATAGCTGTCATTCTTAACTCTGCAGGTTTGTGAATTACAGTGCCCCTGAGCTCCTTTCTTCAACTCGCTTACTTGTGAGCTGGCCGCAACCCGCAGGATTGCTTCAGGCCCTAATCTGGTTCCGGCAGGGCATGCTGAGCTTTGGTGAATTCCTCTTCCTGGTGGGAAATGAGCGTTCCATTTGCCCGTGCAGACACCTACAGCTAGTCTCTCATTGGTTCTCCCTATTCCTGTTCATCTTGCGCAGAAATTGCAAACTGTGCCAAACAGCAGGTTAAAGCCACTGACTCTCCAAGTGGGGAGAGTGTTAGTAAAGGGTCTGGAATTGTGAACCCGAGTAAAAGGGGCCGAAAACTGAGATGCATTTGAAAACGTTTCCCAGTCACACAGTGCACCATACTGTGGGTTTCCCATGCATGCTTTAGCTGAAGGAAGCATCGCTTAAACCTGGAGAGTTGGGACCCATGGAATGGGTACCATGAAGTATGACTTCAAATGGTCTGCATTTGCTCATCGAACCTCACCAATGCTATCAGCCCGAAGTGTCCAACCTATGTCTCACTAAGCTCTGGGTTTAGATGAGGTTAATCCAGGTTGCATCACAAGCCCTGAATGAATTATTTAAGAATTGCTCTCTAATTCACTGCCATTGTGTTTTGTTTTTGTAATTCATTTTGATAATGGGATTTATCGGATTTTCTCTGCTGCCTTCATGCAGCTGTACACACGCTTGATTCTCTTATGGAGACATATAAATCCATGGGTTTGAAAATTCTTTCTAGTCAGGTGTATTCCTTGGTGTTGAATATAAGGTGTGTAGCCCATTTCGTTGAGCAAGGGGTAGGTCCTGACTGTTACATATTTGACGCATGGAATGGTATCTGTGCTAATTTCTATCTCTGGTTTTATGCAGCACCACAACTCACCTTTCCCCTTAAGCAAACATAAGTTGGTTTTCTAAATTTGAGACCCTGTTCTGTTTTGTAATTCAGTTCATGTGTAGCCAAGATTACATTCGGTGTATTAGTGATATCTTATGATGTTTCATTTTCTGTGTGACTTATTTCACTTAGAATCATCGTACCTGAATCCACTCATTATGCCACGACGGGCCAGATGACATAGATTTCATTGGTGAGTGATATTCCATTGTATGTACGTACCACAACTTCTTTATCCATTTTTCGCTTTCTGGGATATTTAACTTGTACCGTAGACGAGGTTCTTGTAAACAGAGCCGTCTGAAACTTTGGGTGGCTGTGTGTTTTTTATTTTAATTTCCCTAGGCTATAGGACCATAAGTGGAAGTGCCGTAGGCTCCGTTGCTTTGTTTTTTAGGTGTTTCAGGAAACACCATACACTTCTCCAGAGTGGCGCTTGGCAATTTACATCCCACCCATCAGCATAACAAGGCTTCCTGTTCTCCATGGCCTGTACTGCATTTTTGGATTTTACACTTTTTTCAGATGTCCCTTTTGACCGGGGGCAGTGAGACTTCATTTTAGTGCAGATTTCTTTAACATTCTTGCCTGGTTGGCCAAAAAGGGCGTATGCGTTTTTCCTGAATATATTCAGGAAAAAACGCATACGCCCTTTTTGGCCAAGTGCATCATTGTCGACGTTCTGCCTCTTTTCCTATGCTTTAAATGCAATTCCAGTCTACTCCCTGAAATCGTTTTCCTGCAACTCTGCCCCGCTTTCAAGTCCTCTTCGCAGCCTTCCTTCAATATATTTTTGGACGATAGCTGTCATTTATAACTCTGCAGGTTTGTGAATTACAGTGCCCCTGAGCTCCTTTCTTCAAATCGCTTTCTTGTGAGCTGGCCGCAAACCCGCAGGATTGCTTCAGGCCCTAATCTGGTACCGGGACGGCATGCTGAGCCTTTGGTTAATTCCTCTTCCTGGTTGGAAATGAGGGTTAAATTTGCCCGTGCAGACACCTACAGCTAGTCTCTCATTGGTTCTCCCTATTCCTGTTCATCTTGCGCACAAATTGCAAACTGTGCCAAACAGGAGGTTAAAGGCACTGACTCTCCAAGTCGGGAGAGTGTTAATAAAGGGTCTGAAATTGTGAACCCGAGTAAAAGGGACAAAAACTGAGATGCATTTGAAAACGTTTCCTGGTCACACGGTGCACCATACTGTGGGTTTCCCATGCATGCTTTAGCTGAAGGAAGAATCGCTTAAAACTGGAGAGTTGGGACCCATGGAATGCGTACCATGCAGTATGACTTCAAATGGTCTGCATTTGCTCATCAAACCTCACCAATGTTATCAGCCCGAAGTGTCCAACCTTATGTCTCACTCAGCTCTAGGTGCAGATGAGGTAAATCCAGGTTGCATCACAAGCCCTGAATGAATTATTTAAGAATTGCTCTCTATTTCACTGTCATTGTGTTTTGTTTTTGTAATTCATTTTGATAATAGGATTTATCGGATTTTCTCTGCTGCCTTCATGCAGCTGTACACACGCTTGATTTTCTTATGGAGACATATAAATCCATGGGTTTGAAGATTTTTACTAGTCAGGTGTATTCGTAAGCGTTGAATATAGGGGGTTTAGCCCATTTCGTTGAGCAAGGGGTAGGTCTTGACTATTACATATTTGACGTATGGAATGGTATCTGTGCTAATTTCTATCTCTGGTTTTATGCAGCACCCCAACTCACGTTTCCCTTTAAGCAAACATAAGTTGGTTTTCTAAATTTGAGACCCTGTTCTGTTTTGTAATTCAGTTCATGTGTAGCCAAGTTTACATTCGGTGTATTAGTGATATCTTATGATGTTTCATTTTCTGTGGGACTTATTTCACTTAGAATCATCGTACCTGAATCCACTCATTATGCCACGACGGGCCAGATGACATAGATTTCATTGGTGAGTGATATTCCATTGTACGTACGTACCACAACTTCTTTATCCATTTTTCGCTTTCTGGGATATTTAACTTGTACCGTAGACGAGGTTCTTGTAAACAGAGCCGTCTGAAACTTTGGGTGGCTGTGTGTTTTTTATTTTAATTTCCCTAGGCTATAGGACCATAAGTGGAAGTGCCGTAGGCTCCGTTGCTTTGTTTTTTAGGTGTTTCAGGAAACACCATACACTTCTCCAGAGTGGCGCTTGGCAATTTACATCCCACCCATCAGCATAACAAGGCTTCCTGTTCTCCATGGCCTGTACTGCATTTTTGGATTTTACACTTTTTTCAGATGTCCCTTTTGACCGGGGGCAGTGAGACTTCATTTTAGTGCAGATTTCTTTAACATTCTTGCCTGGTTGGCCAAAAAGGGCGTATGCGTTTTTCCTGAATATATTCAGGAAAAAACGCATACGCCCTTTTTGGCCAAGTGCATCATTGTCGACGTTCTGCCTCTTTTCCTATGCTTTAAATGCAATTCCAGTCTACTCCCTGAAATCGTTTTCCTGCAATTCTGCCCCGCTTTCAAGTCCTCTTCGCAGCCTTCCTTCAATATATTTTTGGACGATAGCTGTCATTTATAACTCTGCAGGTTTGTGAATTACAGTGCCCCTGAGCTCCTTTCTTCAAATCGCTTTCTTGTGAGCTGGCCGCAAACCCGCAGGATTGCTTCAGGCCCTAATCTGGTACCGGGACGGCATGCTGAGCCTTTGGTTAATTCCTCTTCCTGGTTGGAAATGAGCGTTAAATTTGCCCGTGCAGACACCTACAGCTAGTCTCTCATTGGTTCTCCCTATTCCTGTTCATCTTGCGCACAAATTGCAAACTGTGCCAAACAGGAGGTTAAAGGCACTGACTCTCCAAGTCGGGAGAGTGTTAATAAAGGGTCTGAAATTGTGAACCCGAGTAAAAGGGACAAAAACTGAGATGCATTTGAAAACGTTTCCTGGTCACACGGTGCACCATACTGTGGGTTTCCCATGCATGCTTTAGCTGAAGGAAGAATCGCTTAAAACTGGAGAGTTGGGACCCATGGAATGCGTACCATGCAGTATGACTTCAAATGGTCTGCATTTGCTCATCAAACCTCACCAATGTTATCAGCCCGAAGTGTCCAACCTTATGTCTCACTCAGCTCTAGGTGCAGATGAGGTAAATCCAGGTTGCATCACAAGCCCTGAATGAATTATTTAAGAATTGCTCTCTATTTCACTGTCATTGTGTTTTGTTTTTGTAATTCATTTTGATAATAGGATTTATCGGATTTTCTCTGCTGCCTTCATGCAGCTGTACACACGCTTGATTTTCTTATGGAGACATATAAATCAATGGGTTTGAAGATTTTTACTAGTCAGGTGTATTCGTAAGCGTTGAATATAGGGGGTTTAGCCCATTTCGTTGAGCAAGGGGTAGGTCTTGACTATTACATATTTGACGTATGGAATGGTATCTGTGCTAATTTCTATCTCTGGTTTTATGCAGCACCCCAACTCACGTTTCCCCTTAAGCAAACATAAGTTGGTTTTCTAAATTTGAGACCCTGTTCTGTTTTGTAATTCAGTTCATGTGTAGCCAAGATTACATTCCGTGTATTAGTGACATCTTATGATGTTTCATTTTCTGTGTGACTTATTTCACTTAGAATCATCGTACCTGAATCCACTCATTATGCCACGACGGGCCAGATGACATAGATTTCATTGGTGAGTGATATTCCATTGTACGTACGTACCACAACTTCTTTATCCATTTTTCGCTTTCTGGGATATTTAACTTGTACCGTAGACGAGTTTCTTGTAAACAGAGCCGTCTGAAACTTTGGGGTGGCTGTGTGTTTTTGATTTTAATTTCCATAAGCTATAGGACAATAAGTGGAAGTGCCGTAGGCTCTGTTGCTTTGTTTTTTAGTTGTTTCAGGAAACACCATACACTTCTCCAGAGTGGCTCTTGGCAATTTACATCCCACCCATCAGCATAACAAGGCTCCCTGTTCTCCATGGCCTGTGCTGCCTTTCTGGATTTTACACTTTTTTCAGATGGCCCTTTTGACCGGGGGGCAGTGAGACTTCATTGTAGTGCAGATTCCTTTAACATGCTTGCTTGGTTGGCCAAAAAGGGTGTAAGCGTTTTTTTCTGAATATATTCAGGAAAAAACGCATACACCCTTTTTGGCCAAGTGCATCATTGTCGACGTTCTGCCTCTTTTCCTATGCTTTAAATGCAATTCCAGTCTACCCAATGAAATCGTTTTCCTGCAATTCTGCCCCGCTTTCAAGTCCTCTTCGCAGCCTTCCTTCAATATATTTTTGGACGAGAGCTGTCATTTATAACTCTGCAGGTTCGTGAATTACAGTGCCCCTGAGCTCCTCTCTTCAAATCGCTTTCTTGGAAGCTGGCCGCAAACCCGCAGGATTGCTTCAGGCCCTAATCTGGTTCCGGCACGGCATGCTGAGCCTTTGGTTAATTCCTCTTCCTGGTGGGAAATGAGTGTTAAATTTGCCCGTGCAGACACCTACAGCTAGTCTCTCATTGGTTCTCCCTATTCCTGTTCATCTTGCGCAGAAATTGCAAACTGTGCCAAACAGCAGGTTAAATGCACTGACTCTCCAAGGGGGAGGGTGTTAGTAAAGTGTCTGGAACTGTGAACCCGAGTAAAAGGGGACAAAAACTGAGATGCATTTGAAAACGTTTCCCTGTCACACGGTGCACCATACTGTGGGTTTCCCATTCATGCTTTAGCTGAAGGAAGAATCACTTAAACCTGGAGAGTTGGGACCCATGGAATGGGTACCATGCAGTATGACTTCAAATGGTCTGCATTTGCTCATCGAACCTCACCAATGCTATCAGCCCGAAGTGTCCAACCTTATGTCTCACTCAGCTCTGGGTGTAGATGAGGTAAATCCAGGTTGCATCACAAGCCCTGAATGAATTATTTAAGAATTGTTCTCTATTTCACTGTCACTGTGTTTTGTTTTTGTAATTCATTTTGATAATGGGATTTATCGGATTTTCTCTGCTGCCTTCATGCAGCTGTACACACGCTTGATTCTCTTATGGAGACATATAAATCCATGGGTTTGAATATTCTTACTAGTCAGGTGTATTCCTAGGCATTGAATATAGGGTTGTTAGTCCATTTCGTTGAGCAAGGGGTAGGTCTTGAGTATTACATATTTGACGTATGGAATGGTATCTGTGCTAATTTCCATCTCTGCTTTTATACAGCACCCCAACTGAACTTTCCCCTTAAGCAAACATAAGTTGGTTTTCTAAATTTGAGACCCTGTTCTGTTTTGTAATTCAGTTCATGTGTAGCCAAGATTACATTCGGTGTATTAGTGATATCTTATGATGTTTCATTTTCTGTGAGACTTACTTCACTTAGAATCATCGTACCTGAATCCACTCATTATGTCACGACGGGACTGATTACATTGATTTCATTGCAGAGTGATATTCCATTGTACATACGTACCACAACTTCTTTATCCATTTTTTGCTTTCTGCGATATTTAACTTGTGCTGTACACGAGGTTCTTATAAACAGAGCCGTCCGACACTTTGGGGTGGCTGTGTGTTTCTGATTTTAATTTCCCTAAGCTATAGTACCATAAGTGGAAGTGCCGTAGGCTCCGTTGCTTTGTTTTTTACGTGTTTGAGGATACACCATACAGTTCTCCATGGTGACTCTTGGCAATTTACATCCCGCCCATCAGCATAACAAGGCTCCCTGTTCTCCATGGACTGTGCTGCTTTTCTGGATTTTACACTTTTTTCAGATGGCCCTTTTGACCTGGGGGCAGTGAGACTTCACTGTAGTGCAGATTTCTTTAACATGCTTGCTTGGTTGACCAAAAAGTGCGTATGCGTTTTTTCCTGAATATATTCAGGAAAAAACGCATACGCCCTTTTTGGCCAAGTGCATCATTTTCGACGTTCTGCCTCCTTTCCTATGCTTTAAATGCAATTCCAGTCTACCCCCTGAAATCGTTTTCCTGCAATTCTGCCCTGCTTTCAAGTCCTCTTCGCACCCTTCCTTCAATATATTTTTGGACGATAGCTGTCATTTATAACTCGGCAGGTGTGTGAAAAACAGTGCCCCTGAGCTACTTTCTTCAAATCGCTTTCTTGTGAGCTGGCCGCAAACCTGCAGGATTGCTTCAGGCCCTAAACTTGTTCCGGCACGGCATGCTGAGCCTTTGGTTCATTCGTCTTCCTGTTGGGAAATGAGTGTTAAAATTGCCCGTGCAGACACCTACAGCTAGTCTCTCATTGGTTCTCCCTATTCCTGTTCATCTTGTGTAGAAATTGCAAACTGTGCCAAACAGGAGGTTAAAGGCACTGACTCTCCAAGTTGGGAGAGTGTTAGCAAAGGGTCTGGAATTGTGAACCCGAATAAAAGAGGACTAAACCTGAGATGCATTTGAAAACGTTTCCAGGTCACACGGTGCACCATACTGTGGGTTTCCCATGCATGTTTTAGCTGAAGGAAGCATCCCTTAAACCTGGAGAGTTGGGATCCATGGAATGGGTCCCATGCAGTATGACTTCAAAGGATCTGCATTTGCTCATCGAACCTCACCAATGTTATCAGCCCGAAGTGTCCAACCTTATGTTTCACTCAGCTCTGGGTGTAGATGAGGTAAATCCAGGTTGCATCACAAGCCCTGAATGAATTATTTAAGAATTGCTCTCTATTTCACTGTCATTGTGTTTAGTTTTTGTAATTCATTTTGATAATGGGATTTATCGGATTTTCTCTGCTGCCTTCATGCAGCTGTACACACGCTTGATTCTCTTATGGAGACATATAAATCCTTGGGTTTGAAGATTCTTACTAGTCAGGTGTATTCCTAGGTGTTGAATATAGGGTTGTTAGTCCATTTCGTTGAGCAAGGGGTAGGTCTTGACTATTACATATTTGACTTATGGAATGGTATCTGTGCTAACTTCTATATCTGGTTTTATGCAGCACCCGAACTCACCTTTCCCCTTAAGCCAATATAAGTTGGTTTTCTAAATTTGAGACCCTGTTCTATTTTGTATTTCAGTTCATGTGTAGCCAAGATTACATTCGGTGTATTAGTGATATCTTATGATGTTTCATTTTCTGTGAGACTTACTTCACTTAGAATCATCGTACCTGAATCCACTCATTATGTCACGATGGGACTGATTACATTGATTTCATTGCAGAGTGATATTCCATTGTACATACGTACCACAACTTCTTTATCCATTTTTTGCTTTCTGCGATATTTAACTTGTGCTGTACACGAGGTTCTTGTAAACAGAGCCGTCCGACACTTTGTGGAGGCTGTGTGTCTGATTTTAATTTCCCTAAGCTATAGGACCATAAGTGGAAGTGCCGTAGGCTCCGTTGCTTTGTTTTTTAGGTGTTTGAGGAAACACCATACACTTCTCCAGAGTGGCTCTTGGCAATTTACATCCCGCCCATCAGCATAACAAGGCTCCCTCTTCTCCATGGCCTGTGCTGCCTTTGTGGATTTTACACTTTTTTCAGATGTCCCTTTTGACCGGGGGGCAGTGAGACTTCACTGTAGTGCAGATTTCTTTAACATGCTTGCTTGGTTGGCCAAAAAGGGCGTATGCGTTTTTTCCTGAATATATTCAGGAAAAGACGCATACGCCCTTTTAGGCCAAGTGCATCATTGTCGACGTTCTGACTCTTTTCCTATGCTTTAAATGCAATTCCAGTCTACCCCCTGAAATCGTTGTCCTGCAATTCTGCCCCGCTTTCAAGTCCTCTTCGCAGCCGTCCTTCAATATATTTTTGGACGATAGCTGTCATTTATAACTCTGCAGGTTTGTGAATTACAGTGCCCCTGAGCGCCTTTCTTCAATTCGCTTTCTTGTGAGCTTTCCGCAAACCCGCAAGATTGCTTCAAGCCCTAATCTGGTTCCGGCACGTCATGCAGAGCGTTTGGTTAAATCCACTTCCTGGTTGGAAATGAGCGTTAAATTTGCCCGTGCAGTCACCTACAGCTAGTCTCTCATTGGTTCTCCCTATTCCTGTTCATCTTGCGCAGAAATTGCAAACTGTGCCAAACAGGAGGTTAAAGACACTGACTCTCCAAGTAGGGACAGTGTTAGTAAGGTGTCTGGAATGGTGAACCCGAGTAAAAGGGGACGAACTCTGTGATACATTTGAAAATGTTTCCCGGTCACACGGTGCACCATAATGTGGGTTTCCCATGCATGTTTTAGCTGAAGGAAGAATCCCTTAAACCTGGAGAGTTGGGACCCATGGAATGGGTCCCATGCAGTATGACTTCAAAGGGTCTGCATTTGCTCATCGAACCTCACCAATGCTATCAGCCCGAAGTGTCCAACCTTATGTCTCACTCAGCTCTGGGTGTAGATGAGGTAAATCCAGGTTGCATCACAAGCCCTGCATGAATTATTTAAGAATTGCTCTCTATTTCACTGTCATTGTGTTTTGTTTTTGTAATTCATTTTGATAAGGGGATTTATCGGATTTTCTCTGCTGCCTTCATGCAGCTGTACACATGCTTGATTCTCTTATGGAGACATATAAATCCATGGGTTTGAATATTCTTACTAGTCAGGTGTATTCCTAGGCGTTGAATATAGGGTTGTTAGTCCATTTCGTTGAGCAAGGGGTAGGTCTTGAGTATTACATATTTGACGTATGGAATGGTATCTGTGCTAATTTCTATCTCTGCTTTCATGCAGCACCCCAACTCAACTTTCCCCTTAAGCAAACATAATTTGGTTTTCTAAATTTGAGACCCTGTTCTGTTTTGAAATTCAGTTCATGTGTAGCCAAGATTACATTCGGTGTATTAGTGATATCTTATGATGTTTCATTTTCTGTGAGACTTACTTCACTTAGAATCATCGTACCTGAATCCACTCATTATGCCAGGACGGGCCTGATGACATAGATTTCATTGGAGAGTGATATTCCATTGTACATACGTACCACATCTTCTTTATCCATTTTTTGCTTTCTGCGATATTTAACTTGTGCCGTACACGAGGTTCTTATAAAGAGAGCCGTCCGACACTTTGGGCTGCCTGTGTGTTTCTGATTTTAATTTCCCTAAGCTATAGGACCATAAGTGGAAGTGCCGTAGCCTCCGTTGCTTTGTTTTTTAGGTGTTTGAGGATACACCATACACTTCTCCAGAGTGACTCTTGGCAATTTACATCCTGCCCATCAGCAAAACAAGGCTCCCTGTTCTCCATGGCCTGTGCTGCATTTCTGGATTTTACACTTTTTTCAGATGGTCCTTTTGACCGGGGGGCAGTGAGACTTCACTGTAGTGCAGATTTCTTTAACATGCTTGCTTGGTTGGCCAAAATGGGCGTATGCGTTTATTCCAGAATATATTCAGGAAAAAACGCATACGCCCTTTTTGCCAAGTGCATCATTGTCGACGTTCTGCCTCATTTCCTATGCTTTAAATGCAATTCTAGTCTACCCCCTGAAATCGTTTTCCTGCAATTCTGCCCCGCTTTCAAGTCCTCTTCGCAGCCTTCCTTCAATATATTTTTGGACGATAGCTGTCATTTATAACACTGCAGGTTTGTGAATTACAGTGCCCCTGAGCTCTTTTCTTCAAATCGCTTTCTTGTGAGCTGGCCGCAAAACCGCAGGATTGCTTCAGGCCCTAATTTGGTTCGGGCACGGCATGCTGAGCCTTTGGTTAATTCCTCTTCCTGGTTGGAAATGAGCGTTAAATTTGCCCGTGCAGACACCTACAGCTAGTCTCTCATTGGTTCTCCCTATTCCTGTTCATCTTGGGCAGAAATTGCAAACTGTGCCAAACAGCAGGTTAAAGGCACTGACTCTCCAAGTGGGGAGAGTGTTAGTAAAGGGTCTGGAATTGTGAACCCGAGTAAAAGGGGACGAACACAGAGATGCATTTGAAAAAGTTTCCCGGTCACACGGTGCACCATACTGTGGGTTTCCCATGCATGCTTTAGCTGAAGGAAGAATCGCTTAAACCTGGAGAGTTGGGACCCATGGAATGGGTACCATGCAGTATGACTTCAAATGGTCTGCATTTGCTCATCGAACCTCACCAATGCTATCAGCCCGAAGTGTCCAACCTTATGTCTCACTCAGCTCTGGGTGTAGATGAGGTAAATCCAGGTTGCATCACAAGCTCTGAATGAATTATTTAAGAATTGCTCTCTATTTCACTGTCATTGGGTTTTTTTTTGTAATTCATTTTGATAATGGGATTTATCGGATTGTCTCTGCTGCCTTCATGCAGCTGTACACACGCTTGATTCTCTTAAGGAGACATATAAATCCATGGGTTTGAAAATTCTTTTTAGTCTGGTGTATTCCTAGGCGTTGAATATAGGGTTTTTAGACCATCTCGTTGAGCAAGGGGTAGATCTTGACTATTACATATTTGACTTATGGAAGAGTATCTGTGCTAATTTCTATCTCTGGTTTTATGCAGCACCCAAACTCACCTTTCCCCTTAAGCAAACATAAGTTGGTTTTCTTAATTTGAGACCCTGTTCTGTTTTGCAATTCAGTTCATGTGTAGCCAAGATTACATTCGGTGTATTAGTGATATCTTATGATGTTTCATTTTCTGTGTGACTTATTTCACTTAGAATCATCGACCTGAATCCACTCATTATGCCGCGACGGGCCTGATGACATAGATTTCATTGGAGAGTGATATTACAATGTACGTACGTACCACAATTTCTTTATCCATTTTTTGCTTTCTGTGATATTTTACTTGTACCGTAGACGAGGTCTTGTAAACAGAGCCGTCTGAAACTTTGGGGTGGCTGTGTGTTTTTGATTTTAATTTCCCTAAGCTATAGGACAATAAGTGGAAGTGCCGTAGGCTCTGTTGCTTTGTTTTTTAGGTGTTTCAGGAAACACCATACACTTCTCCAGAGTGGCTCTTGGCAATTTACATCCCGCCCATCAGCATAACAGAGCTCCCTGTTCTCCATGGCCTGTGTTGCCTGTCTGGATTTTACACATTTTTCAGATGGCCGTTTTGACCAGGGGGCAGTGAGACTTCACTGTAGTGCAGATTTCTTTAACATGCTTGCTTGGTTGGCCAAAAAGAGCGTATGCGTTTTTTCCTGAATATATTCTGGAAAAAACGCATACGCGGTTTTTGGCCAAGTGCATCATTGTCGACGTTCTGCCTCTTTTCCTATGCTTTAAATGTAATTCCAGTCTACCCCCTGAAATCGTTGTCCTGCAATTCTGCCCCGCGTTCAAGTCCTCTTCGCAGGCTTCCTTCAATATATTTTTGGATGATAGCTGTCATATATAACTCTGCAGGTTTGTGAATTACAGTGCCCATGATCTCCTTTCATCAAATCGCTTCCTTGTGAGCTGGCCACAAACCCGCAGGATTGCTTCAGGCCCTAAACTGGTTCCGGAATGGCATGCTGAGCCTTTGGTTAAATCCTCTTCCTGTTGGGAAATGAGCGTTAAATTTGCCCGTGCAGACACCTACAGCTAGTCTCTCATTGGTTCTCCCTATTCCTGTTCATCTTGCCAGAAATTGCAAACTGTGCCAAACAGGAGGTTAAAGGCACTGACTCTCCAAGTGGGGAGAGTGTTAGTAAAGGGTCTGGAATGGTGAACCCGAGTAAAAGGGGACAAAATCTGAGATGCATTTGAAAACGTTTCCTGGTCACACGGTGCACCATACTGTGGGTTTCCCATGCATGTTTTAGCTGAAGGAAGAATCCCTTAAACCTGGAGAGTTGGGACCCATGGAATGGGTACCATGCAGTATGACTTCAAAGGGTCTGCATTTGCTCATCGAACCTCACCAATGCTATCAGCCCGAAGTGTCCAACCTTATGTCTCACTCAGCTCTGGGTGTAGATGAGGTAAATCCAGGTTGCATCACAAGACCTGAATGAATTATTTAAGAATTGCTCTCTATTTCACTCTCATTGTGTTTCGTTTTTGTAATTCATTTTGATAATGGGATTTATCGGATTTTCTCTGCTGCCTTCATGCAGCTGTACACACGCTTGATTCTCTTATGGAGACATATAAATCCATGGGTTTGAAGATAATTACTAGTCAGGTGTATTCCTAGGCGTTGAATATAGGGTGTTTAGCCCATTTCGTTGAGCAAGGTGTAGGTCTTGACTATTACATATTTGACGTATGGAATGGTATCAGTGCTAATTTCTATCTCTGGTTTTATGCAGCACCCCAACTCACCTTTCCCCTTAAGCAAACATAAGTTGGTTTTCTAAATTTGAGAACCTGTTCTGTTTTGAAATTCAGTTCATGTGTAGCCAAGATTACATTCCGTGTATTAGTGATATCTTATGATGTTTCATTTTCTGTGTGACTTATTTCACTTAGAATCATTGTACCTGAATCCACTCATTATGCCACGACGGGCCTGATGACATAGATTTCATTGGTGAGTGATATTCCATTGTACGTACGTACCACAACTTCTTTATGCATTTTTCGCTTTCTGGGATATTTAACTTGTACCGTAGACGTGGTTCTTGTAAACAGAGCCGTCTGAAACTTTGGGGTGGCTGTGTGTTTTTGATTTTAATTTCCCTAAGCTATAGGACCATAAGTGGAAGTGCCGTAGGTTCCGTTGCTTTGTTTTTTAGGTGTTTCAGGAAACACCATACACTTCCCCAGAGTGGCTCTTGGCAATTTACATCCCACCCATCAGCATAACAAGTCTCTCTCTTCTCCATGGCCTGTGCTGCCTTTCTGGATTTTACACTTTTTTCAGATGGCCCTTTTGGCCGGGGGGCAGTGAGACTTCATTGTAGTGCAGATTTCTATAACATGCTTGCTTGGTTGGCCAAAAAGGGCGTATGCTTTTTTTCCTGAATATATTCTGGAAAAATGCATACGCCCTTTTTGGCCAAGTGCATCAATGTCGACGTTCTCCCTCTTTTCGTATGCTTTAAATGCAATTCCAGTCTACCCCCTGAAATCGTTTTCCTGCAAATCTGCCCCGCTTTCAAGTCCTCTTTGCAGCCTTCCTTCAATATATGTTTGGACGATAGCTGTCATTTATAACGCTGAAGGTTTGTGAATTACAGTGCCCGTGAGCTCCTTTCGTCAAATCACTTTCTTGTGAGCTGTCCGCAAAGCCGCAGGATTGCTTCAGGCCCTAATTTGGTTCCCTCACGGCATGCTGAGCCTTTTGTTATTTCCTCTTCCTGGTGGGAAATGAGCGTTAAATTTGCCCGTGCAGAAACCTACAGATACTCTCTCATTGGTTCTCCCTATTCCTGTTCATCTTGCGCAGAAATTGCAAACTGTGCCAAACAGCAGGTTAAAGGGACTGACTCTCCAAGTGGGGAGAGTGTTAGTAAAGGGTTTGGAATGGTGAACCCGAGTAAAAGGGGACGAAAACTGAGATGCATTTGAAAACGTTTCCCAGTCACACGGTGCACCATACTGTGGGTTTCCCATGCATGTTTTAGCTGAAGGAAGAATCCCTTAAACCTGGAGATTTGGGACCCATGGAATGGGTACCATGCAGTATGACTTCAAAGGGTCTGCATTTGCTCATCGAACCTCACCAATGCTATCAGCCTGAAGTGTCCCACCTTATGTCTCACTCAGCTCTGGGTGTAGATGAGGTAAATCCAGGTTGCATCACAAGCCCTGAATGAATTATTTAAGAATTGCTCTCTATTTCACTGTCATTGTGTTTTGTATTTGTAATTCATTTTGATAAGGGGATTTATCGTGTTTACTCTGCTGCATACATGCAGCTGTACACACGCTTGATTCTCTTATGGAGACATATAAATCCATGGGTTTGAAGATTCTTACTAGTCAGGTGTATTGCTAGGCGTTGAATATAGGGTTTTTAGACCATCTCGTTGAGCAAGGGGTAGATCTTGACTATTACATATTTGACTTATGGAAGGGTATCTGTGCTAATTTCTATCTCTGGTTTTATGCAGCACCCAAACTCACCTTTCCCCTTAAGCAAACATAAGTTGGTTTTCTTAATTTGAGACCCTGTTCTGTTTTGCAATTCAGTTCATGTGTAGCCAAGATTACATTCGGTGTATTAGTGATATCTTATGATGTTTCATTTTCTGTGTGACTTATTTCACTTAGAATCATCGACCTGAATCCACTCATTATGGCGCGATGGGCCAGATGACATAGATTTCATTGGAGAGTGATATTACAATGTAGGTACGTACCACAATTTCATTATCCATTTTTTGCTTTCTGTGATATTTTACTTGTACCGTAGACGAGGTTCTTGTAAACAGAGCCGTCTGAAACTTTGGGGTAGGCTCTGTGTTTTTGATTTTAATTTCCCTAAGCTATAGGACCATAAGTGGAAGTGCTGTAGGCTCTGTTGCTTTGTTTTTTAGGTGTTTCAGGAAACACCATACACTTCTCCAGAGTGGCTCTTGGCAATTTACATCCCGCCCATCAGCATAACAGAGCTCCCTGTTCTCCATGGCCTGTGTTGCCTGTCTGGATTTTACACATTTTTCAGATGGCCGTTTTGACCAGGGGGCAGTGAGACTTCACTGTAGTGCAGATTTCTTTAACATGCTTGCTTGGTTGGCCAAAAAGGGCGTATGCGTTTTTCCCTGAATATATTCTGGAAAAAACGCATATGCCGTTTTTGGCCAAGTGCATCATTGTCGACGTTCTGCCTCTTTTCCTATGCTTTAAATGTAATTCCAGTCTACCCCCTGAAATCGTTTTCCTGCAATTCTGCCCCGGTTTCAAGTCCTCTTCGCAGGCTTCCTTCAATATATTTTTGGATGTTAGCTGTCATATATAACTCTGCAGGTTTGTGAATTACAGTGCCCATGATCTCCTTTCATCAAATCGCTTCCTTGTGAGCTGGCCGCAAACCCGCAGGATTGCTTCAGGCCCTAAACTGGTTCCGGAATGGCATGCTGAGCCTTTGGTTAAATCCTCTTCCTGGTGGGAAATGAGCGTTAAATTTGCCCGTGCAGACACCTACAGCTAGTCTCTCATTGGTTCTCCCTATTCCTGTTCATCTTGCCAGAAATTGCAAACTGTGCCAAACAGGAGGTTAAAGGCACTGACTCTCCAAGTGGGGAGAGTGTTAGTAAAGGGTCTGAAATGGTGAACCCGAGTAAAAGGGGACAAAACCTGAGATGCATTTGAAAACGTTTCCCGGTCACACGGTGCACCATACTGTGGATTTCCCATGCATGTTTTAGCTGAAGGAAGAATCGCTTAAACCTGGAGATTTGGGACCCATGGAATGGGTACCATGCTGTATGACTTCAAAGGGCCTGCATTTGCTCATCGAACCTCACCAATGCTATCAGCCCGAAGTGTCCAACCTTATGTCTCACTCAGCTCTGGGTGTAGATGAGGTAAATCCAGGTTGCATCACAAGCCCTGAATGAATTATTTAAGAATTGCTCTCTATTTCACTGTCATTGTGTTTCGTTTTTGTAATTCATTTTGATAATGGGATTTATCGGATTTTCTCTGCTGCCTTCATGCAGCTGTACACACACTTGATTCTCTTATGGAGACATATAAATCCATGGGTTTGAAGATAATTACTAGTCAGGTGTATTCCTAGGCGTTGAATATAGGGTGTTTAGCCCATTTCGTTGAGCAAGGTGTAGGTCTTGACTATTACATATTTGACGTATGGAATGGTGTCTGTGCTAATTTCTATCTCTGGTTTTATGCAGCACCCCAACTCACCTTTCCCCTTAAGCAAACATAAGTTGGTTTTCTAAATTTGAGAACCTGTTCTGTTTTGCAATTCAGTTCATGTGTAGCCAAGATTACATTCCGTGTATTAGTGATATCTTATGATGTTTCATTATCTGTGTGACTTATTTCACTTAGAATCATTGTACCTGAATCCACTCATTATGCCACGACGGGCCTGATGACATAGATTTCATTGGTGAGTGATATTCCATTGTACGTACGTACCAGAACTTCTTTATGCATTTTTCGCTTTCTGGGATATTTAACTTGTACCGTAGACGTGGTTCTTGTAAACAGAGCCGTCTGAAACTTTGGGGTGGCTGTGTGTTTTTGATTTTAATTTCCCTAAGCTATAGGACCATAAGTGGAAGTGCCGTAGGTTCCGTTGCTTTGTTTTTTAGGTGTTTCAGGAAACACCATACACTTCCCCAGAGTGGCTCTTGGCAATTTACATCCCACCCATCAGCATAACAAGGCTCCCTCTTCTCCATGGCCTGTGCTGCCTTTCTGGATTTTACACTTTTTTCAGATGGCCCTTTTGACCGGGGGGCAGTGAGACTTCATTGTAGTGCAGATTTCTATAACATGCTTGCTTGGTTGGCCAAAAAGGGCGTATGCTTTTTTTCCTGAATATATTCTGGAAAAATGCATACGCCCTTTTTGGCCAAGTGCATCAATGTCGACGTTCTCCCTCTTTTCGTATGCTTTAAATGCAATTCCAGTCTACCCCCTGAAATCGTTTTCCTGCAAATCTGCCCCGCTTTCAAGTCCTCTTTGCAGCCTTCCTTCAATATATTTTTGGACGATAGCTGTCATTTATAACGCTGAAGGTTTGTGAATTACAGTGCCCGTGAGCTCCTTTCGTCAAATCACTTTCTTGTGAGCTGTCTGCAAAGCCGCAGGATTGCTTCAGGCCCTAATCTGGTTCCCTCATGGCATGCTGAGCCTTTTGTTATTTCCTCTTCCTGGTGGGAAATGAGCGTTAAATTTGCCCGTGCAGAAACCTACAGCTACTCTCTCATTGGTTCTCACTATTCCTGTTCATCTTGTGCGGAAATTGCAAACTGTGCCAAAGAGGAGGTTAAAGGCACTGACTCTCCAAGTGGGGAGAGTGTTAGTAAAGGGTTTGGAATGGTGAACCCGAGTAAAAGGGGACGAAAACTGAGATGCATTTGAAAACGTTTCCCAGTCACACGGTGCACCATACTGTGGGTTTCCTATGCATGTTTTAGCTGAAGGAAGAATCCCTTAAACCTGGAGATTTGGGACCCATGGAATGGGTACCATGCAGTATGACTTCAAAGGGTCTGCATTTGCTCATCGAACCTCACCAATGCTATCAGCCTGAAGTGTCCCACCTTATGTCTCACTCAGCTCTGGGTGTAGATGAGGTAAATCCAGGTTGCATCACAAGCCCTGAATGAATTATTTAAGAATTGCTCTCTATTTCACTCTCATTGTGTTTTGTTTTTGTAATTCATTTTGATAAGGGGATTTATCGGGTTTACTCTGCTGCATACATGCAGCTGTACACACGCTTGATTCTCTTATGGAGACATATAAATCCATGGGTTTGAAGATTCTTACTAGTCAGGTGTATTGCTAGGCGTTGAATATAGGGTTTTTAGACCATCTCGTTGAGCAAGGGGTAGATCTTGACTATTACATATTTGACTTATGGAAGGGTATCCGTGCTAATTTCTATCTCTGGTCTTATGCAGCACCCAAACTCACCTTTCCCCTTAAGCAAACATAAGTTGGTTTTCTTAATTTGAGACGCTGTTCTGTTTTGCAATTCAGTTCATGTGTAGCCAAGATTACATTCGGTGTATTAGTGATATCTTATGATGTTTCATTTTCTGTGTGACTTATTTCACTTAGAATCATCGACCTTAATCCACTCATTATGCCGTGACGGGCCTGATGACATAGATTTCATTGGAGAGTGATATTACAATGTACGTACGTACCACAATTTCTTTATCCATTTTTTGCTTTCTGTGATATTTTACTTGTACCGTAGACGAGGTCTTGTAAACAGAGCCGTCTGAAACTTTGCGGTGGCTGTGTGTTTTTGATTTTAATTTCCCTAAGCTATAGGACAATAAGTGGAAGTGCCATAGGCTCTGTTGCTTTGTTTTTTAGGTGTTTCAGGAAACACCATACACTTCTCCAGAGTGGCTCTTGGCAATTTACATCCCGCCCATCAGCATAACAGAGCTCCCTGTTCTCCATGGCCTGTGTTGCCTGTCTGGATTTTACACATTTTTCAGATGGCCGTTTTGACCAGGGGGCAGTGAGACTTCACTGTAGTGCAGATTTCTTTAACATGCTTGCTTGGTTGGCCAAAAAGGGCGTATGCGTTTTTTCCTGAATATATTCTGGAAAAAACGCATACGCGGTTTTTGGCCAAGTGCATCATTGTCGACGTTCTGCCTCTTTTCCTATGCTTTAAATGTAATTCCAGTCTACCCCCTGAAATCGTTGTCCTGCAATTCTGCCCCGCTTTCAAGTCCTCTTCGCAGGCTTCCTTCCATATATTTTTGGATGATAGCTGTCATATATAACTCTGCAGGTTTGTGAATTACAGTGCCCATGATCTCCTTTCATCAAATCGCTTCCTTGTGAGCTGGCCGCAAACCCGCAGGATTGCTTCAGGCCCTAAACTGGTTCCGGAATGGCATGCTGAGCCTTTGGTTAAATCCTCTTCCTGGTGGGAAATGAGCGTTAAATTTGCCCGTGCAGACACCTACAGCTAGTCTCTCATTGGTTCTCCCTATTCCTGTTCATCTTGCCAGAAATTGCAAACTGTGCCAAAAAGGAGGTTAAAGGCACTGACTCTCCAAGTGGGGAGAGTGTTAGTAAAGGGTCTGGAATGGTGAACCCGAGTAAAAGGGGACAAAATCTGAGATGCATTTGAAAACGTTTCCCGGTCACACGGTGCACCATACTGTGGGTTTCCCATGCATGTTTTAGCTGAAGGAAGAATCCCTTAAACCTGGAGATTTGGGACCCATGGAATGGGTACCATGCAGTATGACTTCAAAGGGTCTGCATTTCCTCATCGAACCTCACCAATGCTATCAGCCCGAAGTGTCCAACCTTATGTCTCACTCAGCTCTGGGTGTAGATGAGGTAAATCCAGGTTGCATCACAAGCCCTGAATGAATTATTTAAGAATTGCTCTCTATTTCACTCTCATTGTGTTTCGTTTTTGTAATTCATTTTGCTAATGGGATTTATCGGATTTTCTCTGCTGCCTTCATGCAGCTGTACACACGCTTGATTCTCTTATGGAGACATATAAATCCATGGGTTTGAAGATAATTACTAGTCAGGTGTATTCCTAGGCGTTGAATATAGGGTGTTTAGCCCATTTCGTTGAGCAAGGTGTAGGTCTTGACTATTACATATTTGACGTATGGAATGGTATCAGTGCTAATTTCTATCTCTGGTTTTATGCAGCACCCCAACTCACCTTTCCCCTTAAGCAAACATAAGTTGGTTTTCTAAATTTGAGAACCTGTTCTGTTTTGAAATTCAGTTCATGTGTAGCCAAGATTACATTCCGTGTATTAGTGATATCTTATGATGTTTCATTTTCTGTGTGACTTATTTCACTTAGAATCATTGTACCTGAATCCACTCATTATGCCACGACGGGCCTGATGACATAGATTTCATTGGTGAGTGATATTCCATTGTACGTACGTACCAGAACTTCTTTATGCATTTTTCGCTTTCTGGGATATTTAACTTGTACCGTAGACGTGGTTCTTGTAAACAGAGCCGTCTGAAACTTTGGGGTGGCTGTGTGTTTTTGATTTTAATTTCCCTAAGCTATAGGACCATAAGTGGAAGTGCCGTAGGTTCCGTTGCTTTGTTTTTTAGGTGTTTCAGGAAACACCATACACTTCCCCAGAGTGGCTCTTGGCAATTTACATCCCACCCATCAGCATAACAAGTCTCCCTCTTCTCCATGGCCTGTGCTGCCTTTCTGGATTTTACACTTTTTTCAGATGGCCCTTTTGGCCGGGGGGCAGTGAGACTTCATTGTAGTGCAGATTTCTATAACATGCTTGCTTGGTTGGCCAAAAAGGGCGTATGCTTTTTTTCCTGAATATATTCTGGAAAAATGCATATGCCCTTTTTGGCCAAGTGCATCAATGTCGACGTTCTCCCTCTTTTCGTATGCTTTAAATGCAATTCCAGTCTACCCCCTGAAATCGTTTTCCTGCAAATCTGCCCCGCTTTCAAGTCCTCTTTGCAGCCTTCCTTCAATATATTTTTGGACGATAGCTGTCATTTATAACGCTGAAGGTTTGTGAATTACAGTGCCCGTGATGTCCTTTCGTCAAATCACTTTCTTGTGAGCTGTCCGCAAAGCCGCAGGATTGCTTCAGGCCCTAATTTGGTTCCCTCACGGCATGCTGAGCCTTTAGTTATTTCCTCTTCCTGGTGGGAAATGAGCGTTAAATTTGCCCGTGCAGAAACCTACAGCTACTCTCTCATTGGTTCTCCCTATTCCTGTTCATCTTGCGCAGAAGTTGCAAACTGTGCCAAACAGCAGGTTAAAGGGACTGACTCTCCATGTGGGGAAAGTGTTAGTAAAGGGTTTGGAATGGTGAACCCGAGTAAAAGGGCATGAAAACTGAGATGCATTTGAAAACGTTTCCCAGTCACACGGTGCACCATACTGTGGGTTTCCCATGCATGTTTTAGCTGAAGGAAGAATCCCTTAAACCTGGAGATTTGGGACCCATGGAATGGGTACCATGCAGTATGACTTCAAAGGGTCTGCATTTGCTCATCGAACCTCACCAATGCTATCAGCCTGAAGTGTCCCACCTTATGTCTCACTCAGCTCTGGGTGTAGATGAGGTAAATCCAGGTTGCATCACAAGCCCTGAATGAATTATTTAAGAATTGCTCTCTATTTCACTCTCATTGTGTATTGTTTTTGTAATTCATTTTGATAAGGGGATTTATCGGATTTACTCTGCTGCATACATGCAGCTGTACACATGCTTGATTCTCTTATAGAGACATATAAATCCATGGGTTTGAAGATTCTTACTAGTCAGGTGTATTGCTAGGCGTTGAATATAGGGTTTTTAGACCATCTCGTTGAGCAAGGGGTAGATCTTGACTATTGCATATTTGACTTATGGAAGGGTATCTGTGCTAATTTCTATCTCTGGTTTTATGCAGCAACCAAACTCACCTTTCCTCTTAAGCAAACATAAGTTGGTTTTCTAAATTTGAGACCCTGTTCTGTTTTGCAATTCAGTTCATGTGTAGCCAAGATTACATTCGGTGTATTAGTGATATCTTATGATGTTTCATTTTCTGTGTGACTTATTTCACTTAGAATCATCGACCTGAATCCACTCATTATGGCGCGACGGGCCTGATGACATAGATTTCATTGGAGAGTGATATTACAATGTATGTACGTACCACAATTTCTTTATCCATTTTTTGCTTTCTGTGATAATTTACTTGTACCGTAGACGAGGTTCTTGTAAACAGAGCCGTCTGAAACTTTGGGGTGGCTGTGTGTTTTTGATTTTAATTTCCCTAAGCTATAGGACCATAAGTGGAAGTGCCGTAGGCAATGTTGCTTTGTTTTTTAGGTGTTTCAGGAAACACCATACACTTCTCCAGAGTGGCTCTTGGCAATTTACATCCCGCCCATCAGCATAACAGAGCTCCCTGTTCTCCATGGCCTGTGTTGCCTGTCTGGATTTTACACATTTTTCAGATGGCCGTTTTGACCAGGGGGCAGTGAGACTTCACTGTAGTGCAGATTTCTTTAACATGCTTGCTTGGTTGGCCAAAAAGGGCGTATGCGTTTTTTCCTGAATATATTCTGGAAAAAACGCATACGCCGTTTTTGGCCAAGTGCATCATTGTCGACGTTCTGCCTCTTTTCCTATGCTTTAAATGTAATTCCAGTCTACCCCCTGAAATCGTTTTCCTGCAATTCTGCCCCGCATTCAAGTCCTCTTCGCAGGCTTCCTTCAATATATTTTTGGATGTTAGCTGTCATTATAACTCTGCAGGTGTGTGAATTACAGTGCCCATGATCTCCTTTCATCAAATCGCTTCCTTGTGAGCTGGCCGCAAACCCGCAGGATTGCTTCAGGTCCTAAACTGGTTCCGGAATGGCATGCTGAGCCTTTGGTTAAATCCTCTTCCTGGTGGGAAATGAGCGTTAAATTTGCCCGTGCAGACACCTACAGCTAGTCTCTCATTGGTTCTCCCTATTCCTGTTCATCTTGCCAGAAATTGCAAACTGTGCCAAACAGGAGGTTAAAGGCACTGACTCTCCAAGTGGGGAGAGTGTTAGTAAAGGGTCTGAAATGGTGAACCCGAGTAAAAGGGGACAAAACCTGAGATGCATTTGAAAACGTTTCCCGGTCACACGGTGCACCATACTGTGGATTTCCCATGCATGTTTTAGCTGAAGGAAGAATCGCTTAAACCTGGAGATTTGGGACCCATGGAATGGGTACCATGCTGTATGACTTCAAAGGGCCTGCATTTGCTCATCGAACCTCACCAATGCTATCAGCCCGAAGCGTCCAACCTTATGTCTCACTCAGCTCTGGGTGTAGATTAGGTAAATCCAGGTTGCATCACAAGCCCTGAATGAATTATTTAACAATTGCTCTCTATTTCACTGTCATTGTGTTTCGTTTTTGTAATTCATTTTGATAATGGGATTTATCGGATTTTCACTGCTGCGTTTAGACCGCTGTACACATGCTTGATTTCCTTATGGAGACATATAAATCCATGGGTCTTAAGATTCTTACTTGTCAGGTATATTCCCAGGCGTTGAATATGTGGTGTTGAGTCCATTTCGTTGAGCAAGGAGTAGCTCTAGTCTATTATATATTTGGCTTATGGAACGGTATCTGTGCTAATTTCAATCTCTGGTTTGATGCAGCACCCCAACTCACCTTTCCCCATAAGCAAGCATAAGTTGGTTTTCTAAATTTGAGACCCTGTTCTGTTTTGTAATTCAGTTCATGTGTAGACAAGTTTACGTTCCGTGTATTAGTGATATCTTATGATGTTTCTTTTTCTGTGTGACTTATTTCTCGTAGAATCGTCGTACCTGAATCCACTCATTATGCCGCTACGGGCCTGATGACGTAGATCTCATTGCTGAGTGATATTCCATTATACGTACGTACCACAATTTCTTTATCCATTTTTTGCTTTCTCGGATATTTAACTTGCACCGTAGACGAGGTCCTTGTAAACAGAGCCGTCCCAAACTTTGGGGTGGCTGTGTGTTTTTGATTTTAATTTCCCTAAGCTATAGGACCCTATGTGGAAGTGCCATAGGCTGTGTTGCTTTGTTTCCTACGTGTTTTAGGAAACACCATACACTCCTCCAGAGTGGCTGTTGGCAATTTACATCCCGCCCATCAGCATAACAAGGCTCCCTCTTCTTCATGACCTGTCCTGCCTTTCTGGATTTTACACTTTTTTCAGATGGCCCTTTTGACCGCGGGGCAGGGAGACTTCATTGTAGTGCAGATTTCTTTAACACGCTTGCTTGGTTGGCCAAAAAGGGCGTATGCGTTTTTTCCTGAATATATTCAGGAAAACACGCATACGCCCTTTTTGGCCAAGTGCATCATTGTGGACATTCTGCCTCTTTTCCTATGCTTTAAGTGCAATTCCAGTCTACCCCCTGAAATCGTTTTCCTGAAATTCTGCCCCGCTTTCAAGTCCTCTTCGCAGCCTTCCTTCAATATATTTTTGGACGATAGCTGTCATTTATAACTCTGCAGGTTTGTGAATTACAGTGCCCCTGAGCTCCTTTCTTCAAATCGCTTTCTTATGAGCTGGCCGCAAAACCGCAGGATTGCTTCAGGCCCTAATCTGTTTCAGGCACGGCATGCTGAGCCTTTGGTTAATTCCTCTTCCTGGTGGGAAATGAGCATGAAATTTGCCCGTGCAGACACCTACAGCTAGTCTCTCATTGGTTCTCCCTATTCCTGTTCATCTTGTGCAGAAATTGCAAACTGTGACAAACAGGAGGTTAAAGGCACTGACTCTCCAAGTGGGGAGAGTGTTAGTAAAGCGTCTGGAACGGTGAACCCGAGTACCAGGGGACGAAACCTGAGATGCATTTGAAAACGTTTCCCAATCACACGGTGCACCATACTCTGGGTTTCCCATGCATGTTTTAGCTGAAGGAAGAATCCCTTAAACCTGGAGAGTTGGGACCCATGGAATGGGTACCATGCAGTATGACTTCAAAGGGTCTGCGTTTGCTCACCGAACCTCACAAATGCTATCAGCCTGAAGTGTCCATCCTTATGTCTCACCCAGCTCTGGGTGTAGATGTGGTAAATCCAGGTTGCATCACAAGCCCTGAATGAATTATTTAAGAATTGCTCTCTATTTCACTCTCATTGTGATTTGTTTTTGAAATTTATTTTGATAATGGGATTTATCGGATTTTCTCTGCTGCCTTCAGGCCGCTGTACACACGCTTGATTCTCTTATGAAGACATATAAATCCATGGGTTTGAAGATTCTTTCTAGTCAGGTGTATTCCTAGGCATTGAATATAGGGTGTTTAGCCCCTTTCGTTGAGCAAGGGGTATGTCTTGACTATTACGTATTTGACATATGGAATGGTATCTGTGCTAATTTCTATCTCTGGTTTTATGCAGCACCCCAACTCACCTTTCCCCTTAAGCAAACATAAGTTGGTTTTCTATATTTGAGACCCTGTTCTGTTTTGTAATTCAGTTCATGTGTAGCCAAGTTTACATTCCGTGTATTAGTGACATCTTATGATGTTTCATTTTCTGTGTGACGTATTTCACTTAGAATCATCGTACCTGAATCCACTCATTATGCCACGACGGGCCAGATGACATAGATTTCATTGGTGAGTGATATTCCATTGTACGTACGTACCACAACTTCTTTATCCATTTTTCGCTTTCTGGGATATTTAACATGTACCGTAGACGAGGTTCTTGTAAACAGATCCGTCTGAAATTTTGGGGTGGCTGTGTGTTTTTGATTTTAATTTCCATAAGCTATAGGACCATAAGTGGAAGAGCCGTAGGCTCCGTTGCTTTGTTTTTTAGGTGTTTCAGGAAACACCATACACTTCTCCAGAGTGGCTGTTGGCAATTTACATCCCACCCATCAGCATAACAAGGCTCCCTCTTCTCCATGGCCTGTGCTGCATTTCTGGATTTTACACTTTTTTCAGATGGCCCTTTTGACCGGGGGGCAGTGAGACTTCATTGTAGTGCAGATTTCTTTAACATGCTTGCTTGGTTGGCCAAAAGGGTGTATGCGTTTTTTCCTGAATATATTTAGGATAAAACGCATACGCCCTTTTTAGCCAAGTGCATCATTGTCGACGTTCTGCCTCTTTTCCTATGCTTTAAATGCAATTCCAGTCTACCCCCTGAAATCGTTTTCCTGCAATTCTGCCCCGCTTTCAAGTCCTCTTCGCAGCCTTCCTTCAATATATTTTTGGACGATAGCTGTCATTTATAACTCTGCAGGTTTGTGAATTACAGTGCCCCTGAGCTCCTTTCTTCAAATCGCTTTCTTGTGAGCTGGCCGCAAACCCGCAGGATTGCTTCAGGCCCTAATCTGTTTCAGGCACGGCATGCTGAGCCTTTGGTTAATTCCTCTTCCTGGTGGGAAATGAGCATGAAATTTGCCCGTGCAGACACCTACAGCTAGTCTCTCATTGGTTCTCCCTATTCCTGTGCATCTTGCGCAGAAATTGCAAACTGTGCCAAACAGGAGGTTAAAGGCACTGACTCTCCAAGTGGGGAGAGTGTTAGTAAAGGGTCTGGAATTGTGAACCCGAGTAAAAGGGGACAAAACTGAGAAGCATTTGAAAACGTTTCCCGGTCACACGGTGCACCATACTGTGGGTTTCCCATGCATGCTTTAGCTGAAGGAAGAATCACTTAAACCTGGAGAGTTGGGACCCATGGAATGGGTATCATGCAGTATGACTTCAAATGGTCTGCATTTGCTCATTGAACCTCACCAATGCTATCAGCCCGAAGTGTCCAACCTTATGTCTCTCTCAGCTCTGGGTTTAGATGAGGTAAATCCAGGTTGCATCACAAGCCCTGAATGAATTATTTAAGAACTGCTCTCTATTTCACTGTCATTGTGTTTTGTTTTTGTAATTCATTTTGATAATAGGATTTATCGGATTTTCCCTGCTGCCTTCATGCAGCTGTGCACACGCTTGATTCTCTTATGGAGACATATAAATCCATGGGTTTCAAGATTCTTACTAGTCAGGTGTATTCCTAGGCGTTGAATATAGGGTGTTTAGCCCATTTCGTTGAGCAAGTGGTAGGTCTTGACTATTACATATTTGACTTATGGAATGGTATCTGTGCTAATTTCTATCTCTGGTTTTATGCAGCACCTAACTCACCTTTCCCCTTAAGAAAACATAAGTTGGTTTTCTAAATTTGAGACCCTGTTCTGTTTTGTAATTCAGTTCATGTGTAGCCAAGATTACATTCCGTGTATTAGTGATATCTTATGATATTTCATTTTATGTGTGACTTATTTCACTTAGAATCATTGTACCAGAATTCAATCATTATGCCACGACGGGCCTGATGTTATAGATTGCATTGGTGAGTGATATTCCATTGTATGTACGTACCACAACTTCTTTATCCATTTTTCGCTTTCTGGGATATTTAACTTGTACCGTAGAAGATGTTCTTGTAAACAGAGCCGTCTGAAACTTTGGGGCAGCTGTGTGTTTTTGATTTTAATTTCCCTAGGCTATAGGACCATAAGTGGAAGTGCCGTAGGCTCCGTTGCTTTGTTTTTTAGGTGTTTCAGGAAACACCATACACTTCTCCAGAGTGGCTGTTGGCAATTTACATCTTACCCATCAGCATAACATGGCTCCCTGTTCTCCATGGCCTGTGCTGCATTTCTGGATTTTACACTATTTTCAGATGACCCTTTTGACCGGGGAGCAATGAGACTTCATTGTAGTGCAGATTTCTCTAACATGCTTGCTTGGTTGGCCAAAAAGGGCATATGCGTTTTTTCCTGAATATATTCAGGAAAAAACGCATATGCCCTTTTTGGCCACGTGCATCATTGTCGACGTTCTGCCTCTTTTCCTATGCTTTAAATGCAATTCCACTCTACTCCCTGAAACCGCTTTCCTGCAATTCTGCCCCGATTTCAAGTCCTCTTCGCAGCCCTCCTTCAATATATTTTTGGACAATAGCTGTCATTTATAACTTTGCAGGTGTGAGAATTACAGTGCCCCTGAGCTCCTTTCTTCAAATCGTTTTCTTGTGAGCTGGCCGCAAACCCGCAGGATTGCTTCAGGCCCTAATCTGGTTCAGGCAAGGCATGCTGAGCGTTTGGTTAATTCCTCTTACTTGTTGGAAATGAGCATTAAATTTGCCCGTGCAGACACCTACAGCTAGTCTCTCATTGGTTCTCCCTATTCCTGTTCATCTTGCGCAGAAATTGCAAACTGTTCCAAACAGGAGGTTAAAGGCACTGACTCTCCAAGTGGGGAGAGTGTTAGTAAAGGGTCTGGAATGGTGAACCCGTGTAAAAGGGGACGAAAACTGAGATGCATTTGAAAACGTTTCCCAGTCACACGGTGCACCATACTGTGGGTTTCCCATGCATGCTTTAGCTGAAGGAAGAATCGCTTAAACCTGGAGAGTTGGGACCAATGGAATGGGTACCATGCAGTATGACTTCAAATGGTCTGCATTTGCTCATCGAACCTCACCAATGTTATCAGCCCGAAGTGTACAACCTTATGTCTCACTCAGCTCTGGGTGTAGATGAGGTAAATCCAGGTTGCATCACAAGCCCTGAATGAATTATATAAGAATTGCTCTCTATTTCACTGTCATTGTGTTTTGTTTTTGTAATTCATTTTCATATTTGGATTTATCGGATTTTCTCTGCTGCCTTCATGCAGCTGTACAAACGCTTGATTCTCTTATGGAGACATATAAATCCATGGGTTTGAAGATTCTTACTAGTCAGGGGTATTCCTAGGCATTGAATATAGGGTGTTTAGCCCATTTCGTTGAGCAAGGGTTAGGTCTTGACTTACATATTTGACGTATGGACTGGTATCTGTGCTCATTTCTATCTCTGGTTTTATGCAGCACCCCAACTCACCTTTCCCCTTAAGTAAACATAAGTTGCTTTTCTAAATTTGAGACCCTGTTCTGTTTTGTAATTCAGTTCATGTGTAGCCAAGATTACATTCGGTGTATTAGTGATATCTTATGATGTTTCATTTTCTGTGTGACTTATTTCACTTAGAATCATCGTACCTGAATCCACTCATTATGCCACGACGGGCCAGATGACATAGATTTCATTGGTGAGTGATATTCCATTGTATGTACTTACCACAACTTCTTAATCCATTTTTCGCTTTCTGGGATATTTAACTTGTACCGTAGATGAGGTTTTTGTAAACAGAGCCATCCCAAATTTTGGGGTGGATGTGTGTTTTTGATTTTAATGTGCCTAAGCTACTGGACCATAAGTGGAAGTGCCATAGGCTGTGTTGCTTTGTTTCCTACGTGTTTCAGGAAACACCATACACTTCTCCAGTGTGGCTGTTGGCAATTTACATCCTGCCCATCAGCATAACAAGGCTCCATGTTCTCCATGGCCTGTCCTGCCTTTCTGGATTTTACACTTTTTCCAGATGACCCTGTTGACTGGGGGGCAGTGAGACTTCCCTTGTAGTGCAGATTTCCTTTACATGCTTGCTTAGTTGGCCAAAAAGGGCGTATGCCTTTTTTCCTGAATATATTCAGGAAAAAACGCATATGCACTTTTTGGCCAAGTTCATCATTGTCGACGTTCTGCCTCTTTTCCTATGCTTTAAATGCAATTCCCGTGTACCCCCTGAAGTCGTTTTCCTGCAATTCTGCCACGCTTACAAGTTCTCTTTGCATCCTTCCTTCAATATATTTTTGGACGATAGCTGTCATTTATAACTCTGCAGGTTTGTGAGTTACAGTGCCCCTGAGCTCCTTTCTTCAACTCCCTATCTTGTGAGCTGGTCGCAAACCCGCAAGATTGCTTCAGGCCCTAATCTGGTTCGGGCAGGGCATGCTGAGCCTTTGGTTAATTCCTCTTCCTGGTGGGAAATGAGCGTTAAATTTGCCTGTGCAGACACCTACAGCTAGTCTCTCATTGGTTCTCCCTATTCCTGTTCATCTTGCGCAGAAATTGCAAACTGTGCCAAACAGGAGGTTAAAGGCACTGACTCTCCAAGTGGGGAGAGTGTTAGTAAAGGGTCTGTAATGGTGAACCCGAGTAAAAGGGGACGAAAACTGAGATGAATTTGAAAACGTTTGCCGGTCACATGGTGCACCATACTGTGGGTTCCCCATGCATGTTTTAGCTGAAGGAAGAATCCTTTAAACCTGGAGAGTTGAGACCCATGGAATGGGTACCATGCAGTATGACTTCAAAGGGTCTGCATTTGCTCATCGAACCTCACCAATGCTATCAGCCCGAAGTGCCCAACCTTATGTCTCACTCAGCTCTGGGTGTACATGTGGTAAATCCAGGTTGCATCACAAGCCCTGAATGAATTATTTAAGAATTGCTCTCTATTTCACTGTCCTTGTGTTTTGTTTTTGTAATTCATTTGATAATGTGATTTATCGGATTTTCTCTGCTGCATTCATGCCACTGTATACACACTTGATTTCCTTATGGAGACATATAAATCCATGGGTTTGAAGATTCTTACTAGTCAGGTATATTCCCAGGCGTTGAATATGGGGTGTTGAGTCCATTTCGTTTAGCAAGGAGTAGGTCTTGTCTATTACATATTTGGCTTATGGAATGGTATCTGTGTTAATTTCAATCTCTGGTACTATGCAGCACGCCAACTCATCTTTCCCCATAAGCAAGCATAAGTTGTTTTTCTAAATTTAAGGCCCTGTTCTGTTTTGTAATTCATTTCATGTGTAGCCAAGTTTACATTCCGTGTATTAGTGATATCTTATGATGTTTCTTTTTCTGTGTGACTTATTTCACTTAGAATCATCGTACCTGAATCCACTCATTATGCCGCTACGGGCCTGATGACATAGATTTGATTGCTGAGTGATATTACATTGTACGTACATACCACAACTTCTTTATCCATTTTTCGCTTTCTGGGATATTTAACTTGTACCGTAGACGAGGTTCTTGTAAACAGAGCCGTCCCAAACATTGGGGTGGATGTGTGTTTTAGATTTTAATGTCCCTAAGCTACAGGAATATAAGTGGAAGTGCCATAGGCTGTGTTGCTTTGTTTCCTACAAGTTTCAGTAAACACCATACACTTCTCCAGAGTGGCTGTTGGCAATTTACATCCCGCCCGTCAGCATAACAAGGCTCCCTGTTCTCCATGGCCTGTCCTGTATTTCTGGATTTTACACTTTTTTCAGATGGCCCTGTTGACCGGGGGGCAGTGAGACTTCCCTTGTAGTGCAGATTTTTTTTCACGCTTGCTTGGTTGGCCAAAAATGGTATATGCGTTTTCTCCTGAATATATTCAGGAAAAAACGCATATGCCCTTTTTAGCCAAGTGCATCATTGTCGACATTCTGCCTCTTTTCCTATGCTTTAAGTGCAATTCCAGTCTACCCCCTGAAATCGTTTTCCTGAAATTCTGCCCCTCTTTCAAGTCATCTTCGCAGACTTACTTCAGTATATTTTTGGACGATAGCTGTCATTCATAACTCTGCACGTTTGTGAATTACAGTGCCCCTGAGCTCCTTTCTTCAACTCGTTTTCTTGTGAGCTGGCAGCAAAACCGCAGGATTGCTTTAGGCCCTAAGCTCTTTCCAGCAGGGGACGCTGAGCATTTGGTTAATTACTCTTCATGGTGGGAAATGATCGTTACATTTGCCAGTGCAGACACCTACAGCTAGTCTCTCATTGATTCTCCCTATTCCTGTTCATCTTGCGCAGAAATTGCAAACTGTGCCAAACAGGAGGTTAAAGGCACTGTCTCTCCAAGTGGGGAGAGTGTTAGTAAAGGGTCTGGAATGGTGAACCCGAGTACCAGGGGACGAAAACTGAGATGCATTTGAAAACGTTTCCCAATCACACGGTGGACCATACTCTGGGTTTCCCATGCATGTTTTAGCTGAAGGAAAAATCGCTTAAACCTGGAGAGTTGGGACCCATGGAATGGGTACCATGCAGTATGACTGCGAAGTGTATGCATTTGCTCACCGAACCTCACCAATGCTATCAGCCCGAAGTGTCCAGGCTTATGTCTCACGCAGCTCTGGGTTTAGATGTGGTAAATCCAGGTTGCATCACAAGCCCTGAATGAATTATTTAAGAATTGCTCTCTATTTCACTGTCATTGTGTTTTGTATTTGAAAATTATTTTTATAATGGGATTTATCGGATTTTCACTGCTGCGTTTATGCTGCTGTACACACGCTTGATTCTCTTAAGGAGACATATTAATCCATGGGTTTTAAGTTTCTTACTAGTCAGGTATATTCCTAGGCGTTGAATATGGGGTGTTGAGTCCATTTCGTTGAGCAAGGAGTAGGTCTTGTCTGTTACATATTTGGATTATGGAATGGTATCTGTGCTAATTTCTATCTCTGGTTTTATGCAGCACCCCAACTCACCTTTCCCCATAAGCAAGCATAAGTTGGTTTTCTACATTTAAGTACCTGTTCTGTTTTGTAATTCAGTTCATGTGTAGCCAAGTTTTCATTCCGTGTATTAGTGATATCTTATGATGTTTCTTTTACTGTGTGACTTATTTCACGTAGAATCATCGTACCTGAATGCACTCATTATGCCGCAACGGGTCTGATGACATAGATTTCATTGCTGAGTGATATTCCATTGTACGTACGTACCACAACTTCTTTATCCATTTTTCGCTTTCTCGGATATTTACCTCGTACCTTAAATGAGGTTCTACTAAACAGAGCAGTCCCAAACTTTGGGGTGGCTGTGTGTTTTTGATTTTAATGTCCCTAAGCTATAGGACCATAAGTGGAAATGCCATAGGCTGTGTTGCTTTGTTTCCTTCGTGTTTCAGGAAACACCATACACTTCTCCAGAGTGGCTGTTGGCAATTTTCATCCCGCCCATCAGCATAACAAGACTCCCTGTTCTCCATGGCCTAGCCTGTCTTTCTGGATTTTACACTTTTTTCAGATGGCCCTGTTGTCCGGGGGGCAATGAGACTTCCCTTGTAGTGGAGATTTCCTTTACACGCTTGCTTGGTTGGCCAAATAGGGCGTATGCTTTTTTCCTGAATATATTCAGGAAAAAACGCATACGCCCTTTTTGGCCAAGTGCATCATTGTCGACATTCTGCCTCTTTTCCTATGGTTTAAGTGCAATTCCAGTCTACCCCCTGAAATCGTATTCCTGAAATTCTGCCCCTATTTCAAGTCCTCTTCGCAGACTTACTTCAATATATTTTTGGACGATAGCTGTCATTCATAACTCTGCAGGTTTGTGAATTACAGTGCCCCTGAGCTCATTTCTTCAACTCGTTTTCTTGTGAGCTGGCAGCAAAACTGCAGGATTGCTTTAGGCCCTAATCTCTTTCTGGCAGGGCACGCTGAGCCATTGGTTAATTCCTCTTCCTGGTGGGAAATGGGCGTTACATTTGCCCGTGCAGACACCTACAGCTAGTCTCTCATTGGTTCTCTCTACTCCTGTTCACCTTGCGCAGAAATTGCAAACTGTGCCAAACAGGAGCTTAAAGGCACTGACTCTCCAAGTGGGGAGAGGGTTAGTAAAGCGTCTGGAATGGTGAACCCGAGTACCAGGGGACGAAAACTGAGATGCATTTGAAAACGTTTCCCAATCACACGGTGGACCATACTCTGGGTTTCCCATGCATGTTTTAGCTGAAGGAAGAATCCCTTAAACCTGTAGATTTGGGACCCATGGAAAGGGTTCCATGCAGTATGACTTCAAAGGGTCTGCATTTGCTCACTGAACCTCACCAATGCTATCAGCCCGAAGTGTCCAGCCTTATGTCTCACCCAGCTCTGTGTGTAGATGTGGTAAATCCAGGTTGCATCACAAGCCCTGAATGAATTATTTAAGAATTGCTCTCTATTTCACTGTCATTGTGTTTTGTATTTGAAAATTATTTTGATAATGGGATTTATCGGGTTTTCACTGCTACCTTTATGCCGCTGTACACACGCAAGTTTCTCTTATGGAGACATATAAATCCGTGGGTTTTAAGATTCTTACTAGTCAGGTATATTCCTAGGCCTTGAATATGGGGTGTTGAGTCCATTTCGTTGAGCAAGGAGTAGGTCTGGTCTATTACTTATTTGTTTTATGGAACGGTATCTGTGCTAATATCAATCTCTGGTTTTATGCAGCACCCCAACTCACCTTTCCCCATAAGCAAGCATAAGTTGGTTTTCTAAATTTGAGACCCTTTTCTGTTTTGTAATTCAGTTCATGTGTAGCCAAGTTTACATTCCGTGTATTAGTGATATCTTATGATGTTTCTTTTTCTGTGTGACTTATTTCACGTAGAATCATCGTACCTGAATACTCTCATTATGCCGCTATGGGCCTGATGACATAGATATAATTGCTGAGTGATATTCCACTGTACGTATGTACCAGAACTTCTTTATCCATTTTTCACTTTCTGGGATATTTAACTCGTACCGTAGATGAGGTTCTTGTAAACAGAGCCGTCCCAAACTTTGGGGTGGCTGTGTGTTTTTGATTTTAATTTCCCAAAGCTATAGGACCATAAGTGGAAGTGCCATAGGCTGTGTTGCTTTGTTTCCTACGTGTTTCAGGAAACACCATACACTTCTCCAGAGTGGCTGTTGGCAATTTACATCCCGTAAATCAATATTATAAGGCTCCCTGTTCTCCATGGCCTGTCCTGTCTTTCTGGATTTTACACTTTTTTCAGATGGCTCTTTTGACTGGGGCGCAGTGAGACTTCATTGTAGTGCAGATTTCCTGTACACGCTTGCTTGGTTGGCCAAAAAGTGCGTATGCGTTTTTTCCTGAATATATTAAGGAAAAAACGCTTACGCCCATTTTGGCCAAGTGCATCATTGTCAACATTCTGTCTCTTTTCCTGTGCTTTAAGTGCAATTCCAGTCTACCCCCTGAAATAGTTTTCCTGGAATTCTGCCCCGCTTTCTAGTCCTCTTCGCAGACTTACTTCAATATATTTTTGGACGATAGCTGTCATTCATAACTCTGCAGGTTTGTGAATTACAGTGCCCCTGAGCTCCTTTCTTCAACTCGCATTCTTCTGAGCTGACTGCAAAACTGCAGGATTGCTTCAGTCCCTAATCTGTTTCCGGCAGGGCACGCTGAGCCTTTGATTGATTCCTCTTCCTGGTGGGCAGTGAGGGGTACATTTGCCCGTACAGACTCCTACAGCTAGTCTCTCATTGGTTCTCCCTATTCCTGTTCATCTTGCGCAGAAATTGCAAACTGTGCCAAACAGGAGGTTAAAGGCACTGACTCTCCGAGTGGGGAGAGTGTTAGTGAAGGGTCTGGAATGGTGAACCCGAGTCCCAGGGGACAAAAACTGAGATGCATTTGAAAACATTTCCCAATCACCCAGTGTACTATAGTCTGGGTTTCCCATGCATGTTTTAGCTGAAGGAAGAATTTCTTAAACCTAGAGAGTTGGGACCCTTGGAATGGGTACCAAGCAGTATGACTTCAAAGGGTCTGCATTTGCTAACCAAACCTCACCAATGCTATCAGCCAGAAGTGTCGAAACTTATGTCTCACCGAGCTCTGTGTGTAGATGTGGTAAATCCAGGTTGCATCACAAGCCCTGAATGAATTATTTAAGAATTGCTCTCTATTTCACTGTCATTGTGTTTTGTTTTTGTAATTCATTTTGATAATAGGATTTATCGGATTTTCTCTGCTGCCTTCATGCAGCTGTACACACGCTTGATTCTCTTATGGAGACATATACATCCATGGGTTTGAAGATTCTTACTAGTCAGGTGTATTCCTAGGCGTTGAATATAGGGTGTTTAGCCCATTTCGTTGAGCAAGGGGTAGGTCTTGACTATTACATATTTGACGTATGGAATGGTATCTGTGCTAATTTCTATCTCTGGATTTATGCAGCACCCCAACTCACCTTTCCCCTTAAGTAAACATAAGTTGGTTTTCTAAATTTGAGACCCTGTTCTGTTTTGTAATTCAGTTCATGTGTAGCCAAGATTACATTCCGTTTATTAGTGATATCTTATGATGTTTCATTTTCTGTGTGACTTATTTCACTTAGAATCATCGTACCTGAATCCACTCATTATGCCAGGACGGGCCAGATGACATAGACTTCATTGGTGAGTGATATTCCATTGTACGTACGTACCACAACTTCTTTATCCATTTCTCGCTTTCTGGGATATTTAACTTGTACCGTAGACGAGGTTCTTGTAAACAGAGCCGTCTGAAACTTTGGGGTGGCTGTGTGTTTTTGATTTTAATTTCCCTAAGCTATAGGACCATAAGTGGAAGTGCCGTAGGCTCCGTTGCTTTGTTTTTTAGGTGTTTCAGGAAACACCATACACTTCTCCAGAGTGGCTGTTGGCAATTTACATCCCACCCATCAGCATAACAAGGCTCCCTGTTCTCCATGGCCTGTGCTGCATTTCTGGATTTTACACTATATTCAGATGGCCCTTTTGACCGGTGGGCAGTGAGACTTCATTGTAGTGCAGATTTCTTTAACATGATTGCTTGGTTGGCCAAAAAGTGCGTATGCGTTTTTTCCTGAATATATTCAGGAAAAAACGCATACGCCCTTTTTGGCCAAGTGCATCATTGTAGACGTTCTGCCTCTTTTCCTATGCTTTAAATGCAATTCCAGTCTACACCCTGAAATCGTTTTCCTGCAATTCTGCCCCGCTTTCAAGTTCTCTTCGCAGCCTTCCTTCAATATATTTTGGGCGATAGCTGTCATTTATAACTCTGCCGGTTTGTGAGTTACAGTGCCCCTCAGCTCCTTTCTTCAACTCGCTATCTTGTGAGCTGGCCGCAAACCCGCTGGATTGCTTCAGGCCCTAATCTGGTTCCGGCAGGGCATGCTGAGCTTTTGCTTAATTCCTCTTCCTGGTGGGAAATGAGCGTTAAATTTGCCGGTGCAGACACCTACAGCTAATCTCTCATTGGTTCTCCCTATTCCTGTTCATCTTGCGCAGAAATTGCAACCTGTGCCAAACAGGAGGTTAAAGCACTGACTCTACGAGTAGGGAGAGTGTTAGTAAAGGGTCTGGAATGCTGAACCCGAGTAAAAGGGGACGAAAACTGCGATGCATTTGAAAACGTTTCCCGGTCACACGGTGCACCATACTGTGGGTTTCCCATGCAGGTATTAGCTGAAGGAAGAATCCCTTAAACCTGGAGAGTTGGGACCCATGGAATGGGTACCATGCAGTATGCCTTCAAAGGGTCTGCATTTGTTCATCGAACCTCACCAATGCTATCAGCCCGAAGTGCCCAACCTTATGTCTCACTCAGCTCTGGATGTAGATGTGGTAAATCCAGGTTGCATCACAAGCCCTGAATGAATTATTTAAGAATTGCTCTCTATTTCACTGTCCTTGTGTGTTTTTTTTGTAATTCATTTTGATAATGGGATTTATCGGATTTTCTCTGCTGCATTCATGCCGCTTTACACAGGCTTCATTCTCTTACGGAGACATATAAATCCATGGGTTTGAAGATTCTTACTAGTCAGGTGTATTCCTAGGCGTTGAATATGGCGTGTTTAGTCCATTTCGTTGAGCAAGGGGTAGGCCTTGACTATTACATATTTGGCTTATGGAATGGTATCTGTGCTAATTTCTATCTCTGGTTTTATGCAGCACCCCAACTCACCTTTCCCCTTAAGCAAGCATAAGTTGGTTTTCTAAATTTGAGACCCTGTTCTGTTTTGTAATTCAGTTCATGTGTAGCCAAGTTTACATTCTGTGTATTAGTGATATCTTATGATGTTTCATTTTCTGTGTGACTCATTTCTCTTAGAATCATCGTACCTGAATCCACTCATTATGCCGCGACGGGCCTGATGCCATAGATTTCATTGCTGAGTTGTATTCCATTGTACGTACGTACCACAACTTCTTTATCCATTTTTCATATTCTGGGATATTTAACGTGTACTGTAGACGAGGTTCTTGTAAACAGAGCCGTCCGAAACTTTGGGGTGGCTGTGTGTTTTTGATTTTAATTTCCCTAAGCTATACGACCATAATTGGAAGTGCCGTAGGCTCCGTTGCTTTGTTTTTTAGGTGTTCCAGGAAACACCATACACTTTTCCAGAGTGGCTGTTGGCAATTTACATCCCACCCATCAGCATAACAAGGCTCCCTGTTCTCCATGGCCTGTGCTGCCTTTCTGGATTTTACACTTTTTTCAGATGGCCCTTTTGACCGTGGGGCAGTGAGACTTCATTGTAGTGCAGATTTCTTTAACATGCTTGCTTGGTTGGCCAAAAAGGGCGTATGCGTTTTTTCCTGTATATTCAGGAAAAAACGCCTACGCCCTTTTTGGCCAAGAGCATCATTGTCGACGTTCTGCCTCTTTTCCTATGCTTTAAATGCAATTCCCGTCTACCCCCTGAAATCGTTTTCCTGCAATTCTGCACCGCTTTCAAGTTCTCTTCGCAGCCTTCCTTCAATATATTTTTGGACGATAGCTGTCATTTATAACTCTGCAGGTTTGTGAGTTACAGTGTCCCTGAGCTCCTTTCTTCAACTCGCTATCTTGTGAGCTGGTCGCAAACCCACAGGATTGCTTCAGGCCCTAATCTGCTTCCAGCACGGCATGTTGAGCCTTAGGTTATTTCCTCTTCCTGGCGAGAAATGAGCGTTAAATTTACCCGTGCAGACACCTACAGCTAGTCTCTCATTGGTTCTCCCTATTCCTGTTCATCTTGAGCAGAAATTGCAAACTGTGCCAAAGAGGAGGTTAAAGCACTGACTCTCCAAGTATGGAGAGTGTTAGTAAAGGGTCTGGAATGGTGAACCCGAGTAAAAGGGGAGGAAAACTGAGATGCATTTGAAAACGTTTGCCGGTCACACGGTGCACCATACTGTGGGTTTCCCATGCATGTATTAGCTGAAGGAAGAATCCCTTAAACCTGGAGAGTTGGGACCCATGGAATGGGTACCATGCAGTATGCCTTCAAAGGGTCTGCATTTGTTCATCGAACCTCACCAATGCTATCAGCCCGAAGTGCCGAACCTTATGTCTCACTCAGCTCTGGATGTAGATGTGGTAAATCCAGGTTGCATCAGAAGCCCTGAATGAATTATTTAAGAATTGCTCTCTATTTCACTGTCCTTGTGTTTTGTTTTGTAATTCATTTTGATAATGGGATTTATCGGATTTTCTCTGCTGCATTCATGCCGCTGTACACACGCTTCATTCTCTTACGGAGACATATAAATCCATGGGTTTGAAGATTCTTACTAGTCAGGTGTATTCCTAGGCGTTGAATATGGGGTGTATAGTCCATTTCGTTGAGCAAGCAGTAGGTCTTGACTATTACATATTTGGCTTATGGAAAGGTATCTGTGCTAATTTCTATCTCTGGTTTTATACAGCACCCCAAATCACCTTTCCCCATAAGCAAGAATAAGTTGGTTTTCTAAATTTGAGACCCTGTTCTGTTTTGTAATTCAGTTCATGTGTAGCGAAGTTTACATTCCGTGTATTAGTGATATCTTATGATGTTTCATTTTCTGTGTGACTTATTTCACTTAGAATCATCGTACCTGAATCCACTCATTATGCTGCGACGGGCCTGATGACATAGATTTCATTGCTCAGTGTTATTCCATTGTACGTACGTACCACAACTTCTTTATCCATTTTTCACATTCTGGGATATTTAACTTGTACCGTAGACGAGGTTCTTGTAAACAGAGCCATCCGAAACTTGGGGTGGCTGTGTGTTTTTGATTTTAATTTCCCTAAGCTATAGGACCATAAGTGGAAGTGCCGTAGGCTCCGTTGCTTTGTTTTTTAGGTGTTCCAGGAAATACCATACACTTCTCCAGAGTGGCTGTTAGTAATTTACATCCCGCCCATCAGCATAACAAGGCTCCCTGTTCTCCATGGCCTGTACTGCCTTTCTGGATTTTACACTTTTTTCAGATGGCCCTTTTGACCAGGGGGCAGTGAGACTTCATTGTAGTGCAGATTTCTTTAACATGCTTGCTTGGTTGGCCAAAAAGTGCGTATGCGTTTTTTCCTGAATATATTCAGGAAAAAACTCGTACGCCGTTTTTGGCCAAGTGCATCATTGTCGACATTCTGCCTCTTTTCCTATGCTTTAAGTGCAATTCCATTCTATCCCCTGAAATCGCTTTCCTGAAATTCTGCCGTCTTTCAAGTTCTCTTCGCAGACTTACTTCAGTATATTTTTGAACGATAGCTGTCATTCATAACTCTGCATGTTTGTGAATTAGAGTGCCCTTGAGCTACATTCTTCAACTTGTTTCCTTGTGAGCTGGCAGCAAAACCGCAGGATTGCTTTAGGCCCTAATCTGTTTCCAGCAGGGCATGCTGAGCCTTTGGTTAATTCCTCTTCCTGGTGGGAAATGAGCATTACATTTGCCCGTGCAGACACATACAGCTAGTCTCTCATTGGTTCTCCCTTTTCCTGTTCACCTTGCGCAAATTTTGCAAACTGTGCCAAACAGGAGGTTAAAGGCATTGACTCTGCAGGTGGGGAGAGTGTTAGTAAAGCATCTGGAATGGTGAACCCGGGTACAAGGGGACGAAAACTGAGATGGATTTGAAAACATTTCCCAATCACACGGTGGACCATACTCTGGGTTTCCCATGCATGTTTTAGCTGAAGGAAGAATCCCTTAAACCTGTAGAGTTGGGACCCATGGAAAGGGTACCATGCAGTATGACTTCAAAGGGTCTGCATTTGCTCACCGAACCTCACCAATGCTATCAGCCCGAAGTGTCCAGCCTTATGTCTCACTCAGCTCTGGGTGTAGATGTGGTAAATCCAGGTTGCATCACAAGCCCTGAATGAATTATTTAAGAATTGCTCTCTATTTCACTGTCATTGTGTTTGGTTTTTTAATTCATTTTGATAATGGGATTTATCAGATTTTCTCTGCTGCCTTCATGCAGCTGTACACACGCTTGATTCTCTTATGGAGACATATAAATCCATGGGTTTGAAGATTCTTACTAGTCAGGTGTATTCCTAGGCGTTGAATATAGGGTGTTTAGCCCATTTCGTTGAGCAAGGGGTATGTCTTGACTATTACGTATTTGACATATGGAATGGTATCAGTGCTAATTTCTAACTCTGGTTTTATGCAGCACCCCAACTCACCTTTCCCCTTACGCAAACATAAGTTGGTTTTCCAAATTTGAGACCCTGTTCTGTTTTGTAATTCAGTTCATGTGTAGCCAAGATTACATTCGGTGTATTAGTGATATCTTATGATGTTTCATTTTCTGTGTGAGTTATTTCACTTAGAATCATCGTACCTGAATCCACTCATTATGCCACGACGGGCCAGATGACATAGATTTCATTGGTGAGTGATATTCCATTGTACGTATGTACCACAACTTCTTTATCCATTTTTCGCTTTCTGGGATATTTAACTTGTACCGTAGACGAGGTTCTTGTAAACAGAGCCGTCTGAAACTTTGGGGTGGCTGTGTGTTTTTGATTTTAATTTCCCTAAGCTATAGGACCATAAGTGGAAGTGCCGTAGGCTCCGTTGCTTTGTTTTTTAGGTGTTTCAGGAAACACCATACACTTCTCCAGAGTGGCTGTTGGCAATTTACATCCCACCCATCAGCATAACAAGGCTCCCTGTTCTCCATGGCCTGTGCTGCATTTCTGGATTTTACACTTTTTTCAGATGGCCCTTTTGACCGGGGGGCAGTGAGACTTCATTGTAGTGCAGATTTCTTTAACATGCTTGCTTGGTTGGCCAAAAAGGGCCTATGCGTTTTTTCCTGAATATATTCAGGAAAAAACGCATACGCCCTTTTTGGCCAAGTGCATCATTGTCGACGTTCTGCCTCTTTTCCTATGCTTTAAATGCAATTCCAGTCTACCCCCTGAAATCGTTTTCCTGCAATTCTGCCCCGCTTTCAAGTCCTCTTCGCAGCCTTCCTTCAATATATTTTTGGACGATAGCTGTCATTTATAACTCTGCAGGTGTGTGAATTACAGTGCCCCTGAGCTCCTTTCTTCAAATCGCTTTCTTTTGAGCTGGCCGCAAACCCGCAGGATTGCTTCAGGCCCTAATCTGTTTCCGGCTCGGCATGCTGAGCCTTTGGTTAATTCCTCTTCCTGGTGGGAAATGAGCGTTAAATTAGCCCGTGCAGACACCTACAGCTAGTCTCTCATTGGTTCTCCCTATTCCTGATCATCTTGCGCAGAAATTGCAAACTGTGCCAAACAGCAGGTTAAAGGCACTGACTCTCCAAGTGGGGAGAGTGTTAGTAAAGGTTCAGGAATTGTGAACCCGACTAAAAGGGGACGAAAACTGAGATGCATTTGAAAACGTTTCCCGGTCACACGGTGCACCATACTGTGGGTTTCCCATGCATGTTTTAGCTGAAGGAAGAAACGCTTAAACCTGGAGAGTTGGGACCCATGGAATGGGTACCATGCAGTATGACTTCAAATGGTCAGCATTTGCCCATCGAACCTCACCAATGCTATCAGCCTGAAGTGTCCAACCTTATGTCTCACTCAGCTCTGTGTGTAGATGAGGTAAATCCAGGTTGCATCACAAGCCCTGAATGAATTATTTAAGAATTGCTCTCTATTTCACTGTCATTCTGTTTTGTTTTTGTAATTCATTTTGATAATGGGATTTATCGGATTTTCTCTGCTGCCTTCATGCAGCTGTACACATGCTTGATTCTCTTATGGAGACATATAAATCCATGGGTTTGAAGATTCTTACTAGTCAGGTGTATTCCTAGGTGTTGAATATAGGGTGTTTAGCCCATTTCGTTGAGCAAGGGGTAGGTCTTGACTATTACATATTTGACGTATGGAATGGTATCTCTGCTAATTTGTATCTCTGGTTTTATGCAGCACCCCAACTCACCTTTCCCCTTAAGCAAACATAAGTTGGTTTTCTAAATTTGAGACTCTGTTCTGTTTTGTAATTCAGTTCATGTGTAGCCAAGATTACATTCGGTGTATTAGTGATATCTTATGATATTTCATTTTATGTGTGACTTATTTCACTTAGAATCATCGTACCTGAATCCACTCATTATGCCACGACGCGCCAGATGACATAGATTTCATTGGTGAGTGATATTCCATTGTACGTACGTACCACAACTTCTTTATCCATTTCTCGCTTTCTGGGATATTTAACTTGTACCGTAGACGAGGTTCTTGTAAACAGAGCCGTCTGAAACTTTGGGGTGGCTGTGTGTTTTTGATTTTAATTTCCCTAAGCTATAGGACCATAAGTGGAAGTGCCGTAGGCTCCGTTGCTTTGTTTTTTAGGTGTTTCAGGAAACACCATACACTTCTCCAGAGTGGCTGTTGGCAATTTACATCCCACCCATCAGCATAACCAGGCTCCCTGTTCTCCATGATCTGTGCTGCATTTCTGGATTTTACACTTTTTTCAGATGGCCCTTTTGACCGGGGGGCAGTGAGACTTCATTGTAGTGCAGATTTCTTTAACATGCTTGCTTGGTTGGCCAAAAAGTGCGTATGCGTTTTTTCCGGAATATATTCAGGAAAAAACGCATACGCCCTTTTTGGCCAAGTGCATCATTGTCGACGTTCTGCCTCTTTTCCTATGCTTTAAATGCAATTCCAGTCTACCCCCTGAAATCGTTTTCCTGCAATTCTGCCCCACTTTCAAGTCCTCTTCGCAGCCTTCCTTCAATATATTTTCGGACGATCGCTGTCATTTATAACTCTGCAGGTTTGTGAATTACAGTGCCCCTGAGCTCCTTTCTTCAAATCGCTTTCTTGTGAGCTGGCCGCAAACCCGCAGGATTGCTTCAGGCCCTAATCTGTTTCCGGCTCGGCATGCTGAGCCTTTGGTTAATTCCTCTTCCTGGTGGGAAATGAGCGTTAAATTAGCCCGTGCAGACACCTACAGCTAGTCTCTCATTGGTTCTCCCTATTCCTGTTCATCTTGCGCAGAAATTGCAAACTGTGCCAAACAGCAGGTTAAAGGCACTGACTCTCCAAGTGGGGAGAGTGTTAGTAAAGGGTCAGGAATTGTGAACCCGACTAAAAGGGGTCGAAAACTGAGATGCATTTGAAAACGTTTCCCGGTCACATGGTGCACCATACTGTGGGTTTCCCATGCATGTTTTAGCTGAAGGAAGAATCGCTTAAACCTGGAGAGTTGGGACCCATGGAATGGGTACTATGCAGTATGACTTCAAATGGTCTGCATTTGCTCATCGAACCTCACCAATGCTATCAGCCTGAAGTGTCCAACCTTATGTCTCACTCAGCTCTGGGTGTAGATGAGGTAAATCCAGGTTGCATCACAAGCCCTGATTGAATTATTTAAGAATTGCTCTCTATTTCAATGTCATTGTGTTTTGTTTTTGTAATTCATTTTGATAATGGGATTTATCGGATTTTCTCTGCTGCCTTCATGCAGCTGTTCACACGCTTGATTCTCTTATGGAGATATATAAATCCATGGGTTTGAAGATTCTTACTAGTCAGGTGTATTCCTAGGTGTTGAATATAGGGTGTTTAGCCCATTTGGTTGAGCAAGGGGTAGGTCTTGACTATTACATATTTGACGTATGGAATGGTATCTGTGCTAATTTCTATCTCTGGTTTTATGCAGCACCCCAACTCACCTTTCCCCTTACGCAAACATAAGTTGGTTTTCTAAATTTGAGACACTGTTCTGTTTTGTAATTCAGTTCATGTGTAGCCAAGATTACATTCGGTGTATTAGTGACATCTTATGATGTTTCATTTTCTGTGTGAGTTATTTCACTTAGAATCATCGTACCTGAATCCACTCATTATGCCACGACGGGCCAGAAGACATAGATTTCATTGGTGAGTGATATTCCATTGTACGTACGTACCACAACTTCTTTATCCATTTCTCGCTTTCTGGGATATTTAACTTGTACCGTAGACGAGGTTCTTGTAAACAGAGCCGTCTGAAACTTTGGGGTGGCTGTGTGTTTTTGATTTTAATTTCCCTAAGCTATAGGACCATAAGTGGAAGTGCCGTAGGCTCCGTTGCTTTGTTTTTTAGGTGTTTCAGGAAACACCATACACTTCTCCAGAGTGGCTGTTGGCAATTTACATCCCACCCATCAGCATAACAAGGCTCCCTGTTCTCCATGGCCTGTGCTGCATTTCTGGATTTTACACTTTTTTCAGATGGCCCTTTTGACTGCTGGGCAGTGAGACTTCATTGTAGTGCAGATTTCTTTAACATGCTTGCTTGGTTGGCCAAAAAGGGCGTATGCGTTTTTTCCTGAATATATTCAGGAAAAAACGCATACGCCCTTTTTGGCCAAGTGCATCATTGTCGACGTTCTGCCTCTTTTCCTATGCTTTAAATGCAATTCCAGTCTACCCCCTGAAATCGTTTTCCTGCAATTCTGCCCCGCTTTCAAGTCCTCTTCGCAGCCTTCCTTCAATATATTTTCGGACGATAGCTGTCATTTATAACTCTGCAGGTTTGTGAATTACAGTGCCCCTGAGCTCCTTTCTTCAAATCGCTTTCTTGTGAGCTGGCCGCAAACCTGCAGGATTGCTTCAGGCCCTAATCTGGTTCCTGCACGGCATGCTGAGCCTTTGGTTAATTCCTCTTCCTGGTTGGAAATGAGCGTTAAATTTGCCCGTGCAGACACCTACAGCTAGTCTCTCATTGGTTCTCCCTATTCCTGTTCATCTTGCGCAGAAATTGCAAACTGTGCCAAACAGGAGGTTAAAGCACTGACTCTCCAAGTGGGGAGAGTGTTAGTAAAGGGTCTGGAATTGTGAACCCGAGTAAAAGGGGACAAAAACTGAGATGCATTTGAAAACGTTTCCCGGTCACATGGTGCACCATACTGTGGGTTTCCCATGCATGCTTTAGCTGAAGGAAGAATCACTTAAACCAGGAGAGTTGGGACCCATGGAATGGGTACCATGTAGTATGACTTCAAATGGTCTGCATTTGCTCATCGAACCTCACCAATGCTATCAGCCCGAAGTGTCCAACCTTATGTCTCACTCAGCTCTGGGTTTTGATGAGGTAAATCCAGGTTGCATCACAAGCCCTGAATGAATTATTTAAGAATTGCTCTCTATTTCACTGTCATTGTGTTTTGTTTTGTAATTCATTTTGATAATAAGATTTATCGGATTTTTTCTGCTGCCTTCATGCAGCTGTACACACACTTGATTCTCTTATGGAGACATATAAGTCCATGGGTTTGAAGATTCTTACTAGTCAGGTGTATTCCTAGGTGTTGAATATAGGGTGTTTAGCCCATTTCGTTGAGCAAGGGGTAGGTCTTGACTATTACATATTTGACGTATGGAATGGTATCTGTGCTAATTTCTATCTCTGGTTTTATGCAGCACCCCAACTCACCTTTCCCCTTACGCAAACATAAGTTGGTTTTCTAAATTTGAGACCCTGTTCTGTTTTGTAATTCAGTTCATGTGTAGCCAAGATTACATTCGGTGTATTAGTGATATCTTATGATGTTTCATTTTCTGTGTGACTTATTTCACTTAGAATCATCGTACCTGAATCCTCTCATTATGCCACGATGGGCCAGATGACATAGATTTCATTGGTGAGTGATATTCCATTGTACGTATGTACCACAATTTCTTTATCCATTTCTCGCTTTCTGGGATATTTAACTTGTACCGTAGACGAGGTTCTTGTAAACAGAGCCGTCTGAAACTTTGGGGTGGCTGTGTGTTTTTGATTTTAATTTCCCTAAGCTATAGGACCATAAGTGGAAGTGCCGTAGGCTCCGTTGCTTTGTTTTTTAGGTGTTTCAGGAAACACCATACACTTCTCCAGAGTGGCTGTTGGCAATTTACATCCCACCCATCAGCATAACAAGGCTCCCTGTTCTCCATGGCCTGTGCTGCATTTCTGGATTTTACACTTTTTTCAGATGGCCCTTTTGACCGGGGGGCAGTGAGACTTCATTGTAGTGCAGATTTCTTTAACATGCTTGCTTGGTTGGCCAAAAAGGGCGTATGCGTTTTTTCCTGAATATATTCAGGAAAAAACGCATACGCCCTTTTTGGCCAAGTGCATCATTGTCGACGTTCTGCCTCTTTTCCTATGCTTTAAATGCAATTCCAGTCTACCCCCTGAAATCGTTTTCCTGCAATTCTGCCCCGCTTTCAAGTCCTCTTCGCAGCCTTCCTTCAATATATTTTTGGACGATAGCTGTCATTTATAACTCTGCAGGTGTGTGAATTACAGTGCCCCTGAGCTCCTTTCTTCAAATCGCTTTCTTGTGAGCTGGCCGCAAACCCGCAGGATTGCTTCAGGCCCTAATCTGTTTCCGGCTCGGCATGCTGAGCCTTTGGTTAATTCCTCTTCCTGGTGGGAAATGAGCGTTAAATTAGCCCGTGCAGACACCTACAGCTAGTCTCTCATTGCTTCTCCCTATTCCTGTTCATCTTGCGCAGAAATTGCAAACTGTGCCAAACAGCAGGTTAAAGGCACTGACTCTCCAAGTGGGGAGAGTGTTAGTAAAGGGTCAGGAATTGTGAACCCGACTAAAAGGGGACGAAAACTGAGATGCATTTGAAAACGTTTCCCGGTCACACGGTGCACCATACTGTGGGTTTCCCATGCATGTTTTAGCTGAAGGAAGAATCGCTTAAACCTGGAGAGTTGGGACCCATGGAATGGGTACTATGCAGTATGACTTCAAATGGTCTGCATTTGCTCATCGAACCTCACCAATGCTATCAGCCTGAAGTGTCCAACCTTATGTCTCACTCAGCTCTGGGTGTAGATGAGGTAAATCCAGGTTGCATCACAAGCCCTGAATGAATTATTTAAGAATTGCTCTCTATTTCACTGTCATTGTGTTTTGTTTTTGTAATTCATTTTGATAATGGGATTTATCGGATTTTCTCTGCTGCCTTCATGCAGCTGTTCACACGCTTGATTGTCTTATGGAGATATATAAATCCATGGGTTTGAAGATTCTTACTAGTCAGGTGTATTCCTAGGTGTTGAATATAGGGTGTTTAGCCCATTTGGTTGAGCAAGGGGTAGGTCTTGACTATTACATATTTGACGTATGGAATGGTATCTGTGCTAATTTCTATCTCTGGTTTTATGCAGCACCCCAACTCACCTTTCCCCTTACGCAAACATAAGTTGGTTTTCTAAATTTGAGACACTGTTCTGTTTTGTAATTCAGTTCATGTGTAGCCAAGATTACATTCGGTGTATTAGTGACATCTTATGATGTTTCATTTTCTGTGTGAGTTATTTCACTTAGAATCATCGTACCTGAATCCTCTCATTATGCCACGACGGGCCAGAAGACATAGATTTCATTGGTGAGTGATATTCCATTGTACGTACGTACCACAACTTCTTTATCCATTTCTCGCTTTCTGGGATATTTAACTTGTACCGTAGACGAGGTTCTTGTAAACAGAGCCGTCTGAAATTTTGGGGTGGCTGTGTGTTTTTGATTTTAATTTCCCTAAGCTATAGGACCATAAGTGGAAGTGCCGTAGGCTCCGTTGCTTTGTTTTTTAGGTGTTTCAGGAAACACCATACACTCCTCCAGAGTGGCTGTTGGCAATTTACATCCCACCCATCAGCATAACAAGGCTCCCTGTTCTCCATGATCGGTGCTGCATTTCTGGATTTTACACTTTTTTCAGATGGCCCTTTTGACTGCTGGGCAGTGAGACTTCATTGTAGTGCAGATTTCTTTAACATGCTTGCTTGGTTGGCCAAAAAGGGCGTATGCGTTTTTTCCTGAATATATTCAGGAAAAAACGCATACGCCCTTTTTGGCCAAGTGCATCATTGTCGACGTTCTGCCTCTTTTCCTATGCTTTAAATGCAATTCCAGTCTACCCCCTGAAATCGTTTTCCTGAAATTCTGCCCCGCTTTCAAGTCCTCTTCGCAGCCTTCCTTCAATATATTTTCGGACGATAGCTGTCATTTATAACTCTGCAGGTTTGTGAATTACAGTGCCCCTGAGCTCCTTTCTTCAAATCGCTTTCTTGTGAGCTGGCCGCAAACCCGCAGGATTGCTTCAGGCCCTAATCTGGTTCCTGCACGGCATGCTGAGCCTTTGGTTAATTCCTCTTCCTGGTTGGAAATGAGAGTTAAATTTGCCCGTGCAGACACCTACAGCTAGTCTCTCATTGGTTCTCCCTATTCCTGTTCATCTTGCGCAGAAATTGCAAACTGTGCCAAACAGGAGGTTAAAGGCACTGACTCTCCAAGTGGGGAGAGTGTTAGTAAAGGGTCTGGAATTGTGAACCCGAGCAAAAGGGGACAAAAACTGAGATGCATTTGAAAACGTTTCCCGGTCACATGGTGCACCATACTGTGGGTTTCCCATGCATGCTTTAGCTGAAGGAAGAATCACTTAAACCAGGAGAGTTGGGACCCATGGAATGGGTACCATGTAGTATGACTTCAAATGGTCTGCATTTGCTCATCGAACCTCACCAATGCTATCAGCCCGAAGTGTCCAACCTTATGTCTCACTCAGCTCTGGGTTTTGATGAGGTAAATCCAGGTTGCATCACAAGCCCTGAATGAATTATTTAAGAATTGCTCTCTATTTCACTGTCATTGTGTTTTGTTTTTGTAATTCATTTTGATAATAAGATTTATCGGATTTTCTCTGCTGCCTTCATGCAGCTGTACACACGCTTGATTCTCTTATGGAGACATATAAATCCATGGGTTTGAAGATTCTTACTAGTCAGGTGTATTCCTAGGTGTTGAATATAGGGTGTTTAGCCCATTTCGTTGAGCAAGGGGTAGGTCTTGACTATTACATATTTGACGTATGGAATGGTATCTGTGCTAATTTCTATCTCTGGTTTTATGCAGCACCCCAACTCACCTTTCCCCTTACGCAAACATAAGTTGGTTTTCTAAATTTGAGACCCTGTTCTGTTTTGTAATTCAGTTCATGTGTAGCCAAGATTACATTCGGTGTATTAGTGATATCTTATGATGTTTCATTTTCTGTGTGACTTATTTCACTTAGAATCATCGTACCTGAATCCTCTCATTATGCCACGATGGGCCAGATGACATAGATTTCATTGGTGAGTGATATTCCATTGTACGTATGTACCACAACTTCTTTATCCATTTTTCGCTTTCTGGGATATTTAACTTGTACCGTAGACGAGGTTCTTGTAAACAGAGCCGTCTGAAACTTTGGGGTGGCTGTGTGTTTTTGATTTTAATTTCCCTAAGCTATAGGACCATAAATGGAAGTGTCGTAGGCTCCGTTGCTTTGTTTTTTAGGTGTTTCAGGAAACACCATACACTTCTCCAGAGTGGCTGTTGGCAATTTACATCCCACCCATCAGCATAACAAGGCTCCCTGTTCTCCATGGCCTGTGCTGCATTTCTGGATTTTACACTTTTTTCAGATGGCCCTTTTGACCGGGGGGCAGTGAGACTTCATTGTAGTGCAGATTTCTTTAACATGCTTGCTTGGTTGGCCAAAAAGGGCGTATGCGTTTTTTCCTGAATATATTCAGGAAAAAACTCATACGCTCTTTTTGGCCAAGTGCATCATTGTCGACGTTCTGCCTCTTTTCCTATGCTTTAAATGCAATTCCAGTCTACCCCCTGAAATCGTTTTCCTGCAATTCTGCCCCGCTTTCAAGTCCTCTTCGCAGCCTTCCTTCAATATATTTTTGGACGATAGCTGTCATTTATAACTCTGCAGGTGTGTGAATTACAGTGCCCCTGAGCTCCTTTCTTCAAATCGCTTTCTTGTGAGCTGGCCGCAAACCCGCAGGATTGCTTCAGGCCCTAATCTGTTTCCGGCTCGGCATGCTGAGCCTTTGGTTAATTCCTCTTCCTGGTGGGAAATGAGCGTTAAATTAGCCCGTGCAGACACCTACAGCTAGTCTCTCATTGGTTCTCCCTATTCCTGTTCATCTTGCGCAGAAATTGCAAACTGTGCCAAACAGCAGGTTAAAGGCACTGACTCTCCAAGTGGGGAGAGTGTTAGTAAAGGGTCAGGAATTGTGAACCCGACTAAAAGGGGACGAAAACTGAGATGCATTTGAAAACGTTTCCCGGTCACACGGTGCACCATACTGTGGGTTTCCCATGCATGTTTTAGCTGAAGGAAAAAACGCTTAAACCTGGAGAGTTGGGACCCATGGAATGGGTACCATGCAGTATGACTTCAAATGGTCTGCATTTGCCCATCGAACCTCACCAATGCTATCAGCCTGAAGTGTCCAACCTTATGTCTCACTCAGCTCTGGCTGTAGATGAGGTAAATCCAGGTTGCATCACAAGCCCTGAATGAATTATTTAAGAATTGCTCTCTATTTCACTGTCATTCTGTTTTGTTTTTGTAATTCATTTTGATAATGGGATTTATCGGATTTTCTCTGCTGCCTTCATGCAGCTGTACACACGCTTGATTCTCTTATGGAGACATATAAATCCATGGGTTTGAAGATTCTTACTAGTCAGGTGTATTCCTAGGTGTTGAATATAGGGTGTTTAGCCCATTTGGTTGAGCAAAGGGTAGGTCTTGACTATTACATATTTGACGTATGGAATGGTATCTGTGCTAATTTCTATCTCTGGTTTTATGCAGCACCCCAACTCACCTTTCCCCTTACGCAAACATAAGTTGGTTTTCTAAATTTGAGACCCTGTTCTGTTTTGTAATTCAGTTCATGTGTAGCCAAGATTACATTCGGTGTATTAGTGATATCTTATGATGTTTCATTTTCTGTGTGACTTATTTCACTTAGAATCATCGTACCTGAATCCTCTCATTATGCCAAGATGGGCCAGATGACATAAATTTCATTGGTGAGTGATATTCCATTGTACGTACGTACCACAACTTCTTTATCCATTTCTCGCTTTCTGGGATATTTAACTTGTACCGTAGACGAGGTTCTTGTAAACAGAGCCGTCTGAAACTTTGGGGTGGCTGTGTGTTTTTGATTTTAATTTCCCTAAGCTATAGGACCATAAGTGGAAGTGCCGTAGGCTCCGTTGCTTTGTTTTTTAGGTGTTTCAGGAAACACCATACACTTCTCCAGAGTGGCTGTTGGCAATTTACATCCCACCCATCAGCATAACATGGCTCCCTGTTCTCCATGGCCTGTGCTGCATTTCTGGATTTTACACTTTTTTCAGATGGCCCTTTTGACCGGGGGGCAGTGAGACTTCATTGTAGTGCAGATTTCTTTAACATGCTTGCTTGGTTGGCCAAAAAGGGCGTATGCGTTTTTTCAGGAATATATTCAGGAAAAAACGCATACGCCCTTTTTGGCCAAGTGCATCATTGTCGACGTTCTGCCTCTTTTCCTATGCTTTAAATGCAATTCCAGTCTACCCCCTGAAATCGTTTTCCTGCAATTCTGCCCCGCTTTCAAGTCCTCTTCGCAGCCTTCCTTCAATATATTTTCGGACGATAGCTGTCATTTATAACTCTGCAGGTTTGTGAATTACAGTGCCCCTGAGCTCCTTTCTTCAAATCGCTTTCTTGTGAGCTGGCCGCAAACCCGCAGGATTGCTTCAGGCCCTAATCTGTTTCCGGCTCGGCATGCTGAGCCTTTGGTTAATTCCTCTTCCTGGTGGGAAATCAGCGTTAAATTAGCCCGTGCAGACACCTACAGCTAGTCTCTCATTGGTTCTCCCTATTCCTGTTCATCTTGCGCAGGAATTGCAAACTGTGCCAAACAGCAGGTTAAAGGCACTGACTCTCCAAGTGGGGAGAGTGTTAGTAAAGGGTCAGGAATTGTGAACCCGACTAAAAGGGGACGAAAACTGAGATGCATTTGAAAACGTTTCCCGGTCACACGGTGCACCATACTGTGGGTTTCCCATGCATGTTTTAGCTGAAGGAAGAATCGCTTAAACGTGGAGAGTTGGGACCCATGGAATGGGTACCATGCAGTATGACTTCAAATGGTCTGCATTTGCTCATCGAACCTCACCAATGCTATCAGCCTGAAGGGTCCAACCTTATGTCTCACTCAGCTCTGGGTGTAGATGAGGTAAATCCAGGTTGCATCACAAGCCCTGAATGAATTATTTAAGAATTGCTCTCTATTTCACTGTCATTGTGTTTGGTTTTTTAATTCATTTTGATAATGGGATTTATCAGATTTTCTCTGCTGCCTTCATGCAGCTGTACACACGCTTGATTCTCTTATGGAGACATATAAATCCATGGGTTTGAAGATTCTTACTAGTCAGGTGTATTCCTAGGCGTTGAATATAGGGTGTTTAGCCCATTTCGTTGAGCAAGGGGTATGTCTTGACTATTAAATATTTGACATATGGAATGGTATCTGTGCTAATTTCTAACTCTGGTTTTATGCAGCACCCCAACTCACCTTTCCCCTTACGCAAACATAAGTTGGGTTTCTAAATTTGAGTCCCTGTTCTGTTTTGTAATTCAGTTCATGTGTAGCCAAGATTACATTCGGTGTATTAGTGATATCTTATGATTCTTCATTTTCTGTGTGACTTATTTCACTTAGAATCATCGTACCTGAATCCACTCATTATGCCACGATGGGCCAGATGACATAGATTTCATTGGTGAGTGATATTCCATTGTACGTACGTACCACAACTTCTTTATCCATTTCTCGCTTTCTGGGATATTTAACTTGTACCATAGACGAGGTTCTTGTAAACAGAGCCGTCTGAAACTTTGGGGTGGCTGTGTGTTTTTGATTTTAATTTCCCTAAGCTATAGGACCATAAGTGGAAGTGCCGTAGGCTCCGTTGCTTTGTTTTTTAGGTGTTTCAGGAAACAACATACACTTCTCCAGAGTGGCTGTTGGCAATTTACATCCCATCCATCAGCATAACAATGCTCCCTGTTCTCCATGGCCTGTGCTGCATTTCTGGATTTTACACTATTTTCATATGGCCCTTTTGACCGGGGGGCAGTGAGACTTCATTGTAGTGCAGATTTCTTTAACATGCTTGCTTGGTTGGCCAAAAAGGTCGTATGCGTTTTTTCCTGAATATATTCGGGAACAAACGCATACGCCCTTTTTGGCCAAGTGCATCATTGTCGACGTTCTGCCTCTTTTCCTATGCTTTAAATGCAATTCAGGTCTACCCCCTGAAATCGTTTTCCTGCAATTCTGCCCCGCTTTCAAGTCCTCTTCGCAGCCTTCCTTCAATATATTTTCGGACGATAGCTGTCATTTATAACTCTGCAGGTTTGTGAATTACAGTGCCCCTGAGCTCCTTTCTTCAAATCGCTTTCTTGTGAGCTGGCCGCAAACCCGCAGGATTGCTTCAGGCCCTAATCTGGTTCCTGCACGGCATGCTGAGCCTTTGGTTAATTCCTCTTCCTGGTTGGAAATGAGCGTTAAATTTGCCCGTGCAGACACCTACAGCTAGTCTCTCATTGGTTCTCCCTATTCCTGTTCATCTTGCGCAGAAATTGCAAACTGTGCCAAACAGGAGTTTAAAGGCACTGACTCTCCAAGTGGGGAGAGTGTTAGTAAAGGGTCTGGAATGGTGAACCCGAGTAAAAGGGGACAAAAACTGAGATGCATTTGAAAACGTTTCCCGGTCACATGGTGCACCATACTGTGGGTTTCCCATGCATGCTTTAGCTGAAGGAAGAATCACTTAAACCAGGAGAGTTGGGACCCATGGAATGGGTACCATGTAGTATGACTTCAAATGGTCTGCATTTGCTCATCGAACCTCACCAATGCTATCAGCCCGAAGTGTCCAACCTTATGTCTCACTCAGCTCTGGGTTTAGATGAGGTAAATCCAGGTTGCATCACAAGCCCTGAATGAATTATTTAAGAATTGCTCTCTATTTCACTGTCATTGTGTTTTGTTTTTGTAATTCATTTTGATAATAAGATTTATCGGATTTTCTCTGCTGCCTTCATGCAGCTGTACACACGCTTGATTCTCTTATGGAGACATATAAATCCATGGGTTTGAAGATTCTTACTAGTCAGGTGTATTCCTAGGTGTTGAATATAGGGTGTTTAGCCCATTTCGTTGAGCAAGGGGTAGGTCTTGACTATTACATATTTGACGTATGGAATGATATCTGTGCTAATTTCTATCTCTGGTTTTATGCAGCACCCCAACTCACCTTTCCCCTTACGCAAACATAAGTTGGTTTTCTAAATTTGAGACCCTGTTCTGTTTTGTAATTCTGTTCATGTGTAGCCAAGATTACATTCGGTGTATTAGTGATATCTTATGATGTTTCATTTTCTGTGTGACTTATTTCACTTAGAATCATCGTACCTGAATCCTCTCATTATGCCACGACGGGCCAGATGACATAGATTTCATTGGTGAGTGATATTCCATTGTACGTACGTACCACAACTTCTTTATCCATTTCTCGCTTTCTGGGATATTTAACTTGTACCGTAGACGAGGTTCTTGTAAACAGAGCCGTCTGAAACTTTGGGGTGGCTGTGTGTTTTTGATTTTAATTTCCCTAAGCTATAGGACCATAAGTGGAAGTGCCGTAGGCTCCGTTGCTTTGTTTTTTAGGTGTTTCAGGAAACACCATACACTTCTCCAGAGTGGCTGTTGGCAATTTACATCCCACCCATCAGCATAACAAGGCTCCCTGTTCTCCATGGCCTGTGCTGCATTTCTGGATTTTACACTTTTTTCAGATGGCCCTTTTGACCGGGGGGCAGTGAGACTTCATTGTAGTGCAGATTTCTTTAACATGCTTGCTTGGTTGGCCAAAAAGTGCGTATGCGTTTTTACCTGAATATATTCAGGAAAAAACGCATACGCCCTTTTTGGCCAAGTGCATCATTGTCGACGTTCTGCCTCTTTTCCTATGCTTTAAATGCAATTCCAGTCTACCCCCTGAAATCGTTTTCCTGCAATTCTGCCCCGCTTTCAAGTCCTCTTCGCAGCCTTCCTTCAATATATTTTCGGACGATAGCTGTCATTTATAACTCTGCAGGTTTGTGAATTACAGTGCCCCTGAGCTCCTTTCTTCAAATCGCTTTCTTGTGAGCTGGCCGCAAACCCGCAGGATTGCTTCAGGCCCTAATCTGTTTCCGGCTCGGCATGCTGAGCCTTTGGTTAATTCCTCTTCCTGGTGGGAAATGAGCGTTAAATTAGCCCGTGCAGACACCTACAGCTAGTCTCTCGTTGGTTCTCCCTATTCCTGTTCATCTTGCGCAGAAATTGCAAACTGTGCCAAACAGCAGGTTAAAGGCACTGACTCTCCAAGTGGGGAGAGTGTTAGTAAAGGGTCAGGAATTGTGAACCCAACTAAAAGGGGACGAAAACTGAGATGCATTTGAAAACGTTTCCCGGTCACACGGTGCACCATACTGTGGGTTTCCCATGCATGTTTTAGCTGAAGGAAGAATCGCTTAAACGTGGAGAGTTGGGACCCATGGAATGGGTACCATGCAGTATGACTTCAAATGGTCTGCATTTGCTCATCGAACCTGAACAATGCTATCAGCCCGAAGTTTCCAACCTTATGTCTCACTCAGCTCTGGGTTTTGATGAGGTAAATCCAGGTTGCATCACAAGCCCTGAATGAATTATTTAAGAATTGCTCTCTATTTCACTGTCATTGTGTTTTGTTTTTGTAATTCATTTTGATAGTTGGATTTATCGGATTTTCTCTGCTGCCTTCATGCAGCTGTACACACGCTTGATTCTCTTATGGAGACATATAAATCCATGGGTTTCAAGATTCTTTCTACTCAGGTGTATTTCTAGGCGTTGAATATAGGGTTTTTAGCCCATTTCGTTGAGCAAGGGGTAGGTTTGACTATTACATATTTGACGTATGGAATGGTATCTGTGCTAATTTCTATCTCTGGTTTTATGCAGCACCCCAACTCACCTTTCCCCTTACGCAAACATAAGTTGGTTTTCTAAATTTGAGACCCTGTTCTGTTTTGTAATTCAGTTCATGTGTAGCCAAGATTACATTCGGTGTATTAGTGATATCTTATGATGTTTCAGTTTCTGTGTGACTTATTTCACTTAGAATCATCGTACCTGAATCCACTCATTATGCCACGACGGGCCAGATGACATAGATTTCATTGGTGAGTGATATTCCATTGTACGTACGTACCACAACTTCTTTATCCATTTCTCGCTTTCTGGGATATTTAACTTGTACCATAGACGAGGTTCTTGTAAACAGAGCCGTCTGAAACTTTGGGGTGGCTGTGTGTTTTTGATTTTAATTTCCCTAAGCTATAGGACCATAAGTGGAAGTGCCGTAGGCTCCGTTGCTTTGTTTTTTAGGTGTTTCAGGAAACACCATACACTTCTCCAGAGTGGCTGTTGGCAATTTACATCCCACCCATCAGCATAACAAGGCTCCCTGTTCTCCATGGCCTGTGCTGCATTTCTGGATTTTACACTTTTTTCAGATGGCCCTTTTGACCGGGGGGCAGTGAGACTTCATTGTAGTGCAGATTTCTTTAACATGCTTGCTTGGTTGGCCAAAAAGGGCGTATGCGTTTTTTCTTGAATATATTCAGGAAAAAAGGCATACGCCCTTTATGGCCAAGTGCATCATTGTCGACGTTCTGCCTCTTTTCCTATGCTTTAAATGCAATTCCAGTCTACCCCTGAAATCGTTTTCCTGCAATTCTGCCCCGCATTCAAGTCCTCTTCGCAGCCTTCCTTCAATATATTTTTGGACGATAGCTCTCATTTATAACACTGCAGGATTCTGAATTACTTGGCCCATGAGCTCCTTTCTTCAAATCGCTTTCTTGTGAGCTGGCCGCAAACCCGCAAGATTGCTTCAGGCCCTAATCTGTTTCCGGCTCGGCATGCTGAGCCTTTGGTTAATTCCTCTTCCTGGTTGGAAATGAGCGTTAAATTTGCCCATGCAGACACCTACAGCTAGTCTCTCATTGGTTCTCCCTATTCCTGTTCATCTTGCGCAGAAATTGCAAACTGTGCCAAACAGGAGGTTAAAGGCACTGACTCTCCAAGTGGGGAGAGTGTTAGTAAAGGGTCTGGAATTGTGAACCCGACTAAAAGGGGACGAAAACTGAGATGCATTTGAAAACGTTTCCCGGTCACATGGTGCACCATACTGTGGGTTTCCCATGCATGTTTTAGCTGAAGGGAGAATCGCTTAAACCTGGAGAGCTGGGACCCATGGAATGGGTACCATGCAGTATGACTTCAAATGGTCTGCATTTGCTCATCGAACCTCACCAATGCTATCAGCCTGAAGTGTCCAACCTTATGTCTCACTCAGCTCTGGGTGTAGATGAGGTAAATCCAGCTTGCATCACAAGCCCTGAATGAATTATTTAAGAATTGCTCTCTATTTCACTGTCATTCTGTTTTGTTTTTGTAATTCATTTTGATAATGGGATTTATCGGATTTTCTCTGCTGCCTTCATGCAGCTGTACACACGCTTGATTCTCTTATGGAGACATATAAATCCATGGGTTTGAATATTCTTTCTAGTCAGGTGTATTCCTAGACGTTGAATATAGGGTGTTTAGCCCATTTGGTTGAGCAAGGGGTAGGTCTTGACTATTACATATATGACGTATGGAATGGTATCTGAGCTAATTTCTATCTCTGGTTTTATGCAGCACCCCAACTCACCTTTCCCCTTAAGCAAACATAAGTTGGTTTTCTAAATTTGAGTCCCTGTTCTGTTTTGTAATTCAGTTCATGTGTAGCCAAGATTACATTCGGTGTATTAGAGGTATCTTATGATGTTTCATTTTCTGTGTGAGTTATTTCACTTAGAATCATCGTACCTGAATCCACTCATTATGCCACGACGGGCCAGATGACATAGATTTCATTGGTGAGTGATATTCCATTGTACGTACGTACCACAACTTCTTTATCCATTTTTCGCTTTCTGGGATATTTAACTTGTACCGTAGACGAGGTTCTTGTAAACAGAGCCGTCTGAAACTTTGAGGTGGCTGTGTGTTTTTGATTTTAATTTCCCTAAGCTATAGGACCATAAGTGGAAGTGCCGTAGGCTCCATTGCTTTGTTTTTTAGGTGTTTCAGGAAACACCATACACTTCTCCAGAGTGGCTGTTGGCAATTTACATCCCACCCATCAGCATAACAAGGCTCCCTGTTCTCCATGGTCTGTGGTGCATTTCTGGATTTTACACTTTTTTCAGATGGCCCTTTTGACCGGTGGGCAGTGAGACTTCATTGTAATGCAGATTTCTTTAACATGCTTGCTTGGTTTGCCAAAAAGTGCGTATGCGTTTTTTCCTGAATATATTCAGGAAAAAACGCATACGCCCTTTTTGGCCAAGTGCATCATTATCGACGTTCTGCCTCTTTTCCTATGCTTTAAATGCAATTCCAGTCTACCCCCTGAAATCGTTTTCCTGCAATTCTGCCCCGCTTTCAAGTCCTCTTCGCAGCCTTCCTTCAATATATTTTCGGACGATAGCTGTCATTTATAACTCTGCAGGTTTGTGAATTACAGTGCCCCTGAGCTCCTTTCTTCAAATCGCTTTCTTGTGAGCTGACCGCAAACCCGCATGATTGCTTCAGGCCCTAATCTTGTTCCTGCACGGCATGCTGAGCCTTTGGTTAATTCCTCTTTCTGGTTGGAAATGAGCGTTAAATTTGCCCGTACAGACACCTACAGCTAGTCTCTCATTGGTTCTCCCTATTCCTGTTCATCTTGCGCAGAAATTGCAAACTGTGCCAAACAGGAGGTTAAAGGCACTGACTCTCCAAGTGGGGAGAGTGTTAGTAAAGGGTCTGGAATTGTGAACCCGAGTAAAAGGGGACAAAAACTGAGATGCATTTGAAAACGTTTCCCGGTCACATGGTGCACCATACTGTGGGTTTCCCATGCATGCTTTAGCTGAAGGAAGAATCACTTAAACCTGGAGAGTTGGGACCCATGGAATGTGTACCATGCAGTATGATTTCAAATCGTCTGCATTTGCTCATCGAACCTCACCAATGCTATCAGCCCGAAGTGTCCAACCTTATGTCTCACTCAGCTCTGGGTTTAGATGAGGTAAATCCAGGTTGCATCACAAGCCCTGTATGAATTATTTAAGAATTGCTCTCTATTTCACTGTCATTGTGTTTGGTTTTTTAATTCATTTTGATAATGGGATTTATCAGATTTTCTCTGCTGCCTTCATGCAGCTGTACACACGCTTGATTCTCTTATGGAGACATATAAATCCATGGGTTTGAAGATTCTTACTAGTCAGGTGTATTCCTAGGCGTTGAATATAGGGTGTTTAGCCCATTTCGTTGAGCAAGGGGTATGTCTTGACTATTACGTATTTGACATATGGAATGGTATCTGTGCTAATTTCTAACTCTGGTTTTATGCAGCACCCCAACTCACCTTTCCCCTTACGCAAACATAAGTTGGTTTTCCAAATTTGAGACCCTGTTCTGTTTTGTAATTCAGTTCATGTGTAGCCAAGATTACATTCGGTGTATTAGTGATATCTTATGATGTTTCATTTTCTGTGTGACTTATTTCACTTAGAATCATCGTACCTGAATCCACTCATTATGCCACGACGGGCCAGATGACATAGATTTCATTGGTGAGTGATATTCCATTGTACGTATGTACCACAACTTCTTTATCCATTTTTCGCTTTCTGGGATATTTAACTTGTACCGTAGACGAGGTTCTTGTAAACAGAGCCGTCTGAAATTTTGGGGTGGCTGTGTGTTTTTGATTTTAATTTCCCTAAGCTATAGGACCATAAGTGGAAGTGCCGTAAGCTCCGTTGCTTTGTTTTTTAGGTGTTTCAGTAAACACCATACACTTCTCCAGAGTGGCTGTTGGCAATTTACATCCCACCCATCAGCATAACAAGGCTCCCTGTTCTCCATGGCCTGTGCTGAATTTCTGGATTTTACACATTTTTCAGATGGCCCTTTTGACCGGGGGCAGTGAGACTTCATTGTAGTGCAGATTTCTGTAACATGCTTGCTTGGTTGGCCAAAAAGGGCGTATGCGTTTTTTCCTGAATATATTCAGGAAAAAACGTATACGCCCTTTTTGGCCAAGTGCATCATTGTCGACGTTCTGCCTCTTTTCCTATGCTTTAAATGCAATTCCAGTCTACCCCCTGAAATCGTTTTCCTGCAATTCTGCCCCGCTTTCCAGTCCTCTTCGCAGCCTTCCTTCAATATATTTTCGGACGATAGCTGTCATTTATAACTCTGCAGGTTTTTGAATTACAGTGCCCCTGAGCTCCTTTCTACAAATCGCTTTCTTGTGAGCTGGCCGCAAACCCGCCGGATTGCTTCAGGCCCTAATCTGGTTCCTGCACGGCATGCTGAGCCTTTGGTTAATTCCTCTTCCTGGTTGGAAATGAGCGTTAAATTTGCCCGTGCAGACACCTACAGCTAGTCTCTCATTGGTTCTCCCTATTCCTGTTCATCTTGCGCAGAAATTGCAAACTGTGCCAAACAGCAGGTTAAAGGCACTGACTCTCCAAGTGGGGAGAGTGTTAGTAAAGGGTCTGGAATTGTGAACCCGAGGAAAAGGGGACGAAAACTGAGATGCATTTGAAAACGTTTCCCGGTCACACGGTGCACCATACTGTGGGTTACCCATGCATGTTTTAGCTGAAGGAAAAATCGCTTAAACCTGGAGATTTGGGACCCATGGAATGGGTACCATGCAGTATGACTTCAAATGGTCTGCATTTGCTCATCGAACCTCACCAATGCTATCAGCCTGAAGTGTCCATCCTTATGTCTCTCTCAGCTCCGGGTGTAGATGAGGTAAATCCAGGTTGCATCACAAGCCCTGAATGAATTATTTAAGAATTGCTCTCTATTTCACTGTCATTCTGTTTTGTTTTTGTAATTCATTTTGATAATGGGATTTATCGGATTTTCTCTGCTGCCTTCATGCAGCTGTACACACGCTTGATTCTCTTATGGAGACATATAAATCCATGGGTTTGAATATTCTTTCTAGTCAGGTGTATTCCTAGACGTTGAATATAGGGTGTTTAGCCCATTTGGTTGAGCAAGGGGTAGGTCTTGACTATTACATATTTGACGTATGGAATGGTATCTGTGCTAATTTCTATCTCTGGTTTTATGCAGCACCCCAACTCACCTTTCCCCTTAAGCAAACATAAGTTGGTTTTCTAAATTTGAGACCCTATTCTGTTTTGTAATTCAGTTCATGTGTAGCCAAGATTACATTCCGTGTATTAGTGACATCTTATGATGTTTCATTTTCTGTGTGAGTTATTTCACTTAGAATCATCGTACCTGAATCCACTCATTATGCCACGACGGGCCAGATGACATAGATTTCATTGGTGAGTGATATTCCATTGTACGTACGAACCACAACTTCTTTATCCATTTTTCACTTTCTGGGATATTTAACTTGTACCGTAGACGAGGTTCTTGTAAACAGAGCCGTCTGAAACTTTGGGGTGGCTGTGTGTTTTTGATTTTAATTTCCCTAAGCTATAGGACCATAAGTGGAAGTGCCGTAGGCTCCGTTGCTTTGTTTTTTAGGTGTTTCAGGAAACACCATACACTTCTCCAGAGTGGCTCTTGGCAATTTACATCCCACCCATCAGCATAACAAGGCTCCCTGTTCTCCATGGCCTGTCCTGTGTTTCTGGTTTTTACACTGTTTTCAGATGGCCCTTTTGACGAATGGGAAATGAGACTTCATTGTAGTGCAGATTTCCATTGCTCGAGTGCTTGGTTGGCCAAAAAGGGCATATGCATTTTTTCCTGAATATATTCAGGAAAAAATGTATATGCACTTTTGTCCAAGTGCATCACTGTCAAAGATCTGCCGCATTTCACATGCTTTAAATGCAATTCCAATCTTCCTCCTGAAATATGATTCCTGCATTTCTGCCTCGTTTTCAAGTCCTCTTTGCAGACTTACTTCAATATATTTTTCCAATAGCTGTCATTTATAACTCTGCAGGTTTGTGAATTACAGTGCCCGTGATTTCCTTTCTTAACTCGTTTCCTTGAAAGCTGGCCACAGAACCGCAGGTTTGCTTCAGGCCATAATCAGGGTCCGGCATGGCACTCTGAGCCGTTGGTTAATTCCTCTTCCTGGTGGGAAATTAGAGTTCAATGTGCCCCTCCAGACACCTGCCTCACTCCCAGCCCCTTGGTGATGTGTGTCCTCTGGTTTGAGGCCACATGTGCTGGATTCCTCACCTTTGGCTGATGTGGCCCCACTGGTGTGAGGACACTCCTGCTTGGTTCCCATCCCCTTGGTGATGTGGGCCCTCCGGTGAGAGTCTGATCCTGGTTGGGTTACTCACACTTCTGTGAGGTGGGCCCTCTTCTCTGAGGTCACTCCTGCCTGGCTGGCACACCCCGCCTTGGTGACGTCGGCCATCTAGTGGGAGTTGGTGCCTGCTGGGAGTCTCCTCCCCTCGGTAATGAGGGCCCTCTGGCGTCAGGCCCTAACTCCTGGGCTCCCAAAATTTTCGGCTGTGCGCCCTGTGGTACGAGTACATTCCTGCCAAGTTCACAACCTCATGGGAATGTGGGCCTTCTGCTCTGCGGTCCCAACGGTGGGTTGCTCAGTTTCATGATGAGGGCCCTCTGGTGTGAGTTCACTCCGGCCTGGATCCCATAGCCACGCTGCTCCTGGCCACCTGCGGGGAGGTTATAACTGCGCGATTCCTCACCTTTTTTCTTCTATGGGCCCTCTGTTTTGAGACTCCTCCTGCCTGCCTCACTCCCAGCCCCTTGGTGATGTGTGTCCTCTGGTTTGAGGCCACGTGTGCTAGGTCCCTCACCTTTTGATGATGTGGCCCCACTGGTGTGAGGAAACTCCTGCCTGGTTCCTATCCCCTTGATGATGTGGGCCCTATGGTGAGAGTTTGATCATGGCTGGGTTCCTCACCCTTCTGTGAGGTGGGCCCTCTGCTGTGAGGTCACTCCTGCCTGGCTGGCACACCCCGCCTGGGCAACATCGGCCCTCTTGTGGCAGTTGTAGCCTGCTGGGAGCCTCCTCCCCTCAGTGATGAGGGCCCTCTTGCGTCAGGCCCTAACTGCTGGGTACCCACATTTTCTGATACGTGCTAAGTGGTGCGAGGACACTCCTGCAAAGTTCCCATCCCCATGGGGATGTGGGCCTTCTGCTCTTAGCTCCCAATGTCTGGGTTGCTCACAGTTTCATGATGTGGGCCCTCTGCTGTGAGTTTACTGCAGCCTGGATCGCATAGACTTGGTGCTCTGGGCCACCTGCTGGGAGGTTCCCACTGCAAGATTCCTCAGCTTTTTTATTCTATGGGCCCTGTGTTGTGAGGCTCCTCCTGCCTGCCTCACTCCGAGCCCCTTGGAGATGTGGGTCCTCTGGTTTAGGCCACATGTTCCGGGTTCCTCACCTTTCTATGATTTGGCCACACTGGTGTGAGGACACTCCTGCCTGGTTCAGATCCCATTGGTGATGTGGGCCCTCTGGTGAGAGTCTTATCCTGGCTGGGTTCCTCACACTTCTGTGAGGTAGGCCCTCTGCTCGGAGGTCACTCCTGCCTGGCTGTCACATGTCACCTTGGCGACATGGGCCCTCAGTTGGGAGTTGGTGCCTGCTTGGAGTCTCCTCCCCTTGGTAATGAGGGCCCTCTGACGTCAGGCCCTAACTTCTGGGCTTCCAAAATTCTCTGATGTGTGCCCTGTGGTGCGAGTACACTTATGCCATGTTCCCAACCACATGGGAATGTGGGCCTTCTGCTCTGAGGTCCCAACGGCTGGGTTGTTCACAGTTTCATGATGAGGGCCCTCTGTTTTGAGTTCAGTCAGGTCTGGATCCCATAGCCTCGCTGCTCCTGGCCGCCTGCTAGGATGTTCCAACTGCGAGATTCCTCACCATTTTTATTCTATGGTCCCTGTTTTGAGGCTCCTCCTGTCTGCCTCACTCCCAGCCCCTTGGTGATATGTGTCCTCTGGTTTGAAGCCATGTGTGCTGGGTCACTCACATTTCGGTGATGAGGCCCCACTGGTGTGAGGACACTCCAGCCTGGTGCCCATTCCCTTGGTGATGCGGACCCTGTGGTGAGAGTCTGATCCTGGCTGGGCTCCTTACCCTTCTGTGAGGTGGGCCCTCTGATGTGAGGTCACTCCTGCCTGGCTGGCTCACATCGCCTTGGCGATGTGGGCCCTCTGTTGGCCACGAAAGCATGCTGGGAGCCCTCTACCCTCTGTAATGAGGGCCCTGAAAAAACGCATATGCACTTTTTGACCAAGTGCATCATGTCGAAGTTCTGCCTCTTTTCCTATGCTTTAAATGAATTCCAGTCTGCCCCCTGAAATCGTTTTCCTGCAATTCTGCCCCGCTTACAAATCCTCTTCACAGCCTTCCTTCAATATATTTTTGGACAATAGCTATCAGTTATAACTCTGCAGGTTTGTAAATTACAGTGCCCCTGAGCTCCTTTCTTCAACTCGCTTTCTTGTGAGCTGGCCGCAAACCCGCAGGATTGCTTCAGGCCCTAATCTTGTTCCGGCACGGCATGCTGAGCCTTTGGTTAATTCCTCTTCCTGGTTGGAAATGAGCGTTAAATTTGCCCGTGCAGACACCTACAGCTAGTCTCTCATTGGTTCTCCCTATTCCTGTTCATCTTGCGCAGAAATTGCAAACTGTGCCAAACAGCAGGTTAAAGGCACTGACTCTACAAGTGGGGAGAGTGTTAGTAAAGGGTCTGGAATTGTGAACCCGAGTAAAAGAGGACAAAAACTGAGATGCATTTGAAAACGTTTCCTGGTCACACAGTGCACCAAACTTTGGGTTTCCCATGCATGCTTTAGCTGAAGGAAGAATCGCTTAAACCTGGAGAGTTGGGACCCATGGAATGGGTACCATGCAGTATGACTTCAAATGGCCTGCATTTGCTCATCGAACCTCAGCAATGCTATCAGCCCGAAGTGTCCAACCTTATCTCTCACTCAGCTCTGGGTGTAGATGAGGTAAATCCAGGTTGCATCACAAGCCCTGAATGAATTATTTAAGAATTGCTCTCTATTTCACTGTCTTTGTTTTTTGTTTTTGTAATTCATTTTGATAATGGGATTTATCGGATTTTCTCTGCTGCCTTCATGCAGCTGTACACACGCTTGATTCTCTTATGGAGACATATAAATCCATGGGTTTGAAGATTCTTACTAGTCAGGTGTATCCCTAGGCGTTGAATATAGGGTGTTTAGCCCATTTCGTTGAGCAAGGGGTAGGTCTTGACTGTTACATATTTGACGTATGGAATGGTATCTGTGCTAATTTCTATCTCTGGTTTTATGCAGCACCCCAAATCACCTTTCCCCTTAAGCAAACATAAGTTGGTTTTCTAAATTTGAGACCCTGTTCTGTTTTGTAATTCAGTTCATGTGTAGCCAAGATTACATTCGGTGTATTAGTGATATCTTATGATGTTTCATTTTCTGTGTGACTTATTTCACTTAGAATCATCGTACCTGAATCCACTCATTATGCCACGACGGGCCAGATGACATAGATTTCATTGGTGAGTGATATTCCATTGTACGTACGTACCACAACTTCTTTATCCATTTTTTGCTTTCTGGGATATTTAACTTGTACTGTAGACGAGGTTCTTGTAAACAGAGCCGTCTGAAACTTTGGGGTGGCTGTGTGTTTTTGATTTTAATTTCCCTAAGCTATAGGACCATAAGTGGAAGTGCCGTAGGCTCCGTTGCTTTGTTTTTTAGGTGTTTCAGGAAACACCATACACTTCTCCAGAGTGGCTCTTGGCAATTTACATCCCACCCATCAGCATAACAAGGCTCCCTGTTCTCCATGGCCTGTGCTGCATTTCTGGATTTTACACTTTTTTCAGATGGCCCTTTTGACCGGTGGGCAGTGAGACTTCATTGTAGTGCAGATTTCTTTAACATGCTTGCTTGGTTGGCCAAAAAGTGCATATGCGTTTTTTCCTGAATATATTCAGGAAAAAACGCATACGCCCTTTTTGGCCAAGTGCATCATTGTCGACGTTCTGCCTCTTTTCCTATGCTTTAAATGCAATTCCAGTCTACCCCCTGAAATCGTTTTCCTGCAATTCTGCCCCGCTTTCAAGTCCTCTTCGCAGCCTTCTTTCAATATATTTTCAGACGATAGCTGTCATTTATAACTCTGCAGGTTTGTGAATTACAGTGCCCCTGAGCTCCTTTCTTCAAATCGCTTTCTTGTCAGCTGGCGGCAAACCCGCAGGATTGCTTCAGGCCCTAATCTGGTTCCTGCACGGCATGCTGAGCCTTTGGTTAATTCCTCTTCCTGGTTGGAAATGAGCGTTAAATTTGCCCGTGCAGACACCTACAGCTAGTCTCTCATTGGTTCTCCTTATTCCTGTTCATCTTGCGCAGAAATTGCAAACTGTGCCAAACAGGAGGTTAAAGGCACTGACTCTCCAAGTGGGGAGAGTGTTAGTAAAGGGTCTGGAATTGTGAACCCGAGTAAAAGGGGACAAAAACTGAGATGCATTTGAAAACGTTTCCCGGTCACATGGTGCACCATACTGTGGGTTTCCCATGCATGCTTTAGCTGAAGGAAGAATCACTTAAACCTGGAGAGTTGGGACCCATGGAATGGGTACCAGGCAGTATGATTTCAAATGGTCTGCATTTGCTCATCGAACCTCACCAATGCTATCACCCCGAAGTGTCCAACCTTATGTCTCACTCAGCTCTGGGTTTAGATGAGGTAAATCCAGGTTGCATCACAAGCCCTGAATGAATTATTTAAGAATTGCTCTCTATTTCACTGTCATTGTGTTTGGTTTTTTAATTCATTTTGATAATGGGATTTATCAGATTTTCTCTGCTGCCTTCATGCAGCTGTACACACGCTGGATTCTCTTATGGAGACATATAAATCCATGGGTTTGAAGATTCTTACTAGTCAGGTGTATTCCTAGGCGTTGAATATAGGGTGTTTAGCCCATTTCGTTGAGCAAGGGGTATGTCTTGACTATTACGTATTTGACATATGGAATGGTATCTGTGCTAATTTCTAACTCTGGTTTTATGCAGCACCCCAACTCACCTTTCCCCTTATGCAAACATAAGTTGGTTTTCTAAATTTGAGACCCTGTTCTGTTTTGTAATTCAGTTCATGTGTAGCCAAGATTACATTCGGTTTATTAGTGATATCTTATGATGTTTCATTTTCTGTGTGACTTATTTCACTTAGAATCATCGTACCTGAATCCACTCATTATGCCACGACGGGCCAGATGACATAGATTTCATTGGTGAGTGATATTCCATTGTACGTACGTACCACAACTTCTTTATCCATTTCTCGCTTTCTGGGATATTTAACTTGTACCGTAGACGAGGTTCTTGTAAACAGAGCCGTCTGAAACTTTGGGGTTGCTGTGTGTTTTTGATTTTAATTTCCCTAAGCTATAGGACCATAAGTGGAAGTGCCGTAGGCTCCGTTGCTTTGTTTTTTAGGTGTTTCAGGAAACACCATACACTTCTCCAGAGTGGCTGTTGGCAATTTACATCCCACCCATCAGCATAACAAGGCTTCCTGTTCTCCATGGCCTGTGCTGCATTTCTGGATTTTACACTTTTTTCAGATGGCCCTTTTGACCGGGGGGCAGTGAGACTTCATTGTAGTGCAGATTTCTTTAACATGCTTGCTTGGTTGGCCAAAAAGGGCGTATGCGTTTTTTCCTGAATATATTCGGGAAAAAACGCATACGCCCTTTTTGGCCAAGTGCATCATTGTCGACGTTCTGCCTCTTTTCCTATGCTTTAAATGCAATTCCAGTCTACCCCCTGAAATCGTTTTCCTGCAATTCTGCCCCGCTTTCAAGTCCTCTACGCAGCCTTCCTTCAATATATTTTCGGACGATAGCTGTCATTTATAACTCTGCAGGTTTGTGAATTACAGTGCCCCTGAGCTCCTTTCTTCAAATCGCTTTCTTGTGAGCTGGCCGCAAACCCGCAGGTTTGCTTCAGGCCCTAATCTCTTTCCGGCTCGGCATGCTGAGCCAGTGGTTAATTCCTCTTCCTGGTGGGAAATGAGCGTTAAATTAGCCCGTGCAGACACCTACAGCTAGTCTCTCATTGGTTCTCCCTATTCCTGTTCATGTCGCGCAGAAATTGCAAACTGTGCCAAACAGCAGGTTAAAGGCACTGACTCTCCAAGTGGGGAGAGTGTTAGTAACGGGTCTGGAATTGTGAACCCGACTAAAAGGGGACGAAAACTGAGATGCATTTGAAAACGTTTCCCGGTCACACGGTGCACCATACTGTGGGTTTCCCATGCATGTTTTAGCTGAAGGAAGAATCGCTTAAACCTGGAGAGTTGGGACCCATGGAATGGGTACCATGCAGTATGACTTCAAATGGTCTGCATTTGCTCATCGAACCTCAACAATGCTATCAGCCTGAAGTGTCCAACCATATGTCTCACTCAGCTCTGGGTGTAGATGAGGTAAATCCAGGTTGCATCACAAGCCCTGAATGAATTATTTAAGAATTGCTCGCTATTTCACTGTCATTCTGTTTGGTTTTTGTAATTCATTTTGATAATGGGATTTATCGGATTTTCTCTGCTGCCTTCATGCAGCTGTACACACGCTTGATTCTCTTATGGAGACATATACATCCATGGGTTTGAATATTCTTTCTAGTCAGGTGTATTCCTAGACGTTGAATATAGGGTGTTTAGCCCATTTGGTTGAGCAAGGGGTAGGTCTTGACTATTACATATTTGACGTATGGAATGGTATCTGTGCTAATTTCTATCTCTGGTTTTATGCAGCACCCCAACTCACCGTTCCCCTTAAGCAAACATAAGTTGGTTTTCTAAATTTGAGACCCTGTTCTGTTTTGTAATTCAGATCATATGTAGCCAAGATTACATTCCGTGTATTAGTGACATCTTATGATGTTTCATTTTCTGTGTGACTTATTTCACTTAGAATCATCGTACCTGAATCCACTCATTATGCCACGACGGGCCAGATGACATAGATTTCATTGGTGAGTGATATTCCATTGTACGTACGTACCACAACTTCTTTATCCATTTTTCACTTTCTGGGATATTTAACTTGTACCGTAGACGAGGTTCTTGTAAACAGAGCCGTCTGAAACTTTGGGGTGGCTGTGTGTTTTTGATTTTAATTTCCCTAAGCTATAGGACCATAAGTGGAAGTGCCGTAGGCTCCGTTGCTTTGTTTTTTAGGTGTTTCAGGAAACACCATACACTTCTCCAGAGTGGCTGTTGGCAATTTACATCCCACCCATCAGCATAACAAGGCTCCCTGTTCTCCATGGCCTGTGCTGCATTTCTGGATTTTACACTTTTTTCAGATGGCCCTTTTGACCGGTGGGCAGTGAGACTTCATTGTAGTGCAGATTTCTTTAACATGCTTGCTTGGTTGGCCAAAAAGGGCGTATGCGTCTTTACCTGAATATATTCAGGAAAAAACGCATACGCCCTTTTTGGCCAAGTGCATCATTGTCGACGTTCTGCCTCTTTTCCTATGCTTTAAATGCAATTCCAGTCTACCCCCTGAAATCGTTTTCCTGCAATTCTGTCCCGCTTTCAAGTCCTCTTCGCAGCCTTCCTTCAATATATTTTCGGACGATAGCTGTCATTTATAACTCTGCAGGTTTGTGAATTACAGTGCCCCTGAGCTCCTTTCTTCAAATCGCTTTCTTGTGAGCTGGCCGCAAACCCGCAGGATTGCTTCAGGCCCTAATCTGGTTCCTGCACGGCATGCTGAGCCTTTGGTTAATTCCTCTTCCTGGTTGGAAATGAGCGTTAAATTTGCCCGTGCAGACACCTACAGCTAGTCTCTCATTGGTTCTCCCTATTCCTGTTCATCTTGCGCAGAAATTGCAAACTGTGCCAAACAGGAGGTTAAAGGCACTGACTCTCCAAGTGGGGAGAGTGTTAGTAAAGGGTCTGGAATTGTGAACCCGAGTAAAAGGGGACGAAAACTGAGATGCATTTGAAAACGTTTCCCAGTCTCATGGTGCACCATACTCTGGGTTTCCCATGCATGCTTTATCTGAAGGAAGAATCGCTTAAACCTGGAGAGTTGGGACCCATGGAATGGGTACCATGCAGTATGATTTCAAATGGTCTGCATTTGCTCATCGAACCTCACCAATGCTATCAGCCCGAAGTGTCCAACCTTATGTCTCACTCAGCTCTGGGTTTAGATGAGGTAAATCCAGGTTGCATCACAAGCCCTGAATGAATTATTTAAGAATTGCTCTCTATTTCACTGTCATTGTGTTTTGTTTTTGTAATTCATTTTGATAATAGGATTTATCGAATTTTCTCTGCTGCCTTCATGCAGCTGTACAAACGCTTGATTCTCTTATGGAGACATATAAATCCATGGGTTTGAAGATTCTTACTAGTCAGGTGTATTCCTAGGTGTTGAATATAGGGTGTTTAGCCCATTTCGTTGAGCAAGGGGTAGGTCTTGACTATTACTTATTTGACGTATGGAATGGTATATCTGCTAATTTCTATCTCTGGTTTTATGCAGCACCCCAACTCACCTTTCCCCTCATGCAAACATAAGTTGGTTTTCAAAATTTGAGACCCTGTTCTGTTTTGTAATTCAGTTCATGTGTAGCCAAGATTACATTCGGTGTATTAGTGATATCTTATGATGTTTCATTTTCTGTGTGACTTATTTCACTTAGAATCATCGTACCTGAATCCACTCATTATGCCACGACGGGCCAGATGACATAGAATTCATTGGTGAGTGATATTCAATTGTACGTACGTACCACAACTTCTTTATCCATTTTTTGCTTTCTGGGATATTTAACTTGTACCGTAGACGAGGTTCTTGTAAACAGAGCCGTCTGAAACTTTGGGGTGGCTGTGTGTTTTTGATTTTAATTTCCCTAAGCTATAGGACCATAAGTGGAAGTGCCGTAAGCTCCGTTGCTTTGTTTTTTAGGTGTTTCAGTAAACACCATACACTTCTCCAGAGTGGCTGTTGGCAATTTACATCCCACCCATCAGCATAACAAGGCTCCCTGTTCTCCATGGCCTGTGCTGAATTTCTGGATTTTACACATTTTTCAGATGGCCCTTTTGACCGGGGGCAGTGAGACTTCATTGTAGTGCAGATTTCTGTAACATGCTTGCTTGGTTGGCCAAAAAGGGCGTATGCGTTTTTTCCTGAATATATTCAGGAAAAAACGTATACGCCCTTTTTGGCCAAGTGCATCATTGTCGACGTTCTGCCTCTTTTCCTATGCTTTAAATGCAATTCCAGTCTACCCCCTGAAATCGTTTTCCTGCAATTCTGCCCCGCTTTCCAGTCCTCTTCGCAGCCTTCCTTCAATATATTTTCGGACGATAGCTGTCATTTATAACTCTGCAGGTTTTTGAATTACAGTGCCCCTGAGCTCCTTTCTACAAATCGCTTTCTTGTGAGCTGGCCGCAAACCCGCAGGATTGCTTCAGGCCCTAATCTGGTTCCTGCACGGCATGCTGAGCCTTTGGTTAATTCCTCTTCCTGGTTGGAAATGAGCGTTAAATTTGCCCGTGCAGACACCTACAGCTAGTCTCTCATTGGTTCTCCCTATTCCTGTTCATCTTGCGCAGAAATTGCAAACTGTGCCAAACAGCAGGTTAAAGGCACTGACTCTCCAAGTGGGGAGAGTGTTAGTAAAGGGTCTGGAATTGTGAACCCGAGGAAAAGGGGACGAAAACTGAGATGCATTTGAAAACGTTTCCCGGTCACACGGTGCACCATACTGTGGGTTACCCATGCATGTTTTAGCTGAAGGAAAAATCGCTTAAACCTGGAGATTTGGGACCCATGGAATGGGTACCATGCAGTATGACTTCAAATGGTCTGCATTTGCTCATCGAACCTCACCAATGCTATCAGCCTGAAGTGTCCATCCTTATGTCTCTCTCAGCTCCGGGTGTAGATGAGGTAAATCCAGGTTGCATCACAAGCCCTGAATGAATTATTTAAGAATTGCTCTCTATTTCACTGTCATTCTGTTTTGTTTTTGTAATTCATTTTGATAATGGGATTTATCGGATTTTCTCTGCTGCCTTCATGCAGCTGTACACACGCTTGATTCTCTTATGGAGACATATAAATCCATGGGTTTGAATATTCTTTCTAGTCAGGTGTATTCCTAGACGTTGAATATAGGGTGTTTAGCCCATTTGGTTGAGCAAGGGGTAGGTCTTGACTATTACATATTTGACGTATGGAATGGTATCTGTGCTAATTTCTATCTCTGGTTTTATGCAGCACCCCAACTCACCTTTCCCCTTAAGCAAACATAAGTTGGTTTTCTAAATTTGAGACCCTATTCTGTTTTGTAATTCAGTTCATGTGTAGCCAAGATTACATTCCGTGTATTAGTGACATCTTATGATGTTTCATTTTCTGTGTGAGTTATTTCACTTAGAATCATCGTACCTGAATCCACTCATTATGCCACGACGGGCCAGATGACATAGATTTCATTGGTGAGTGATATTCCATTGTACGTACGTACCACAACTTCTTTATCCATTTTTCACTTTCTGGGATATTTAACTTGTACCGTAGACGAGGTTCTTGTAAACAGAGCCGTCTGAAACTTTGGGGTGGCTGTGTGTTTTTGATTTTAATTTCCCTAAGCTATAGGACCATAAGTGGAAGTGCCGTAGGCTCCGTTGCTTTGTTTTTTAGGTGTTTCAGGAAACACCATACACTTCTCCAGAGTGGCTCTTGGCAATTTACATCCCACCCATCAGCATAACAAGGCTCCCTGTTCTCCATGGCCTGTGCTGCATTTCTGGATTTTACACTTTTTTCAGATGGCCCTTTTGACCGGTGGGCAGTGAGACTTCATTGTAGTGCAGATTTCTTTAACATGCTTGCTTGGTTGGCCAAAAAGTGCATATGCGTTTTTTCCTGAATATATTCAGGAAAAAACGCATACGCCCTTTTTGGCCAAGTGCATCATTGTCGACGTTCTGCCTCTTTTCCTATGCTTTAAATGCAATTCCAGTCTACCCCCTGAAATCGTTTTCCTGCAATTCTGCCCCGCTTTCAAGTCCTCTTCGCAGCCTTCTTTCAATATATTTTCAGACGATAGCTGTCATTTATAACTCTGCAGGTTTGTGAATTACAGTGCCCCTGAGCTCCTTTCTTCAAATCGCTTTCTTGTCAGCTGGCGGCAAACCCGCAGGATTGCTTCAGGCCCTAATCTGGTTCCTGCACGGCATGCTGAGCCTTTGGTTAATTCCTCTTCCTGGTTGGAAATGAGCGTTAAATTTGCCCGTGCAGACACCTACAGCTAGTCTCTCATTGGTTCTCCCTATTCCTGTTCATCTTGCGCAGAAATTGCAAACTGTGCCAAACAGGAGGTTAAAGGCACTGACTCTCCAAGTGGGGAGAGTGTTAGTAAAGGGTCTGGAATTGTGAACCCGAGTAAAAGGGGACAAAAACTGAGATGCATTTGAAAACGTTTCCCGGTCACATGGTGCACCATACTGTGGGTTTCCCATGCATGCTTTAGCTGAAGGAAGAATCACTTAAACCTGGAGAGTTGGGACCCATGGAATGGGTACCAGGCAGTATGATTTCAAATGGTCTGCATTTGCTCATCGAACCTCACCAATGCTATCACCCCGAAGTGTCCAACCTTATGTCTCACTCAGCTCTGGGTTTAGATGAGGTAAATCCAGGTTGCATCACAAGCCCTGAATGAATTATTTAAGAATTGCTCTCTATTTCACTGTCATTGTGTTTGGTTTTTTAATTCATTTTGATAATGGGATTTATCAGATTTTCTCTGCTGCCTTCATGCAGCTGTACACACGCTGGATTCTCTTATGGAGACATATAAATCCATGGGTTTGAAGATTCTTACTAGTCAGGTGTATTCCTAGGCGTTGAATATAGGGTGTTTAGCCCATTTCGTTGAGCAAGGGGTATGTCTTGACTATTACGTATTTGACATATGGAATGGTATCTGTGCTAATTTCTAACTCTGGTTTTATGCAGCACCCCAACTCACCTTTCCCCTTATGCAAACATAAGTTGGTTTTCTAAATTTGAGACCCTGTTCTGTTTTGTAATTCAGTTCATGTGTAGCCAAGATTACATTCGGTTTATTAGTGATATCTTATGATGTTTCATTTTCTGTGTGACTTATTTCACTTAGAATCATCGTACCTGAATCCACTCATTATGCCACGACGGGCCAGATGACATAGATTTCATTGGTGAGTGATATTCCATTGTACGTACGTACCACAACTTCTTTATCCATTTCTCGCTTTCTGGGATATTTAACTTGTACCGTAGACGAGGTTCTTGTAAACAGAGCCGTCTGAAACTTTGGGGTTGCTGTGTGTTTTTGATTTTAATTTCCCTAAGCTATAGGACCATAAGTGGAAGTGCCGTAGGCTCCGTTGCTTTGTTTTTTAGGTGTTTCAGGAAACACCATACACTTCTCCAGAGTGGCTGTTGGCAATTTACATCCCACCCATCAGCATAACAAGGCTTCCTGTTCTCCATGGCCTGTGCTGCATTTCTGGATTTTACACTTTTTTCAGATGGCCCTTTTGACCGGGGGGCAGTGAGACTTCATTGTAGTGCAGATTTCTTTAACATGCTTGCTTGGTTGGCCAAAAAGGGCGTATGCGTTTTTTCCTGAATATATTCGGGAAAAAACGCATACGCCCTTTTTGGCCAAGTGCATCATTGTCGACGTTCTGCCTCTTTTCCTATGCTTTAAATGCAATTCCAGTCTACCCCCTGAAATCGTTTTCCTGCAATTCTGCCCCGCTTTCAAGTCCTCTACGCAGCCTTCCTTCAATATATTTTCGGACGATAGCTGTCATTTATAACTCTGCAGGTTTGTGAATTACAGTGCCCCTGAGCTCCTTTCTTCAAATCGCTTTCTTGTGAGCTGGCCGCAAACCCGCAGGTTTGCTTCAGGCCCTAATCTCTTTCCGGCTCGGCATGCTGAGCCAGTGGTTAATTCCTCTTCCTGGTGGGAAATGAGCGTTAAATTAGCCCGTGCAGACACCTACAGCTAGTCTCTCATTGGTTCTCCCTATTCCTGTTCATGTCGCGCAGAAATTGCAAACTGTGCCAAACAGCAGGTTAAAGGCACTGACTCTCCAAGTGGGGAGAGTGTTAGTAACGGGTCTGGAATTGTGAACCCGACTAAAAGGGGACGAAAACTGAGATGCATTTGAAAACGTTTCCCGGTCACACGGTGCACCATACTGTGGGTTTCCCATGCATGTTTTAGCTGAAGGAAGAATCGCTTAAACCTGGAGAGTTGGGACCCATGGAATGGGTACCATGCAGTATGACTTCAAATGGTCTGCATTTGCTCATCGAACCTCAACAATGCTATCAGCCTGAAGTGTCCAACCATATGTCTCACTCAGCTCTGGGTGTAGATGAGGTAAATCCAGGTTGCATCACAAGCCCTGAATGAATTATTTAAGAATTGCTCGCTATTTCACTGTCATTCTGTTTGGTTTTTGTAATTCATTTTGATAATGGGATTTATCGGATTTTCTCTGCTGCCTTCATGCAGCTGTACACACGCTTGATTCTCTTATGGAGACATATACATCCATGGGTTTGAATATTCTTTCTAGTCAGGTGTATTCCTAGACGTTGAATATAGGGTGTTTAGCCCATTTGGTTGAGCAAGGGGTAGGTCTTGACTATTACATATTTGACGTATGGAATGGTATCTGTGCTAATTTCTAACTCTGGTTTTATGCAGCACCCCAACTCACCGTTCCCCTTAAGCAAACATAAGTTGGTTTTCTAAATTTGAGACCCTGTTCTGTTTTGTAATTCAGATCATATGTAGCCAAGATTACATTCCGTGTATTAGTGACATCTTATGATGTTTCATTTTCTGTGTGACTTATTTCACTTAGAATCATCGTACCTGAATCCACTCATTATGCCACGACGGGCCAGATGACATAGATTTCATTGGTGAGTGATATTCCATTGTACGTACGTACCACAACTTCTTTATCCATTTTTCACTTTCTGGGATATTTAACTTGTACCGTAGACGAGGTTCTTGTAAACAGAGCCGTCTGAAACTTTGGGGTGGCTGTGTGTTTTTGATTTTAATTTCCCTAAGCTATAGGACCATAAGTGGAAGTGCCGTAGGCTCCGTTGCTTTGTTTTTTAGGTGTTTCAGGAAACACCATACATTTCTCCAGAGTGGCTGTTGGCAATTTACATCCCACCCATCAGCATAACAAGGCTCCCTGTTCTCCATGGCCTGTGCTGCATTTCTGGATTTTACACTTTTTTCAGATGGCCCTTTTGACCGGTGGGCAGTGAGACTTCATTGTAGTGCAGATTTCTTTAACATGCTTGCTTGGTTGGCCAAAAAGGGCGTATGCGTCTTTACCTGAATATATTCAGGAAAAAACGCATACGCCCTTTTTGGCCAAGTGCATCATTGTCGACGTTCTGCCTCTTTTCCTATGCTTTAAATGCAATTCCAGTCTACCCCCTGAAATCGTTTTCCTGCAATTCTGTCCCGCTTTCAAGTCCTCTTCGCAGCCTTCCTTCAATATATTTTCGGACGATAGCTGTCATTTATAACTCTGCAGGTTTGTGAATTACAGTGCCCCTGAGCTCCTTTCTTCAAATCGCTTTCTTGTGAGCTGGCCGCAAACCCGCAGGATTGCTTCAGGCCCTAATCTGGTTCCTGCACGGCATGCTGAGCCTTTGGTTAATCCCTCTTCCTGGTTGGAAATGAGCGTTAAATTTGCCCGTGCAGACACCTACAGCTAGTCTCTCATTGGTTCTCCCTATTCCTGTTCATCTTGCGCAGAAATTGCAAACTGTGCCAAACAGGAGGTTAAAGGCACTGACTCTCCAAGTGGGGAGAGTGTTAGTAAAGGGTCTGGAATTGTGAACCCGAGTAAAAGGGGACGAAAACTGAGATGCATTTGAAAACGTTTCCCAGTCTCATGGTGCACCATACTCTGGGTTTCCCATGCATGCTTTATCTGAAGGAAGAATCGCTTAAACCTGGAGAGTTGGGACCCATGGAATGGGTACCATGCAGTATGATTTCAAATGGTCTGCATTTGCTCATCGAACCTCACCAATGCTATCAGCCCGAAGTGTCCAACCTTATGTCTCACTCAGCTCTGGGTTTAGATGAGGTAAATCCAGGTTGCATCACAAGCCCTGAATGAATTATTTAAGAATTGCTCTCTATTTCACTGTCATTGTGTTTTGTTTTTGTAATTCATTTTGATAATAGGATTTATCGCATTTTCTCTGCTGCCTTCATGCAGCTGTACAAACGCTTGATTCTCTTATGGAGACATATAAATCCATGGGTTTGAAGATTCTTACTAGTCAGGTGTATTCCTAGGTGTTGAATATAGGGTGTTTAGCCCATTTCGTTGAGCAAGGGGTAGGTCTTGACTATTACTTATTTGACGTATGGAATGGTATATCTGCTAATTTCTATCTCTGGTTTTATGCAGCACCCCAACTCACCTTTCCCCTCATGCAAACATAAGTTGGTTTTCAAAATTTGAGACCCTGTTCTGTTTTGTAATTCAGTTCATGTGTAGCCAAGATTACATTCGGTGTATTAGTGATATCTTATGATGTTTCATTTTCTGTGTGACTTATTTCACTTAGAATCATCGTACCTGAATCCACTCATTATGCCACGACGGGCCAGATGACATAGAATTCATTGGTGAGTGATATTCAATTGTACGTACGTACCACAACTTCTTTATCCATTTTTTGCTTTCTGGGATATTTAACTTGTACCGTAGACGAGGTTCTTGTAAACAGAGCCGTCTGAAACTTTGGGGTGGCTGTGTGTTTTTGATTTTAATTTCCCTAAGCTATAGGACCATAAGTGCAAGTGCCGTAAGCTCCGTTGCTTTGTTTTTTAGGTGTTTCAGTAAACACCATACACTTCTCCAGAGTGGCTGTTGGCAATTTACATCCCACCCATCAGCATAACAAGGCTCCCTGTTCTCCATGGCCTGTGCTGAATTTCTGGATTTTACACATTTTTCAGATGGCCCTTTTGACCGGGGGCAGTGAGACTTCATTGTAGTGCAGATTTCTGTAACATGCTTGCTTGGTTGGCCAAAAAGGGCGTATGCGTTTTTTCCTGAATATATTCAGGAAAAAACGTATACGCCCTTTTTGGCCAAGTGCATCATTGTCGACGTTCTGCCTCTTTTCCTATGCTTTAAATGCAATTCCAGTCTACCCCCTGAAATCGTTTTCCTGCAATTCTGCCCCGCTTTCCAGTCCTCTTCGCAGCCTTCCTTCAATATATTTTCGGACGATAGCTGTCATTTATAACTCTGCAGGTTTTTGAATTACAGTGCCCCTGAGCTCCTTTCTACAAATCGCTTTCTTGTGAGCTGGCCGCAAACCCGCAGGATTGCTTCAGGCCCTAATCTGGTTCCTGCACGGCATGCTGAGCCTTTGGTTAATTCCTCTTCCTGGTTGGAAATGAGCGTTAAATTTGCCCGTGCAGACACCTACAGCTAGTCTCTCATTGGTTCTCCCTATTCCTGTTCATCTTGCGCAGAAATTGCAAACTGTGCCAAACAGCAGGTTAAAGGCACTGACTCTCCAAGTGGGGAGAGTGTTAGTAAAGTGTCTGGAATTGTGAACCCGAGGAAAAGGGGACGAAAACTGAGATGCATTTGAAAACGTTTCCCGGTCACACGGTGCACCATACTGTGGGTTTCCCATGCATGTTTTAGCTGAAGGAAAAATCGCTTAAACCTGGAGATTTGGGACCCATGGAATGGGTACCATGCAGTATGACTTCAAATGGTCTGCATTTGCTCATCGAACCTCACCAATGCTATCAGCCTGAAGTGTCCATCCTTATGTCTCTCTCAGCTCCGGGTGTAGATGAGGTAAATCCAGGTTGCATCACAAGCCCTGAATGAATTATTTAAGAATTGCTCTCTATTTCACTGTCATTCTGTTTTGTTTTTGTAATTCATTTTGATAATGGGATTTATCGGATTTTCTCTGCTGCCTTCATGCAGCTGTACACACGCTTGATTCTCTTATGGAGACATATAAATCCATGGGTTTGAATATTCTTTCTAGTCAGGTGTATTCCTAGACGTTGAATATAGGGTGTTTAGCCCATTTGGTTGAGCAAGGGGTAGGTCTTGACTATTACATATTTGACGTATGGAATGGTATCTGTGCTAATTTCTATCTCTGGTTTTATGCAGCACCCCAACTCACCTTTCCCCTTAAGCAAACATAAGTTGGTTTTCTAAATTTGAGACCCTATTCTGTTTTGTAATTCAGTTCATGTGTAGCCAAGATTACATTCCGTGTATTAGTGACATCTTATGATGTTTCATTTTCTGTGTGAGTTATTTCACTTAGAATCATCGTACCTGAATCCACTCATTATGCCACGACGGGCCAGATGACATAGATTTCATTGGTGAGTGATATTCCATTGTACGTACGTACCACAACTTCTTTATCCATTTTTCACTTTCTGGGATATTTAACTTGTACCGTAGACGAGGTTCTTGTAAACAGAGCCGTCTGAAACTTTGGGGTGGCTGTGTGTTTTTGATTTTAATTTCCCTAAGCTATAGGACCATAAGTGGAAGTGCCGTAGGCTCCGTTGCTTTGTTTTTTAGGTGTTTCAGGAAACACCATACACTTCTCCAGAGTGGCTCTTGGCAATTTACATCCCACCCATCAGCATAACAAGGCTCCCTGTTCTCCATGGCCTGTGCTGCATTTCTGGATTTTACACTTTTTTCAGATGGCCCTTTTGACCGGTGGGCAGTGAGACTTCATTGTAGTGCAGATTTCTTTAACATGCTTGCTTGGTTGGCCAAAAAGTGCATATGCGTTTTTTCCTGAATATATTCAGGAAAAAACGCATACGCCCTTTTTGGCCAAGTGCATCATTGTCGACGTTCTGCCTCTTTTCCTATGCTTTAAATGCAATTCCAGTCTACCCCCTGAAATCGTTTTCCTGCAATTCTGCCCCGCTTTCAAGTCCTCTTCGCAGCCTTCTTTCAATATATTTTCAGACGATAGCTGTCATTTATAACTCTGCAGGTTTGTGAATTACAGTGCCCCTGAGCTCCTTTCTTCAAATCGCTTTCTTGTCAGCTGGCGGCAAACCCGCAGGATTGCTTCAGGCCCTAATCTGGTTCCTGCACGGCATGCTGAGCCTTTGGTTAATTCCTCTTCCTGGTTGGAAATGAGCGTTAAATTTGCCCGTGCAGACACCTACAGCTAGTCTCTCATTGGTTCTCCCTATTCCTGTTCATCTTGCGCAGAAATTGCAAACTGTGCCAAACAGGAGGTTAAAGGCACTGACTCTCCAAGTGGGGAGAGTGTTAGTAAAGGGTCTGGAATTGTGAACCCGAGTAAAAGGGGACAAAAACTGAGATGCATTTGAAAACGTTTCCCGGTCACATGGTGCACCATACTGTGGGTTTCCCATGCATGCTTTAGCTGAAGGAAGAATCACTTAAACCTGGAGAGTTGGGACCCATGGAATGGGTACCAGGCAGTATGATTTCAAATGGTCTGCATTTGCTCATCGAACCTCACCAATGCTATCACCCCGAAGTGTCCAACCTTATGTCTCACTCAGCTCTGGGTTTAGATGAGGTAAATCCAGGTTGCATCACAAGCCCTGAATGAATTATTTAAGAATTGCTCTCTATTTCACTGTCATTGTGTTTGGTTTTTTAATTCATTTTGATAATGGGATTTATCAGATTTTCTCTGCTGCCTTCATGCAGCTGTACACACGCTGGATTCTCTTATGGAGACATATAAATCCATGGGTTTGAAGATTCTTACTAGTCAGGTGTATTCCTAGGCGTTGAATATAGGGTGTTTAGCCCATTTCGTTGAGCAAGGGGTATGTCTTGACTATTACGTATTTGACATATGGAATGGTATCTGTGCTAATTTCTAACTCTGGTTTTATGCAGCACCCCAACTCACCTTTCCCCTTATGCAAACATAAGTTGGTTTTCTAAATTTGAGACCCTGTTCTGTTTTGTAATTCAGTTCATGTGTAGCCAAGATTACATTCGGTTTATTAGTGATATCTTATGATGTTTCATTTTCTGTGTGACTTATTTCACTTAGAATCATCGTACCTGAATCCACTCATTATGCCACGACGGGCCAGATGACATAGATTTCATTGGTGAGTGATATTCCATTGTACGTACGTACCACAACTTCTTTATCCATTTCTCGCTTTCTGGGATATTTAACTTGTACCGTAGACGAGGTTCTTGTAAACAGAGCCGTCTGAAACTTTGGGGTTGCTGTGTGTTTTTGATTTTAATTTCCCTAAGCTATAGGACCATAAGTGGAAGTGCCGTAGGCTCCGTTGCTTTGTTTTTTAGGTGTTTCAGGAAACACCATACACTTCTCCAGAGTGGCTGTTGGCAATTTACATCCCACCCATCAGCATAACAAGGCTTCCTGTTCTCCATGGCCTGTGCTGCATTTCTGGATTTTACACTTTTTTCAGATGGCCCTTTTGACCGGGGGGCAGTGAGACTTCATTGTAGTGCAGATTTCTTTAACATGCTTGCTTGGTTGGCCAAAAAGGGCGTATGCGTTTTTTCCTGAATATATTCGGGAAAAAACGCATACGCCCTTTTTGGCCAAGTGCATCATTGTCGACGTTCTGCCTCTTTTCCTATGCTTTAAATGCAATTCCAGTCTACCCCCTGAAATCGTTTTCCTGCAATTCTGCCCCGCTTTCAAGTCCTCTACGCAGCCTTCCTTCAATATATTTTCGGACGATAGCTGTCATTTATAACTCTGCAGGTTTGTGAATTACAGTGCCCCTGAGCTCCTTTCTTCAAATCGCTTTCTTGTGAGCTGGCCGCAAACCCGCAGGTTTGCTTCAGGCCCTAATCTCTTTCCGGCTCGGCATGCTGAGCCAGTGGTTAATTCCTCTTCCTGGTGGGAAATGAGCGTTAAATTAGCCCGTGCAGACACCTACAGCTAGTCTCTCATTGGTTCTCCCTATTCCTGTTCATGTCGCGCAGAAATTGCAAACTGTGCCAAACAGCAGGTTAAAGGCACTGACTCTCCAAGTGGGGAGAGTGTTAGTAACGGGTCTGGAATTGTGAACCCGACTAAAAGGGGACGAAAACTGAGATGCATTTGAAAACGTTTCCCGGTCACACGGTGCACCATACTGTGGGTTTCCCATGCATGTTTTAGCTGAAGGAAGAATCGCTTAAACCTGGAGAGTTGGGACCCATGGAATGGGTACCATGCAGTATGACTTCAAATGGTCTGCATTTGCTCATCGAACCTCACCAATGCTATCAGCCTGAAGTGTCCAACCATATGTCTCACTCAGCTCTGGGTGTAGATGAGGTAAATCCAGGTTGCATCACAAGCCCTGAATGAATTATTTAAGAATTGCTCGCTATTTCACTGTCATTCTGTTTGGTTTTTGTAATTCATTTTGATAATGGGATTTATCGGATTTTCTCTGCTGCCTTCATGCAGCTGTACACACGCTTGATTCTCTTATGGAGACATATACATCCATGGGTTTGAATATTCTTTCTAGTCAGGTGTATTCCTAGACGTTGAATATAGGGTGTTTAGCCCATTTGGTTGAGCAAGGGGTAGGTCTTGACTATTACATATTTGACGTATGGAATGGTATCTGTGCTAATTTCTAACTCTGGTTTTATGCAGCACCCCAACTCACCGTTCCCCTTAAGCAAACATAAGTTGGTTTTCTAAATTTGAGACCCTGTTCTGTTTTGTAATTCAGATCATATGTAGCCAAGATTACATTCCGTGTATTAGTGACATCTTATGATGTTTCATTTTCTGTGTGACTTATTTCACTTAGAATCATCGTACCTGAATCCACTCATTATGCCACGACGGGCCAGATGACATAGATTTCATTGGTGAGTGATATTCCATTGTACGTACGTACCACAACTTCTTTATCCATTTTTCACTTTCTGGGATATTTAACTTGTACCGTAGACGAGGTTCTTGTAAACAGAGCCGTCTGAAACTTTGGGGTGGCTGTGTGTTTTTGATTTTAATTTCCCTAAGCTATAGGACCATAAGTGGAAGTGCCGTAGGCTCCGTTGCTTTGTTTTTTAGGTGTTTCAGGAAACACCATACATTTCTCCAGAGTGGCTGTTGGCAATTTACATCCCACCCATCAGCATAACAAGGCTCCCTGTTCTCCATGGCCTGTGCTGCATTTCTGGATTTTACACTTTTTTCAGATGGCCCTTTTGACCGGTGGGCAGTGAGACTTCATTGTAGTGCAGATTTCTTTAACATGCTTGCTTGGTTGGCCAAAAAGGGCGTATGCGTCTTTACCTGAATATATTCAGGAAAAAACGCATACGCCCTTTTTGGCCAAGTGCATCATTGTCGACGTTCTGCCTCTTTTCCTATGCTTTAAATGCAATTCCAGTCTACCCCCTGAAATCGTTTTCCTGCAATTCTGTCCCGCTTTCAAGTCCTCTTCGCAGCCTTCCTTCAATATATTTTCGGACGATAGCTGTCATTTATAACTCTGCAGGTTTGTGAATTACAGTGCCCCTGAGCTCCTTTCTTCAAATCGCTTTCTTGTGAGCTGGCCGCAAACCCGCAGGATTGCTTCAGGCCCTAATCTGGTTCCTGCACGGCATGCTGAGCCTTTGGTTAATCCCTCTTCCTGGTTGGAAATGAGCGTTAAATTTGCCCGTGCAGACACCTACAGCTAGTCTCTCATTGGTTCTCCCTATTCCTGTTCATCTTGCGCAGAAATTGCAAACTGTGCCAAACAGGAGGTTAAAGGCACTGACTCTCCAAGTGGGGAGAGTGTTAGTAAAGGGTCTGGAATTGTGAACCCGAGTAAAAGGGGACGAAAACTGAGATGCATTTGAAAACGTTTCCCAGTCTCATGGTGCACCATACTCTGGGTTTCCCATGCATGCTTTATCTGAAGGAAGAATCGCTTAAACCTGGAGAGTTGGGACCCATGGAATGGGTACCATGCAGTATGATTTCAAATGGTCTGCATTTGCTCATCGAACCTCACCAATGCTATCAGCCCGAAGTGTCCAACCTTATGTCTCACTCAGCTCTGGGTTTAGATGAGGTAAATCCAGGTTGCATCACAAGCCCTGAATGAATTATTTAAGAATTGCTCTCTATTTCACTGTCATTGTGTTTTGTTTTTGTAATTCATTTTGATAATAGGATTTATCGCATTTTCTCTGCTGCCTTCATGCAGCTGTACAAACGCTTGATTCTCTTATGGAGACATATAAATCCATGGGTTTGAAGATTCTTACTAGTCAGGTGTATTCCTAGGTGTTGAATATAGGGTGTTTAGCCCATTTCGTTGAGCAAGGGGTAGGTCTTGACTATTACTTATTTGACGTATGGAATGGTATATCTGCTAATTTCTATCTCTGGTTTTATGCAGCACCCCAACTCACCTTTCCCCTCATGCAAACATAAGTTGGTTTTCAAAATTTGAGACCCTGTTCTGTTTTGTAATTCAGTTCATGTGTAGCCAAGATTACATTCGGTGTATTAGTGATATCTTATGATGTTTCATTTTCTGTGTGACTTATTTCACTTAGAATCATCGTACCTGAATCCACTCATTATGCCACGACGGGCCAGATGACATAGAATTCATTGGTGAGTGATATTCAATTGTACGTACGTACCACAACTTCTTTATCCATTTTTTGCTTTCTGGGATATTTAACTTGTACCGTAGACGAGGTTCTTGTAAACAGAGCCGTCTGAAACTTTGGGGTGGCTGTGTGTTTTTGATTTTAATTTCCCTAAGCTATACGACCATAAGTGGAAGTGCCGTAAGCTCCGTTGCTTTGTTTTTTAGGTGTTTCAGTAAACACCATACACTTCTCCAGAGTGGCTGTTGGCAATTTACATCCCACCCATCAGCATAACAAGGCTCCCTGTTCTCCATGGCCTGTGCTGAATTTCTGGATTTTACACATTTTTCAGATGGCCCTTTTGACCGGGGGCAGTGAGACTTCATTGTAGTGCAGATTTCTGTAACATGCTTGCTTGGTTGGCCAAAAAGGGCGTATGCGTTTTTTCCTGAATATATTCAGGAAAAAACGTATACGCCCTTTTTGGCCAAGTGCATCATTGTCGACGTTCTGCCTCTTTTCCTATGCTTTAAATGCAATTCCAGTCTACCCCCTGAAATCGTTTTCCTGCAATTCTGCCCCGCTTTCCAGTCCTCTTCGCAGCCTTCCTTCAATATATTTTCGGACGATAGCTGTCATTTATAACTCTGCAGGTTTTTGAATTACAGTGCCCCTGAGCTCCTTTCTACAAATCGCTTTCTTGTGAGCTGGCCGCAAACCCGCAGGATTGCTTCAGGCCCTAATCTGGTTCCTGCACGGCATGCTGAGCCTTTGGTTAATTCCTCTTCCTGGTTGGAAATGAGCGTTAAATTTGCCCGTGCAGACACCTACAGCTAGTCTCTCATTGGTTCTCCCTATTCCTGTTCATCTTGCGCAGAAATTGCAAACTGTGCCAAACAGCAGGTTAAAGGCACTGACTCTCCAAGTGGGGAGAGTGTTAGTAAAGGGTCTGGAATTGTGAACCCGAGGAAAAGGGGACGAAAACTGAGATGCATTTGAAAACGTTTCCCGGTCACACGGTGCACCATACTGTGGGTTACCCATGCATGTTTTAGCTGAAGGAAAAATCGCTTAAACCTGGAGATTTGGGACCCATGGAATGGGTACCATGCAGTATGACTTCAAATGGTCTGCATTTGCTCATCGAACCTCACCAATGCTATCAGCCTGAAGTGTCCATCCTTATGTCTCTCTCAGCTCCGGGTGTAGATGAGGTAAATCCAGGTTGCATCACAAGCCCTGAATGAAGTATTTAAGAATTGCTCTCTATTTCACTGTCATTCTGTTTTGTTTTTGTAATTCATTTTGATAATGGGATTTATCGGATTTTCTCTGCTGCCTTCATGCAGCTGTACACACGCTTGATTCTCTTATGGAGACATATAAATCCATGGGTTTGAATATTCTTTCTAGTCAGGTGTATTCCTAGACGTTGAATATAGGGTGTTTAGCCCATTTGGTTGAGCAAGGGGTAGGTCTTGACTATTACATATTTGACGTATGGAATGGTATCTGTGCTAATTTCTATCTCTGGTTTTATGCAGCACCCCAACTCACCTTTCCCCTTAAGCAAACATAAGTTGGTTTTCTAAATTTGAGACCCTATTCTGTTTTGTAATTCAGTTCATGTGTAGCCAAGATTACATTCCGTGTATTAGTGACATCTTATGATGTTTCATTTTCTGTGTGAGTTATTTCACTTAGAATCATCGTACCTGAATCCACTCATTATGCCACGACGGGCCAGATGACATAGATTTCATTGGTGAGTGATATTCCATTGTACGTACGTACCACAACTTCTTTATCCATTTTTCACTTTCTGGGATATTTAACTTGTACCGTAGACGAGGTTCTTGTAAACAGAGCCGTCTGAAACTTTGGGGTGGCTGTGTGTTTTTGATTTTAATTTCCCTAAGCTATAGGACCATAAGTGGAAGTGCCGTAGGCTCCGTTGCTTTGTTTTTTAGGTGTTTCAGGAAACACCATACACTTCTCCAGAGTGGCTCTTGGCAATTTACATCCCACCCATCAGCATAACAAGGCTCCCTGTTCTCCATGGCCTGTGCTGCATTTCTGGATTTTACACTTTTTTCAGATGGCCCTTTTGACCGGTGGGCAGTGAGACTTCATTGTAGTGCAGATTTCTTTAACATGCTTGCTTGGTTGGCCAAAAAGTGCATATGCGTTTTTTCCTGAATATATTCAGGAAAAAACGCATACGCCCTTTTTGGCCAAGTGCATCATTGTCGACGTTCTGCCTCTTTTCCTATGCTTTAAATGCAATTCCAGTCTACCCCCTGAAATCGTTTTCCTGCAATTCTGCCCCGCTTTCAAGTCCTCTTCGCAGCCTTCTTTCAATATATTTTCAGACGATAGCTGTCATTTATAACTCTGCAGGTTTGTGAATTACAGTGCCCCTGAGCTCCTTTCTTCAAATCGCTTTCTTGTCAGCTGGCGGCAAACCCGCAGGATTGCTTCAGGCCCTAATCTGGTTCCTGCACGGCATGCTGAGCCTTTGGTTAATTCCTCTTCCTGGTTGGAAATGAGCGTTAAATTTGCCCGTGCAGACACCTACAGCTAGTCTCTCATTGGTTCTCCCTATTCCTGTTCATCTTGCGCAGAAATTGCAAACTGTGCCAAACAGGAGGTTAAAGGCACTGACTCTCCAAGTGGGGAGAGTGTTAGTAAAGGGTCTGGAATTGTGAACCCGAGTAAAAGGGGACAAAAACTGAGATGCATTTGAAAACGTTTCCCGGTCACATGGTGCACCATACTGTGGGTTTCCCATGCATGCTTTAGCTGAAGGAAGAATCACTTAAACCTGGAGAGTTGGGACCCATGGAATGGGTACCAGGCAGTATGATTTCAAATGGTCTGCATTTGCTCATCGAACCTCACCAATGCTATCACCCCGAAGTGTCCAACCTTATGTCTCACTCAGCTCTGGGTTTAGATGAGGTAAATCCAGGTTGCATCACAAGCCCTGAATGAATTATTTAAGAATTGCTCTCTATTTCACTGTCATTGTGTTTGGTTTTTTAATTCATTTTGATAATGGGATTTATCAGATTTTCTCTGCTGCCTTCATGCAGCTGTACACACGCTGGATTCTCTTATGGAGACATATAAATCCATGGGTTTGAAGATTCTTACTAGTCAGGTGTATTCCTAGGCGTTGAATATAGGGTGTTTAGCCCATTTCGTTGAGCAAGGGGTATGTCTTGACTATTACGTATTTGACATATGGAATGGTATCTGTGCTAATTTCTAACTCTGGTTTTATGCAGCACCCCAACTCACCTTTCCCCTTATGCAAACATAAGTTGGTTTTCTAAATTTGAGACCCTGTTCTGTTTTGTAATTCAGTTCATGTGTAGCCAAGATTACATTCGGTTTATTAGTGATATCTTATGATGTTTCATTTTCTGTGTGACTTATTTCACTTAGAATCATCGTACCTGAATCCACTCATTATGCCACGACGGGCCAGATGACATAGATTTCATTGGTGAGTGATATTCCATTGTACGTACGTACCACAACTTCTTTATCCATTTCTCGCTTTCTGGGATATTTAACTTGTACCGTAGACGAGGTTCTTGTAAACAGAGCCGTCTGAAACTTTGGGGTTGCTGTGTGTTTTTGATTTTAATTTCCCTAAGCTATAGGACCATAAGTGGAAGTGCCGTAGGCTCCGTTGCTTTGTTTTTTAGGTGTTTCAGGAAACACCATACACTTCTCCAGAGTGGCTGTTGGCAATTTACATCCCACCCATCAGCATAACAAGGCTTCCTGTTCTCCATGGCCTGTGCTGCATTTCTGGATTTTACACTTTTTTCAGATGGCCCTTTTGACCGGGGGGCAGTGAGACTTCATTGTAGTGCAGATTTCTTTAACATGCTTGCTTGGTTGGCCAAAAAGGGCGTATGCGTTTTTTCCTGAATATATTCGGGAAAAAACGCATACGCCCTTTTTGGTCAAGTGCATCATTGTCGACGTTCTGCCTCTTTTCCTATGCTTTAAATGCAATTCCAGTCTACCCCCTGAAATCGTTTTCCTGCAATTCTGTCCCGCTTTCAAGTCCTCTACGCAGCCTTCCTTCAATATATTTTCGGACGATAGCTGTCATTTATAACTCTGCAGGTTTGTGAATTACAGTGCCCCTGAGCTCCTTTCTTCAAATCGCTTTCTTGTGAGCTGGCCGCAAACCCGCAGGTTTGCTTCAGGCCCTAATCTCTTTCCGGCTCGGCATGCTGAGCCATTGGTTAATTCCTCTTCCTGGTGGGAAATGAGCGTTAAATTAGCCCGTGCAGACACCTACAGCTAGTCTCTCATTGGTTCTCCCTATTCCTGTTCATGTCGCGCAGAAATTGCAAACTGTGCCAAACAGCAGGTTAAAGGCACTGACTCTCCAAGTGGGGAGAGTGTTAGTAACGGGTCTGGAATTGTGAACCCGACTAAAAGGGGACGAAAACTGAGATGCATTTGAAAACGTTTCCCGGTCACACGGTGCACCATACTGTGGGTTTCCCATGCATGTTTTAGCTGAAGGAAGAATCGCTTAAACCTGGAGAGTTGGGACCCATGGAATGGGTACCATGCAGTATGACTTCAAATGGTCTGCATTTGCTCATCGAACCTCACCAATGCTATCAGCCTGAAGTGTCCAACCATATGTCTCACTCAGCTCTGGGTGTAGATGAGGTAAATCCAGGTTGCATCACAAGCCCTGAATGAATTATTTAAGAATTGCTCGCTATTTCACTGTCATTCTGTTTGGTTTTTGTAATTCATTTTGATAATGGGATTTATCGGATTTTCTCTGCTGCCTTCATGCAGCTGTACACACGCTTGATTCTCTTATGGAGACATATACATCCATGGGTTTGAATATTCTTTCTAGTCAGGTGTATTCCTAGACGTTGAATATAGGGTGTTTAGCCCATTTGGTTGAGCAAGGGGTAGGTCTTGACTATTACATATTTGACGTATGGAATGGTATCTGTGCTAATTTCTATCTCTGGTTTTATGCAGCACCCCAACTCACCGTTCCCCTTAAGCAAACATAAGTTGGTTTTCTAAATTTGAGACCCTGTTCTGTTTTGTAATTCAGATCATATGTAGCCAAGATTACATTCCGTGTATTAGTGACATCTTATGATGTTTCATTTTCTGTGTGACTTATTTCACTTAGAATCATCGTACCTGAATCCACTCATTATGCCACGACGGGCCAGATGACATAGATTTCATTGGTGAGTGATATTCCATTGTACGTACGTACCACAACTTCTTTATCCATTTTTCACTTTCTGGGATATTTAACTTGTACCGTAGACGAGGTTCTTGTAAACAGAGCCGTCTGAAACTTTGGGGTGGCTGTGTGTTTTTGATTTTAATTTCCCTAAGCTATAGGACCATAAGTGGAAGTGCCGTAGGCTCCGTTGCTTTGTTTTTTAGGTGTTTCAGGAAACACCATACACTTCTCCAGAGTGGCTGTTGGCAATTTACATCCCACCCATCAGCATAACAAGGCTCCCTGTTCTCCATGGCCTGTGCTGCATTTCTGGATTTTACACTTTTTTCAGATGGCCCTTTTGACCGGTGGGCAGTGAGACTTCATTGTAGTGCAGATTTCTTTAACATGCTTGCTTGGTTGGCCAAAAAGGCGTATGCATCTTTACCTGAATATATTCAGGAAAAAACGCATACGCCCTTTTTGGCCAAGTGCATCATTGTCGACGTTCTGCCTCTTTTCCTATGCTTTAAATGCAATTCCAGTCTACCCCCTGAAATCGTTTTCCTGCAATTCTGTCCCGCTTTCAAGTCCTCTTCGCAGCCTTCCTTCAATATATTTTCGGACGATAGCTGTCATTTATAACTCTGCAGGTTTGTGAATTACAGTGCCCCTGAGCTCCTTTCTTCAAATCGCTTTCTTGTGAGCTGGCCGCAAACCCGCAGGATTGCTTCAGGCCCTAATCTGGTTCCTGCACGGCATGCTGAGCCTTTGGTTAATTCCTCTTCCTGGTTGGAAATGAGCGTTAAATTTGCCCGTGCAGACACCTACAGCTAGTCTCTCATTGGTTCTCCCTATTCCTGTTCATCTTGCGCAGAAATTGCAAACTGTGCCAAACAGGAGGTTAAAGGCACTGACTCTCCAAGTGGGGAGAGTGTTAGTAAAGGGTCTGGAATTGTGAACCCGAGTAAAAGGGGACGAAAACTGAGATGCATTTGAAAACGTTTCCCAGTCTCATGGTGCACCATACTGTGGGTTTCCCATGCATGCTTTATCTGAAGGAAGAATCGCTTAAACCTGGAGAGTTGGGACCCATGGAATGGGTACCATGCAGTATGATTTCAAATGGTCTGCATTTGCTCATCGAACCTCACCAATGCTATCAGCCCGAAGTGTCCAACCTTATGTCTCACTCAGCTCTGGGTTTAGATGAGGTAAATCCAGGTTGCATCACAAGCCCTGAATGAATTATTTAAGAATTGCTCTCTATTTCACTGTCATTGTGTTTTGTTTTTGTAATTCATTTTGATAATAAGATTTATCGAATTTTCTCTGCTGCCTTCATGCAGCTGTACAAACGCTTGATTCTCTTATGGAGACATATAAATCCATGGGTTTGAAGATTCTTACTAGTCAGGTGTATTCCTAGGTGTTGAATATAGGGTGTTTAGCCCATTTCGTTGAGCAAGGGGTAGGTCTTGACTATTACTTATTTGACGTATGGAATGGTATATCTGCTAATTTCTATCTCTGGTTTTATGCAGCACCCCAACTCACCTTTCCCCTCATGCAAACATAAGTTGGTTTTCAAAATTTGAGACCCTGTTCTGTTTTGTAATTCAGTTCATGTGTAGCCAAGATTACATTCGGTGTATTAGTGATATCTTATGATGTTTCATTTTCTGTGTGACTTATTTCACTTAGAATCATCGTACCTGAATCCACTCATTATGCCACGACGGGCCAGATGACATAGAATTCATTGGTGAGTGATATTCAATTGTACGTACGTACCACAACTTCTTTATCCATTTTTTGCTTTCTGGGATATTTAACTTGTACCGTAGACGAGGTTCTTGTAAACAGAGCCGTCTGAAACTTTGGGGTGGCTGTGTGTTTTTGATTTTAATTTCCCTAAGCTATAGGACCATAAGTGGAAGTGCCGTAAGCTCCGTTGCTTTGTTTTTTAGGTGTTTCAGTAAACACCATACACTTCTCCAGAGTGGCTGTTGGCAATTTACATCCCACCCATCAGCATAACAAGGCTCCCTGTTCTCCATGGCCTGTGCTGAATTTCTGGATTTTACACATTTTTCAGATGGCCCTTTTGACCGGGGGCAGTGAGACTTCATTGTAGTGCAGATTTCTGTAACATGCTTGCTTGGTTGGCCAAAAAGGGCGTATGCGTTTTTTCCTGAATATATTCAGGAAAAAACGTATACGCCCTTTTTGGCCAAGTGCATCATTGTCGACGTTCTGCCTCTTTTCCTATGCTTTAAATGCAATTCCAGTCTACCCCCTGAAATCGTTTTCCTGCAATTCTGCCCCGCTTTCCAGTCCTCTTCGCAGCCTTCCTTCAATATATTTTCGGACGATAGCTGTCATTTATAACTCTGCAGGTTTTTGAATTACAGTGCCCCTGAGCTCCTTTCTACAAATCGCTTTCTTGTGAGCTGGCCGCAAACCCGCAGGATTGCTTCAGGCCCTAATCTGGTTCCTGCACGGCATGCTGAGCCTTTGGTTAATTCCTCTTCCTGGTTGGAAATGAGCGTTAAATTTGCCCGTGCAGACACCTACAGCTAGTCTCTCATTGGTTCTCCCTATTCCTGTTCATCTTGCGCAGAAATTGCAAACTGTGCCAAACAGCAGGTTAAAGGCACTGACTCTCCAAGTGGGGAGAGTGTTAGTAAAGGGTCTGGAATTGTGAACCCGAGGAAAAGGGGACGAAAACTGAGATGCATTTGAAAACGTTTCCCGGTCACACGGTGCACCATACTGTGGGTTACCCATGCATGTTTTAGCTGAAGGAAAAATCGCTTAAACCTGGAGATTTGGGACCCATGGAATGGGTACCATGCAGTATGACTTCAAATGGTCTGCATTTGCTCATCGAACCTCACCAATGCTATCAGCCTGAAGTGTCCATCCTTATGTCTCTCTCAGCTCCGGGTGTAGATGAGGTAAATCCAGGTTGCATCACAAGCCCTGAATGAATTATTTAAGAATTGCTCTCTATTTCACTGTCATTCTGTTTTGTTTTTGTAATTCATTTTGATAATGGGATTTATCGGATTTTCTCTGCTGCCTTCATGCAGCTGTACACACGCTTGATTCTCTTATGGAGACATATAAATCCATG